>NC_064929.1:222049006-222374200 GCF_023897955.1 Schistocerca gregaria
GCTGTTGAAGGAGCGTTCGCTTACCATACTGTCCACCTCAACCAATCTTTCAGATCAACCATTATACTGCTAAACTTGCCCGATGTCCTTTTGAAACAAATTTGCTTGTGCCCGTACCAAATCCGAGGCAATTAGATTAAATGTTTTAACTCTCAGAAAGAATTTCCACTCTGCAGCGGAGTGTGCGCTGATATGAAAGATCCTGGCAGATTAAAACTGTGTGCCGGACCGAGGCTCGAACTGGGGAAGGAAGGAGACGAGGTAATGGCAGAATTAAAGTTGTGAGGATGGGTCGTGAATCGTGTTCTAACTCCATTTGCCACTTCTGAACTAGAATCTGATGCACAAATAGCGAATTACAACTTGAAACAAAACAGAAAAACACTCGCTCTTTGTGCAAATAATACGAACTGTAATTTTGGTGGTTTATCTAAAAAGGGCGTCGACAACGTCTTCACGAAGGACAAGGGAGATTTAGGTCATAACTTACTTTCGGTTGAGTGTTCTGCTCATATAATCCACAATACCATCCAGATGGCTTCTGATATCCTTGCAACCGATATTGAAGGCATTGTTTCTAAATTATTCTTATTTCTGTGTGTATACTGTAAGAGTTGGAAATGTTAAAAGAATTTTCTAAATTTGTTGACCACGAGTACAAACAAGTTTTAGGCTGTAGCAAAACAAGGTGGCTTCTTTCAGTCCCTGCAGCGGAACGTCTTCTAACTGTGTTTGTTCCTATGAAATCATATATCGAATTTCCCAGTAAATGTCCATTTGTTATGAAATTATTCTTTGAAAATCCTTTATCAGAAACTTGGCTGCCCTTTGTTTACAACCAAACAACTTGTAACACTGCAGTTCAAAGAGTAGAGGGTGAAACAATTACAGTTTCCGAATAATTTCTGTGTTAAATTTAGCTTCCAAGGGAGGTAAGATCAGCTGACAGATCAATTCTCGGTAAATTGTAAAATGAGGAATTATTATCGGAGGTTGGAACGGCTGGACAGTATGTCCATACGTTTTATCAAACAGCACCTGAATATCTAAATAAGTGGTCTTATTCCACCGAGAATCTGCAGGACTGCAGTTGGCTAACACATGGCAGGAGCACACCAATGGAAGCACAAACAAAATACTGAAGATTTCATTAGTGAAATGGCTCCTTCATCTATGACAGACGATACTGCTCTGTATGATGAGTATGTGTATATTAAACAATATGCGAGGGTTGGAACTTAAATAGTGGCAACTATTTATTCACAAGTGACACGAAAGAGTTTCATGTTTCCACCTGTTACTGTCCACAGCGCCAGCGCTGTGCAGAACGCGCTGCCAGCGACGTGGAAGCCGTAGCAGAGCCGGAGCGGTCTACTGCCTGTCGAATCTCTGGAACGGTACTGAAACGAATGCCACGAAGTGGTTCCTTCATCTTCGGAACCAAATCAAAGTCACAAGGACCCGAGTCCGGGGAGTGTGGTGGATGGTGCAGTACTTCCCAGTCCCATCGACCGAACAGAGCTTGCATTGTCGTGCAAAATGATGGGTGGGTTGCGCTGAAAGTCTCGCCGCTTCTTTCGCAAAGCTGGTCGCAGGTGATGCTCCAGAAACGAACACTAATACTGTGCATTGACGGTCTGCCGCGGAGGAGCGTAATGCGTTACGATAACACCATCAGTGTTGTACACGACAATCACCATAACTTTCACCGTACTGGGGCTCTGACGCACTTTCGACTTTCGCGGCGACCCATAATGACGCCATTCGTTCAATTGGCGTTTCAGTTTTACCTCGTACGATGTGGCCCATGTCTCGTGCTGTGTTACGACACGCCGTAAGAAAGCCTCTCCTTCGCGCCCACAGCGCTTCAAGTGCGTGTGAGCAGCGTCGTAACGCATCCATTTCTGCATTTCCGTCAAGTCATGCGGAACCCATCGTGACGCACTTTTCAGGATGAGAAGCACAGTCGTATAATCTGGTTTCGTGGGCGAGCTTACGAATCGTACGCCGTCAGTCAGTGTCCACTACCGCGGCAACAGCATGCACTTCATCTTCAGAGACGCCCGATGCCACACTTTGCCGGCCTTCGTTGAAGGCTTTTAGCCACCGTGCCACTGTTCCGTACGGCAATGTAGAGTCCCCGCACGCCTCTCGAAGACACTGTCGTGCTGTACGACCTCTGGAACGTTCAATCTCGATCCAACTCCGTTGTTCCTGTTTCGAAAACATAGTGACACGGTTACGTTGGACCGATCATTCACAAGGGACTGTGTTTCCCTCCACTATGACGTGGGACGGGCGAGTCCATTTGGTCGGCAGTAAGGTAGGTATGTCAAAAACGTGCGCTATCAGCGACAATAGCAGACTCGATTGCATAGTGTCTCCACAGCAGTGATGCCACTATTTAAGTTCCAACCTACGTTTATCACCGAAAATATTAAAGAAATGGAAATTGGAAAAACTACACCTATCGACTCTTGGGAGAAACTATATCATATTGTAATATGACCAATGTCCCTTATATCAAATTTCTTAAAATACTTGATTTTTTTCTTTGTTTACGTGCAACTAACTCTGACCTTCGATCGCACTTGTGTACATTTTTTCAAAATGTTGTGTGGTAAAGTAGACTTATTGAAGAAGATCCACCATTCATCGGAAATATACCAGAGGAATGACTCCTGCACTAATAATTCTACAGGACTTCGCGGCGGCACGGTTACAGTCTGACGACGATGGCGGAGCTAGCCATCGAAAGCTCGAGAATTTTATTGCAATTGACGCGGTTTGAAAACCGAGTAGATTTTATTCCTTCTACGCGATTGTTTGGCTGGAGTGAATTCAGAGCTACTATATGTCTAAGTTACACATTATTTATTTGGTTCGTTTACTATTAGTTTGAAACCTTCGTATTTATGACGAAATAATTTTACGCTTTCTCTTTTGTCCCTTTTTCGTTTATAAAAATTTAAAATGTCATGTTTAATTGCTTCATAAATTATCCTCACCTTGTGTTAAACATGCGCGGCAAAAAATGGACACAACCTCTGACTTCTTGTCAAATAGACCGTCAAACAAACTTTCTCAATGTTTGACAAACGCGTCGTACAGATTCGCTCACAAGCTTGACAAATTGTTGATTGTTTACCATAGCCTTAACAACTATTTACCACCATCTACAACTTGTGTTCAAAATCAGAATCCAGCAATCAGATTGAACCACGTTTGTTCTAGAGAAAGAGCTATTCGCGATGTGAAATCGGTAGAAACCGTGTCAAATCTTGTGAAGAGTAAGCACTAATGCTAGGGTATGCTGAAGCGTCACGTCTCCCAATGTCGTATGTGATATCTATTAAAAGATTTTAAAATAAATGGATGTTACTAACATTGTACATCTTTTTTCTTTGTCTCTACATATAGAACGAGAGGCCACTTAGCTGATACTGCCAGTGTGGGATGTTTTACTTGGTCGTCGGAGGCACAAATTCAGCTCTCCTTGCACCGCTTCGCCACTATCAAAGCGAAGTCCTCGAAAGTGTTCTTTAAGTTTTGGAAACAGATGAAAATCGGATGGGGCCAAGACGGAACTGTATGGAAGGCTATCGATGACGGTGAACCAGAAGCATCAGATTGTTGCAGCGTTCGTGTGTGGTCCTGTACTGTCACACTGAATGAGAACTGCTCCGCGTGTTGACGGAACTCGGTCACAGCCTTCTGTTTCTGGCGCAGCGACACAATTACGTTACACTTCAGAGCCCTCTAGCGGCAAACGGCCGCAAGTATGTAGACACGAAGAATAAAGGTGTAGAATTTTAATAACTTTTGCTTGAAATGGTGTACAAGTTGTCGCACAAAAATTTGGGAGCACTACATTTGAGCGCGTTAGTAAACACGAGGTCTCAAGCTGAGAACGACTGGTGTGGGAAAAGCTGCCCCGTCGTAGCAGAAGCAGCGGCGGCTGACGAGTGCAGGAGCGACAGACAGAAACTGCCAGTGCTACGATCTGGCGCCTGCGTCGTCCGCATGTCTACGTTCTGCGTTCGTAAGACTCGTCTCAGTTCCTGTTTCCTGCCTGCATACGGTACATACCTACAAACCACTGACAAGTGCACGGCAGGCAGTACTTGCGTTTTACGGATTCTCCCGTTCCATTCGTACGAAGCGCGGTAATAATGGCAGTTTAAATGTCTCGATAACAGGCACAGTAACAAATCTTGCCTAAGGGAGCGACACGTGGGAGGCAAAGTATATTCCTGGGCGCCACACTTAATACTTGATCTCGAAACTCTGCAAGCGATCGTCGATCTCGAGCTATCTACCGCTTCATGCTTTTTCAGCAGAAGCGACACACGAGCGATTTATCGCTGTCATCTCTGCAATCTTTCGCTCGCTTCGACTCTGCCGCACAGGAAAAATTTATTCCACAATTTCATCCAATATTTACATGTATAGAGTTCATTCCCAGTTTTTCTTTGATTTCCTCACTGTGGACACCCTCCTGCCATTGTTCCCATCTACTAGTACCTGCAATCATCCTAGCTACTTTCATATCCGTAACCTTAACTTTGTTGATAAGGTAACCTGAATCCACCCAGTTTTCGCTCCCCTCCACACTGAACGCTGAAAGGCATAATCAGTCTTAAATGATGATGATATACAAAAGAACGCAATGAACTGCTATATTTAGCAAGAGTAGCAGTTGTTTCCCATCTTACAACTAGCCTAATACGAGCCTCCCTATTAAAAAAACTGGAGTTCAAATTTATTACCTTCCTCGGAACTTTAAGTCGCGGTATACTATACACTGTATATTTAATTGACACAAAATGCATTGTGTATGTATTTCCAGACTGTATTTGGCGTATGCGTGTTAAAATCCTCTATTTGTCTTTCATTTGTTAGTCTTCCAGTTTAATCACAGGTATTTACACTACAGCTTTGTAATCTCGATGTGTCTGTAAAAATAATATCAACAGCAGCGCTGATGGTTCGCATAAAACTTGCTGTAAATTGTACGACGAAGAGAGAGATTATATGAAATGGCAAGAAACTTTAGTAAAAAGTTTGATTAAGCGTCAAGATGTCGCACGAATATAATTAGTCACCAGCCAGACCTGTGTATATTATGATTACTATATTAATAACGGCATTGTCCGCAAAACGAAGTCCTACTTATAGTAAATTTCAGAAAACTATAATGTCTCGGCCGTGTAATGAGCAATGGAAACGTATAAACTGCTGCAGAAACTTTCTTCAATGAAAGATGCCTGTTAAAAGAAAACTTAAGGACATAGACGACACACGCGAACGAGGATTTTTTTTTAAATGAAAAGCAAAAGTGATATAGCTATGATTGTCACCAGCATCCGAAAGGTATAGACAATAGACGAAGAAGCAAATACTTCCCATGCACTTCTGCTTGTACAGCAAAACCTGTAAAATACCAATCGCTGCAGAATTTAAGAGTAGATTTGGAGGGTATTAAAGTTTTTTTGGAGTGCTTCATGTTTTCAGAATAACTCTATAAACGCTTTTTAAAATGAAAGCATTATTCCAACTGATTACGGTGTAAGGAAATACAGCTAGACAACCGCGCATAATTGCTAGACGCCGGTAATGCTGGGGCTAACACGTGTGATCCACAGACACATCGCGCGACCAGCTCTACCTCCGCGGCTCGCGGATATCGCGTACGTACCGTGGAAGCCGCCGCCGTCGCGGCACACGAGGTAGGAGGCGTAGCCCATGGCGGTGTAGAGCGCAGTCCAGACGGGCCCGAACAGCCAGGCTGGCGGCCGGAGCGCGGGTTTGCGCAGTCGCTGCCGAGGGCCCTGTTGATGCACACGCCGCCCACCGCAGGCAGCAGGCAAGCACACAACGCCTCCACCTCGCTCCTCATGCCGCCATCTTGTATCGAGTTGTCGCCCGCTGCGATAATCGACGCGATCGATCCGCCTCTCGAATTGCCGACGTATCGTTGCCGCTGAAGAGCCCGACCCCCTCTGCGTTAATTTAACTGCGCGCGCAGAAATTATTTACGGCTAAAGACAACTCGGGCAGGAACGTAAATAACCGATAGCAATTCAGTTCAGCGAGAACCGGTAGGATTGCTGCTCGTGTAGCGCAGTCTAACTCATAAAGTCGCGAAACTCACTGCTGTAAAATTGTTACCGTCTGACGATCAGTGGGGCACCAGTGCGGCGAGAAAGCCGTAAAATTAAAGTTTGCTTTTCACTATTTTTCTAGCTAATTCGAGAAATAGTTATTACATTTTTGCGTCCCGAGCGTTAGTAACTTATCAAAACACACGAATGATCACGAAATTCGTGTAAAAATAGCCGAATCTCCCTGATTCAGTGACAAGCTATAACTTACGATGAACTAATTCTTTCGAATATGTGTGTATTTGCACCTTACTCCGCTGAAAACAAGAGAATGTAAACACGCATTTCGTGTGTGAGATGAATCTAGTTCTTTTGTTGTCTGTTCTTATTATGATAGGTACACATGAAAACTTTGTAGTGAGCCTAATGTTTCGCTCAGTTTTACATTTCACACGACTTTCTAATACATAAATATTGTCGTAGAAGTAATTACTTCCGCTTCAAAAGCAAATCCGTTGAAGTTTCTTGCCATTTGTGGCTCAGATGGAGCAATAATAAATCGTGGAATTGGTTTCTTCTGTGCTGAGAAGTTTTATCGCATTTGCTCTTTTATTATCACGTCTGTGTGCTTTTTCCTTCAACCACCGTTGTGATAGCTTATCTACTACGTCAAATGATGTAGGTATTGCATTCTATACCTTTTGCAATGTTCCACGTTCACTGATTTGACTAAAAGTATAGTGAGGGAAACTTGACGTTTTTGAGAAGACATACGACGCTTTCTGCTGTTAACTAGCAAGTTTTTTGTTCTTAAAGAAGTACATATCTGTAGGATATAAGAAAATCGTAAACAAACCGTTCTGTAATATAGCGGTTCACACCTCCTACATTAATAAAGACAAAAGTGATGTCTTCTTCCTGTAGTTTCTGCAATTTATTGCGCTACAGACACTGCCGCTTGTAAAAATCATTCTATGGACCAATATAAACAGTTACTATTCGCTTTCGCTTTCAGAAGATCTTACCGAACTCAACAGTATAACTTCCTGGCGGCTTGGCGCGCTGCAATCGCAGTGGGTAGCAAAAAGGAGACGGAGTGCCGCGACTGTGGTGTGTAGTCTGACAGAGAGACTATAATCTTAGGTTTTCTGAGAGCTCTGTAGCAGACGAAGCTGACTCTTTACACGTAAAACATTGTGAGAAGAATTGGGCAGCAAATCATTCATAGAATAGTGAGTTTTTTCCAGTTCGTCGCTGCAGTTATTTTTGTGAAAAAGGGGGAGGGAAATAACACTTGTTCATATTTTCAATACGTGAGCTCTCGTGTTGCTAGCTTCTGCTTCTCGAACATTCACGTATTGTAAAGGTTCACCCAAAACGTTTTTGGAATTTGTAACAGTCCTAATATTATACAGCTGTGTTGGCGAATAATGCCGCTTGCTACAGGTAAGGGTATATTTCGTCTTTAAGCGATGATTTGGTGAGACGTAAAACTGAAGTATGGAAATTATGGTACAAGTCAGTCACACACTACAACATCTTGAATTTAAGAAAGCGTTGTTAACGATTCGATTGCAGCTAGGTATCTGCGATTAGCAATACACCATCGCCGGCCGGGGTGGCTGAGCGGTTCTAGGCGCTACAGTCTGGAACCGCGCGACCACTACGGTTGTAGGTTCAAAGTCTGCCTCGGGCATGCATGTGTGTGATGTCTTTGGGTTGGTTACGTTTAAGTAGTTCTACGTTCTAGGGGACTGATGACCTCAGAAGTTAAGTCCCATAACGCTCAGAGCCATTTGAACCATGACACTTCGCTGGGGCGCTCCTTTGTCTCCGGTGAACACTCACCGTCGAGGACAGCATACTGAGTTCTATTCCGTAAGTAGTCTTCGAGTCAATTATTCCATATGCTCGTAGCTTCTGTAAGAGCCTGCAATGGGGCACCGTGTGAAATGGTTTCAGGAAGTTTACAAGTATGGAATCCGATTGTTGCCCTTCGTCCAAAGTTCGCAGTATACCATAGGAGAAACGGGCAAACTGAGTTTCGCACGCGCGATGCTTCTAAAACCTTGCCGATACGTGGACATAAGCCTCTGAGTCTGAAGAAAGTTTATTATATTCGAACTGAGAATATATTTAGCGGTTTTGCAATAGATGGAAGTCAGGGATGTTGGCCTGTAATTGTGCGTTTCCTCCCGTTTACCCTTCTTATAAACTGTACTCAGGTGCGCTTTTTCGCAGTCGCTTGGGCGGGAGACTGAGGTGAGGGCCAGCGCCGTCTGAAAGCGAACGGGGCTCCATCTAGGCCTGGCGATTCAATATGTCGTCCATATATGGTTAAATGACGCCATGTTTGTTCGAGTCTCCGGTGTGAACGACTTATTGAACGAGAAATTTAAAACTTCGGCTTTCGCTTTGCTATCTTGAACTCACAGACTGGTCAACAAGGAACTGAATGGAAGCCCTAAACGCGGTGGCCTGTTTTGTATTTCATTCCCACGTAATTCTAACAACTTGTGTGTGGTACGCAGTGAACTTTTGTGATGCCCGGGCACCGCTTACGAATGTAACACACGTTTATTTTGCAATAGACACTTTGAAAAAAACAGGTACATGCGCGAATTTGGTGTTCATTACAAGTGCTGTATCTCCTAATAATTATTGTTTTCCTTGTTTTTATGATCAGTTTCCTCCTGATTCGTGCAAGGCTTCATGGGTTACACGTTATATATGCCACACACACACACAAATATTCAAATGTGTGTGAAATGTTATGGGACTTAACTACTAAGGTCATCAGTCCCTAAGCTTACACACTACTTAACGTAAACTATCCTAAGGACAAACAGACACACGCATGCCCGAGGGAGGACTCGAACCTCCGCCGGGAGCAGCCGCACACTCCACGACTGCACCGCCACAAACCGCTCGGCTAATCCCGCGCGGCGCATGCCACACATGTAGATAAAATAATTTAACGAAAACGCCTACACTGATCTGACTGAAAGTTCTTCTGTATCAATTTCTTGCAATCTCATTACGAAACTTTTTTCTTCTTTTTCAGGATGAAGATGATGGGAATAAATGAATAATTGACGTATCGCGGCCCTGGTCTGGCCAGTGTGTTGGGGGCTCAATGATAAGGTCGCAGCCCGAGGGCTGGTCGAGCAGAGTCGGTATTTCGCTCTCGAGCAAAGCAGCTTGACGAGCAGTGAACCGGACAGCCGGGACGAGCCTGCCGTAGGAGAGAGCGCGTACTGCGGCCGCTGCTGCGAAACAGCCGGGAAGTGAAGCGGCCGCCAGAGCAGGCGCCGATCCGGACCGAGCGTCCTCTCTTCGAAGTGCGTGGCGGAGAGTACTTGGCACCGCTGCTACTGACTTGCTGCACCCTTCACTGGCAATTGCAGCGTCCACGCCAGTCCTAACGTCCGCTGCCCTGACACACAATCTTCTTCGAAAGCTGGTTCAAATGGCTCTGAGCAATGTGCTGAGGTCATCAGTCCCCTAGAACTTAGAACTACGTAAACCTAACTAACCTAAGGACATCACACACATCCATACCCGAGGCAGGATTCGAATCTGCGACCGTAGTGGTCGCGCGGTTCCAGACTGAAGCGCCTAGAACCGCTCGGCCACACAGGCCGGCCTTCGAATGCTGGTTCTGTAATGTGCGTCCTCCTGTCACGTTAGGGCCGCGCGGTCTGCAGTGCCGTGTCACGGACTGCGCGGAGGTTCCAGTCCTCGCTCGGGCATGGGGTGTGCGTTGTTCTTAACATAAGTTGGCTTAAGTAGTGCGTAGTGTGGGAACCGATGACCTCAGCAGTTTGGCCCGTTAGAAATTATCTCACATTTGAACATTAGTCACCTTAGGGGAATGACTTTTGTGGCAGTGGTGAATTGTCACATGTAATTTTTTTAATCTATGCTGCGTTTTATACTTGTTAACTCTATTGCTTGTGTGTGTGTGTGTGAGAGAGAGAGACAGAGAGTCTTGTGTACGGCTTGGGTGTGTTTCTTACGGTGTGTGTGAATTGTGTGGTTAGTCTCTGTCTTTGGTCGAGATGTGGGGAAAGTGGGGTGTCTCGGGTCAGGGGTAAGACCCTGCTACTCTGTGCTGCCGTCGTGCGCTACGCGCTGGTTGGATGTGCTTGAATTTTGGTCGGCTGTTTGCTGGTGGGCTTGTTGTCAGAGTGTCTCCCCGGCAGCCACGGAGGAGCAGAGCCGCTGTGCCGCCGGCCTGCGTGTGCGTCGCGTTTCGGTCGTCACACCCGTCGAACCGTCCTCGTACTCGTCTGATTAAGCTTCGTCTTCTTCTTGTCTCACGTTTGTGAGGTGTGTTTGTCTAGGTAGACACACCTATGTACCTGTCAGTGTCAGTATGTCTCAGTGGTGTGTTCCAGGGCGTCAGTTGTGTGTCATCTGTGTTTCCCTGTCGTTTTTTTGTCAGACGTCTGTGTCTCAATAGAAGTAGTCGGGTTTTCGACGAGTTTCTACGGATCGTCCAGTTTGCCGTCCGTGTTTCTAGTCCGCGCCTTTCGCTGTGCGGTCGCCGTCTTCAGTCCTGTGCACCAGCGGGCGGTGTCGTCAGCGTAAAGGCCCGCCGTTTCTGTGGGAATTGCCGCCGTCGCACGTCAGCCGTGTGAGGCGGGGACGAGCTGCCTCCCCGCGGTACTCCTGCTCTGGCTGTAAATTCGTGGCAGGAAGCCTCGCATTTCCTCTTTGTGGCGTACGCCTGTATTAATCGTGCAGCCTCGATCGGAAGGCCCAGCTGGTTCAGTGTGTAGAGCAGTCCCGTGTGCCGCAGCTTGTCGAAGGCACGCTCTACTCGTACGTCTAAGAAGATTGCGAGCGTGCGGTGCCCTCTGTTAAGACGTTGCGTTACTCCATCGGTCACCGAGCGAGGTGGCGCAGTGGTTAGCACACTGGACTCGCATTCGGGAGGACGACGGTTCAATCCCGTCTCCAGCCATCCTGATTTAGGTTTTCCGTGATTTCCCTAAATCGTTTCAGGCAAATGCCGGGATGGTTCCTTTGAAAGGGCACGGCCGATTTCCTTCCCAATCCTTTCCTACCCCCAGCTCCGTCTCTAATGACCTCGTTGTCGACGGGACGTTAAACACCAACCACCACCACCACTCCATCGGTCAATTTGAGCAGCGGGTCGTTGGTGGAATGATTTTGTCGGAAGCCCCATTGTGTCGAGGGGACCAGTTATATGCGTTCTACGTACGTCAATTAGTAGCCTTTCGTATGTTTCTCCTACGACGTCGAGTAGAAATGTCCGTCTGTAGGATCGCGGGTTTGGTTTGTCTGGTTTTCGTAGCGTTATTGTTTTACTAGTTTTCCAGCTGGTCGGTAACATTTGGTCGGTGAGCCAGGAGGTGTGGGTACCAGGAGGTGCGCTGGGGCGTTCTGGAGGTGTACGTCAGGGGCTGTGCGGCGTTTATGATTTCTATGTTGGTGGTTTCTGTTACTGGGCCGCGCGGGACTAGCCGAGCGGTCTCAGGCGCTGCAGTCATGGACTGTGCGGCTGGTCCTGGCGGAGGTTCGAGTCCTCCCGCGTGCATGGGTGTGTGTGTTTGTCCTTGGGATAATTTAGGTTAAGTAGTGCGTAAGCTTACGGATTGATGACCTTAACAGTTAAGTCCCATAACATTTCACACACATTTGAACATTTTCTTTGTTGCTGGGGTATTGAAGGTTAGGGTTAGATGTAGCTCTACGCGTTGTCTGAAGTTGTCATCGAATTTAGCCTCATGTGGGAATGAATCCACTTGCTGTAGTAGTTGTCTGAATGTCTCGGCTTTGTTGTTGGCTCGTTGTCCGCTACTAATGTCCTGTTTGTTGACTGTCTTCGTCCCGTCAGTGTTCCAAAGCATTGTCATAACTTCCCTCCTTCCCTGCAGTTTAGTCTTCTGCACGTGTCGTCAGATCGTCTTTGTCGGTATTCAGATACGATTCTATTAATGCTAGCATTTAGTCTGTACCATTGTCTTTTCAGGCCTGGGTTACTGTTGCGTCTGATTTGTCTGTACAGTTGTTTTTTTCTGTCGGATTAGTTTGAGGGCTTCCTGGAGGGTGGCTTGTTTTCAGTTTTCGACTACTGCAGAAGGAATGACTTCATGTATTGCTCGATGTATGGCGGTCTGTATTCTGTTGGTGCCATGTTGGAGATCGTCGTCGTTAGTGGTATGGGTAGGTGTGGTGTGAGTTCGTCTACGTATTTGTCCCAGTCGCTCGTTATACTAGGTAGCGGCGCCCACACTGTGTCTCTAATGTCGTGTCCGTACAGCACGTGGTCCTGTGTGGGCTGTCCACGTCGCTCTGTTGTCAGACTCGGACCGTTTCCGTTATCAGCCGTCTCTCCCAGCAGACGGTGCCTCGCATTAAGGTCTCCTAGCACTGTGTCCTCATTGTACGTCATCATACGTCGTAGACAGTGCAAAGCTCCGGGCGTTCCAACGCGACACTCCCTGCCTCCTTTGACAATGGTGGTCGGTGTGTGCGCTGCGCGTACTGTTGACCAGACCTCCTACACACGCACGTATATTCTGCGAACGAGTGTGAAGTACGTGGCAGGTGGTACCTCCTATTGTATGAAAAGTTTCCGTTTTATTCGTGTATGTTTATAAAGCCCCCACTCGAAACTGTGTCGGTGGTTGGTCTGTGTCCTCTAGCACGTGCCAGTTCTTTTATCAGCGTGTCTGTGAGACTCCCCCCGTACCACACAAACCTGTGAGCATTAGTGTCACCCTTCTGTCTGTACTTTCGATTTCTCCGTCAGTCCCAGTTCGTACTGTAGGATGTGTCGCACCATTGTTTTTAAGCACTCCTTTTTACACTCATTGCATTTTCTTACTGTTCTACCAACCAACCGAAATCTGCCACCTGCTTTACGTGCTTTTATCCCTCAAAATTGTTACAGGCAGCTATTTGCGTGAATTCCGACTTACAGATACCTTCAATTTTTCGTTTTGTGAAGTACACTGTTTTACACACGTGAACATTTAAAGCAAACCGAATTGCCTTCTTTGCCCCCTTTGAAACGTTATGAAGGTCTTAACAGAACATTTGTGCGCCCTTAGCTTCCGTCATCCACTGTCGACAAAGCCGTTCAGTGAGGTGCCTGAGGTTAGCTTCCGCGGCCGGCAGGGGACTCGGGTAATACGAGGTGTAGCGTGCAGCGAGTGCTACGTGCGGTGCCTCTCGGCTCTCTCCCGTGGACGCCGGCCCCGCCTCACACAGCGGCTATCAATATTGAGGGCCATTACGGCGATCTCACTTACGT
Organism: Schistocerca gregaria; assembly: GCF_023897955.1. Taxonomy (NCBI): domain Eukaryota; kingdom Metazoa; phylum Arthropoda; class Insecta; order Orthoptera; family Acrididae; genus Schistocerca; species Schistocerca gregaria. The sequence continues at coordinate 222,062,399 of NC_064929.1, forward strand.
TTCTGTGGCACATTCGGCGTCCAGTGTAACGCACCTAGATACACCCTAAGACGGAGAAAGACGCACCGCGGAAGAATCATACGAATGGGTCGGAAAGCGGTAGACGTGATGTAGGCACGCAGACAAACAAATCCTTACAGTTTCAGACAGTCAGTAGCGCTTCCTCTTGCCTAAGCAGCTGTTCGGCTCGCCGCTGGCTGCCCTGCTGTCGGACCTGGCGCCACATTACTTACGTCCACGTGGCGCGCCACACCCTCGAAGTCCCCAAACGGCTGTATATATATTCTCGAACGAGAAACATACAAATTTACAGTAGCCATGCACATCAATAAATATGTACATGTATACACAAATTGTATTTATATTACGTGTGCCCAGTACTTTGCAAACTCCAGAGCGCTTGGAGTGGCTTGCAGGAGATCATTCTTCGTGCAGGAGTAGGGCACAAAAGGTACTGGAGCACGTGGCTTGTGGTTTGTTCTTCTCCACAGTCACAGGACGTGTCTTCCGTTATGAAGCCGCGTCTCTTCAGGTTGTCTCTGGATCGTCCGACTCCTGGTAGTAATCTGTTTAAAGATCTCCACACCAGCCAGCTCCCGTTGTGTCCAGCTGGCAGTTCTTCAGCTTCTGGCGTCTGCAGGTGAGGCGTCGACCTCTTCCATAACTCCAGCCTTGCGTTCTCTGCTGAAATCGTGAGCTTCTCGGATGTTCTCAGGAAGCTCTTTCGCGATCTCAGCCGTTGCTTTGCTGTGGCGGATTATGTCCGTGCAGTGGATGGGCACTGTCCTGTTCCACTTTCAGTCTCTCCTTGTCGGCAGCCACTGTTCTGCGTATCCATGGTGGCGCTATTCCAGCCAGGCAGCAGAGCTTATCTTTTGGGGTAGGTCTTAAGCAACCTGTGGTCAATCTGCAGATTTCGTTGAGAGCAATGTCTACTTGGCTGGCATGAGATGACCTGTACCAGACTGGAGAAGCATATTCAGCAGTAGAAAATCACAGTGCCAGTGCAGAACAGCGAATAGTTTGTGGATGTGGTCCCCACTGTGTCCCCGCTAGTTGCGAATTAGGTTGTTTCGAGCGGAGATATTCATTTTGGTGTTCTTGCAGTGAGTTTTGAATGTCAGAATTCTATCGAGAGTGAATCCCAAGTATTTAGGTGCGTGATGATGCTGGAGTTGGATGCGTGATCGTTCAATATGTAGCTCACGATTAGCTTCCCTGTTCCTTAAATGAAAGGCACACACCTGTGTCTTCGAAGGGTTTGGTCTGTAGTAGCTTGGCAGTGTTCTAAGCGCTGTTGCCAGGTTTCTTTCCACTCTTTCAAAGCACTAACTCTGCGTAGCAAGGGCTAGGTCATCTGCATATAAGGATCTCCTTGTGGCTGGGGTCAATGGCTGGTCGTTGGTAAGGATGTTGAAGAGAAGTGGGGCCAAGACGCTTCCCTGAGGTAGACCATTTTTCTGCGCTCTCCAACGACTGCGTCGTCCTTGAAATTCAACAAAAAACGTGCGGTTTTGGAGGAGGGTGCTGAGTAGTGTAACGAGGTGGGCGCTGTTGATCATATTGTACAGTTTCGCAAGGAGTAACCGATGATGGACAGTATCATGCGCTGCTGTGAGATCCACGAAGACCACGGCCGTTACTTGACGGGTTTCAAAGCCATCCCGTAATGGGCGGAGATCCGGCGACCTCGCTGTCAATTTACGTGGCGACTAGCCCCGCAGACGATGAACAGATTGAAGAAATGTACAGCGAGATCACAGGGAGTATTCAGTCAGTCAGGGAGACGAAAATTTAATAGTGGTGGGGGACTGGAACTCATTAGCAGGCAAAGGAAGAGAAGGAAATGTAGTAGAATGAATATGGGCTGGGGGAAAGGAGAGAAAGCCGCTTGCTGGAATTTTACATAGAGCGTTATTTAATGGTCCCTATCAATTGATTTAAGAATCGTGGCGGACGGCTGCACACGTGGAAGAAACCAGGATACACCGGAAGGTTTTAAATTGCTTATATAATGGTGCGACGGATATTTGCGAACCAGATTTTAAATCGTAAGGCATTTCCAGCGAAAGATGTGGACTCTGGCCACAATTTCTTGGTTATGAACTGTATATTAAAACTGAAGAAATTGCAAAAGGGTAGGAAATTAAGAAGATATGACCTGGAAAAGTTCAAACAACCGGAGGGTTTTGACAGTTCCAGAGAGTGCATTAGGCAACGACTGACAAAAACAGGGGAAAGGAGAACAGAAGAACGCGAATGGTTAGCTTGGAGAGACGAAATAATGAAGGCAGCAGGTGATCAAATAGGTAAAAACACAAGGCGTAGTAGAAGTTCTTGGATAACACAGCTCATACTGAATTGATTGAAGAAAAGAGACAATATAAAAATCCTGTAAATGAAGCAGGAGAAAGGGAATCCAAATTTCTAAAGAATGAGACTGGCAGGAAGTAGAATGCGGCTAAACAGTTATGGCTAGATGACAAATGTGAGGCTATAGAAGCACACACTGTAATGACAGAAGTCATGGGATACCGATATGCACTTCCGAAGATGGTGATATCTTCGTCTACACGAGGAATAAAAGGGCAGTACATGTTCAGAACTGTCACTTGTACTCAGGTGATTCGTGTGAAAACGCTTCCGACGTCGTTATGGCCGCACTACGGGAATTAGAGTACTTTGAACGCGGAATGGTGTTCGAGCGAGAGGCATGGGACAGTCCATCTCGGAAATCGTGAGGGAATTCAATATTCCGAAACCTAAGGTCTCAAGAGCGTCTCGAAAATATCAAATTTCAGGCATTACCTCTCACCACGGGTAACGCAGTGTCCGACGGCCTTCACTTAACGATCGACAGCAGCGGCGTTGGCGTATAGCTGTCAGTGCTAACAGACAAACAACACTTTCAAATAACTGCGGAATCAGTGTGGGACGTACGACGAAAGTCTCCATTAGGACAGCGTGACGAAATGTGGCGTTAATGGGCTACGGCAGCAGACGACCGACGCTAGTGCCTTCGCTAACAACACGACATCGCCTGCAGCGCCTCTCCCGGGCTCGGGGCCACAGCAGTTGGAGCCAAGACGACTGCAGAACCGTGGCTCGGTCACACAAGTCCCGAGTTTAGCTGATAAAATCTAATGGCACGAGAATGAGATTTTCGCTTTGCAGCGTAGTGTGCGGTGATATGAAACTTCCTGGCAGATTAAAGCTGTTTGCCGGACCGAGACTCGAACTCGGGACCTTTGCCTTTCGCGGGCAAGTGTTCTACCATCTGAGCTACGAGGACGATTCACGACCCGTCCCCACAGCTTCATTTCCGCCAGTACCTCGTGTCCTACATTCCAAACTTCACAGAAGCTCGTCTGTGAAGGAATCCTAGTTTTTCTAGTTTCGCAGGAGAGCTCCTGTGAAGTTTGGAAGGTAGGAGACGAGGTACTGGCGGAATTGAAGCTGTGAGGACGGGGCGGGAGTCGTGTTCGGGTAGCTCAGACGGTAGAGCACTTGCCCGCGAAAGGCAACGGTCCCGAGTTCGAGTCTCGGTCCGGCACACGGTTCTAATGGCACGATTCGAGTGTGGCGGTGACCCCGTGAAGCTGCGGAGCCGAGCTGTGCAGGTTGGCGGTGGCTCCGTAACGGTGTTCACATGGAGTGGACTGTGTTCTCTGCTTCAAGGAAACCGATCAGTGACTGAAAAATGTTATACTCGGCTACTTGGAGACCACTTGCAACCATTTATGGACTTCAGGTTCCAAACAAGGATGGGGGTCACTTCGGGCTCAAAATCCCGCATCGGCAACACTTCCGCAATTACGGACGGCTTTGGTCAGTAATTGTGCAGGGGCCTCCAATGACTTGAGTACACGTCACGTGACTACGCGGGGCAGAAGGAGCTCGACACGATACTAGGAGGTGTCCACGACTTTTGCCATCTCAGTGTGCAGGACCAGGGGAAAAAGAGATCCCGCCTACAGAAAATTTAAAGAGCGTCTATTTCATTGTCAAGAGCTCAGATGGAAAACCGGTCCTAGACAAAGTTGAAAGATGGGAGGAACTTATAGAGGTTCTATACAAGGGAGATATACTGAGGGGCTATATTATAGAAATGAAGGAGGACGTAGAAGAAGATTAGATGAAAGTTGTGACAGTCTGACAGAGCTCTGAAAGACAAATCGAAACAAGGCCTTAGGAGTGGAGAAATTGCGTCAGGACGACTGATAGCGTTGTGAGAGCTGGCCGTGACAAAACTCTGCCATCTGGTGTGCGAGATGTATGACTTCACGAAGAATATAATAATTCCGTGTTGGAAGAAAGCAGGTGCTGACAGATGTGAATATTGCTGAACTGCCAGTTTAACAAGTCACGGCTGAAAATTACTAACAGCAATTCCTTAGAGAAGAATGGTGGCAGCCGACCCTAGGGAAGATCAGCTTGGGTTCCACAGAAATGTAGGAATACTCGACGAAATACTGACTCAACAACTTATCTTGAAAGATAAATAAAAACCAACCTATGTTTACAGCATTTGTAGTCTTCTGAGAAAACTTTTGACAGCATTGACTGGAATACTGTCTTTGAAATTCGGAAGGTAGAAGGGGTAAATTACACGGAGGGAAAGGCTACTTACAACCTGTACAGAAAACAGAAGAGTCGAGGGGCATGAAAGGTAAGTAGTAGTTGAGAAGGGACTGAGACACGGTTGTAGCCTTTGCCCGATGTAATTCATTTTGCTCACTGAGCAAGCAGTATAGGACACCAAAGAGAAATTTGCAGCAGGAGTTAAAGTCGAAGGAGAAGAAATAAAAACTTTGAGGTTTGTTCATGACACTGTCACAGGCAGCAAAGGACTTGGAAAAGCAGTTGAATGGAATGGATTGTGTTCTAAAAAGAAGATATAAAAAATTTGTGGCACAACATAATTACAATAATGGATTGTTTGATAGAACATATTCTGAGCCGTCAAGGGATCACTAATTTAGTACGATGGGGGGGGGGGGGGGAGGAGGGGGGTAAAAGTTGAAGAGGGAGGCAAAGAGATGAAGGATGTTGACTGCAGTAGTTATTCGTAGATGAAGAGGCTTGCACAGGACAGAGCAGCATAGAGAGCTGCATCAACCTCAGCAACAACAACGAAATTTACTGACGAAATGATATAAAAGAAAGGGCAGTAAATGCTGTCTACCTTGCAACTTCGTAACGTTGCAACCGTAAACATATATGTATATAAAAGGCCCAAATAGCTTTCTGAGGCTTAAGATCGAGTAAGGCAGAAGGCACAGATAACATTCCATCAGAATTTCCAAAATCATTGAGGGAAGCGACAACGAAACGACTATTAGCATTGGCCTGTAGAATGTGTGTGTCTGGTGACGTACCATTTGACTTTCAGAAAAATATCATCCGCACAATTCCGAAGACTGCAAGAACCACAAGTGCGAGAATTATCGCACAATCAGCTTAACAGCTCGTGCATCCAAGTTGCTGACACGAATAATGGAAATAATTGAGGATATGTTAGATAGGGCAGTTTGACGTGGCGGTTGATAAAGTAAGCAAGACTGAAGAAAAATCGAGACACGTTCATATAATCTGCCAGCCTGGATAAAGCGTTCGGCAGTGTAAAGTGGTGCAACATGTTGTAAATCCTGGGAAAAATAGGGGTAAGCTATACCGAGAGATGGGTAAGCGCCCAAGAAACTGATATAGGCACGCATTTTCAAATACAGAGATACGTAAGCAGGCAGAGTACGGCCCCGCGATTGGCAGCGCCTATATAAGACAACAAGTGTCTGGCGCCGTTGTTACATCTGTCACTGCTCCTACAATGGCAGGCTATCAAGATTTAAGTGAGTTTGGACGCGGTGTTATAGCCGGCGCACGAGCGATGGGCCACAGCAGCTCCCAGGTAGCCATGATGACGTGGGCATTTTTTCCGTACGATCATTTCACGAGTGTACCGTAATGTCAGGAATCCGGTAAAACATCAAATATCCGACATCACTGGGGCCGGAAAAAGATCCTGCAATAACGGGACCAACGACGACTGAAGAGAATCAACCGTTCAGCGTGACGGAAGTGCGACCTTCCGCAAATCGCTGCAGGTTTCAATGCTGGGCCATCAGTAAGTGTCAGTGTGCGAACCCTTCAACGAAACACCATCCATATGGGTATGTTATCCCACTCATGCAGCCTTGATGACTGCACGACACAAAGCTTTACGCCTCGCCTGGGTCCGTCAACACCGACACTGGACTGTTGGTGACGGGAAACATGTTGCCTGCTCGGACGGCTCTAGTTTCAAATTGTATCGAACGCACAGACGTGTACGGGTGTGAAGACAGTCTCAGGAATCCATAGGACTGTTCGAGCTGTAATGGTGTGGGACGTGTGCAGCTGGGGTGATGTGGGACCCCTGATACGTCTAGATACGACTCTGACAGGCGACACGTCAAAAGCATCCCGTCTGGCCACCTCCATCCATTCTCGTCCATTGTGCATTCCGACGGACTTGGGCAATTCCAGCAGGACAACGCCATACCACACACGTCCAGAATTGTTTCAGAGTCTCTCCAGAAACACTCTCCTGAGTTTAAACGCTCCCGCTGACCACCAGACTCCCCAGACATGAACATTATTGAGCGCATCTGGGATGCCTTGCAACGTTCTATCAGAAGAGATCTCCACCTCATCGTACTCTTACGGGCTTATGGACAGCCCTTCTGGACTCATGGTGTCAAATCCCTCCAGCGCCACTTCACACACTAGTGGAGTCCAGCCACGTCGCGTTGAGGCACTTCGGCGTGCTGGCGGGGGCCCTACACGATATTAGGGTGGTCTACCAGCTTATTTGACTCCTCAGTGTACAGTATGTACAAGGGCCAAGAGGAAATAGTAAGAGTAGACGGCAAAGAATGAAGTGCTCGAATTAAAAGCTGTACATCGAAGAAGCAGTGCCGGAAATAAAGAAAAGTTCAGGAGCGGAGTTAAAGTTCAACGTGAAAGTATATAGATGATAATATTCGCTGATGACTTTGCTATCCTGAGTGAAAGAGAAGAAGAATTACATAATCTGCTGAATGGAATGAACAGTCGATTGAGTACAGAATATGGATTGAGAGTAAATCGAGGAAAGACAAAACCAGTGAGAAGTAGCAGAATAGAGAACAGCGACAAACTTAACATCGTGGTTGACGGTCAGGAAGTAGTTGAAGTTAAGGAATTCTGCTACCTAGGCAGCAAAATAACCAATGATGGACGGACCAAGGAGCACATCAAAAGCACACTAGCATTAGCAAAAAAGGCATTCCTGGCCGAGAGAAGTCTACTAGCGTAACGTAGGACTTAATTTGAGGAAGAAATTTCTGAGAATGTACGTTTAGAGCACAGCATTGTATAGTAGTGAAACATGGCCCGTGGGAAAACCGGGACAGAAGAGAATCGAAGCATTTGAGATGTGGTGCTACGGACGAATGTTGAAAATTGGGTGGACTGATAAGGTAAAGAAAGAGGAAGTTCTGCGCAGATTTGGAGAGGAAAGGAATGCAACACTGGCAAGGAGAAGGGAAAGGATGGTAGGACATCCGTTACGACATCAGGGAATGACTTCCACGGGGGTCGAGGGAGCTGGAGAGGGCAAAAACTGTAGAGGAAGACAGAGTTTGGAATACATCCAGCAGATAATTGAGGACGTAGGTTGCAAGTGCTACTCCGAGATGAAGAGGTTGGCACAGGAGAGGAAATCGTGGCGGATCGCATCAGACCAGTCAGAAGACTGCTGAATCAAAAATAGAAAAACAAATAAATACGCACACAATTTTAAACGACATGTTGGGGTGTGGAATAGCTTTCGGAAACCTAGATAAATAGAACCCGTCCAGCTAGTTGCGTCTAATGTTAGCGAGGTGTCGTATGATGAACAAAGCAGGCCGCGTTACACATCCGTGCTGATTCTTTGATGGAGGTTTGTCTTTCTACAGGAACGATATGATGTTTGGATAAAATGTTCTCGGTTGAATTGCCGCGTCAGATTCGGGTAAAATCGCTTATTTTATTCGAATATGACGGCGCAAGTCAACTGAGTACTTTTCCGTCGAATGTTTGAACGGAGCGAAAACAAGACTTTCTACAAATTGCGCAATAAATTTTCGACGGAATGTTCAAGAAAAAAAGAAACAAAAAGCGGGGACCAGGCAAATTGGGTAACAGACTGAACAGCGAGAGTTCTGGTTTTTACAAAAACGTATTAAATTGCTCGAAAGTAGTCAGGGTAATTAAGAAAATATTATTTAATGATTTGAGGGAAAATTGAAATACGCCACGAGCAGCTACTACTAGCTTTCTAAACAAAGTTTCAAAAAGTAAAAGTCTTCAAGGCCTCGCTGTTTTAAGTATCAAAAATTGCATTGGTGTGGTTTTTAACGGTCAAAATGGCTTCCCTAAAATGAAGTGCTAAGCTCAGGACATTTTGAGAACTGAACGTAGGAAAACAAATGAGGTGTCGAAAAGATGTTTTCTGAACAAAACTTGAAAATAAAAGAATTGAAAATAATTCGGTCAAATGTTTTGTGAAGCGATTTGTCTAAAGGCTTGAAACATTTGACGCGCATCTCGAATGAAGCTGAAAATCGGTATAGCAAATCAGGTACCGGATGAGAATTTAAAATTCAATGTTAATTTAGTATTTTTATTCGTGGCTTTAATTTTCAGCAGCTGTATTATTATTTTTCGGAATTTAAATATAATCATAAGTTGAAGATGTATATTATTATGGTTTACGGGTTTCGGCAAATTAATTTGTCATCTTCAGAAGCTTAATATTGGTTTAGCAGATGTAATTATCTTCTTCATAGAATGACAATGCCATGGTATGTCCAGAAATTTGTGTATTGAATGTGACCTGAGTCGAAACAAGGTCCCCGGAGTAGACAACATTCCATTGGAACTATTGACGGCCTTGGGAGAGCCAGTCCTGACAAAACTCTACCATCTGGTGAGCAAGATGTATGAAACAGGCGAAATACCCTCAGATTTCAAGAAGAATATAATAATTCCAATCCCAAAGAAAGCAGGGGTTGACATGTGAAAATTACCGAAAAATCAGTTTAATAAGCAACAGCTGCAAAATACTAACACGAATTCTTTACAGGCGAATGGAAAAACTAGTAGAAGCCGACCTCGGGGAAGATCAGTTTGGATTCCGTAGAAATACTGGAACACGTGAGGTAATACTGACCTTACGACTTATCTTAGAAGAAAGATTAAGGAAAGGCAAACCTACGTTTCTAGCATTTGTAGACTTAGAGAAAGCTTTCGACAATGTTGACTGGAATACTCTCTTTCAAATTCTAAAGCTGGCAGGGGTAAACTACAGGGAGCGAAAGGCTATTTACAATTTGTACAGAAACCAGATGGCAGTTATAAGAGTCGAGGGACATGAAAGGGAAGCAGTGGTTGGGAAGGGAGTGAGACAGGGTTGTAGCCTCTCCCCGATGTTATTCGATCTGTATATTGAGCAAGCAGTAAAGGAAACAAATAAAAAGTTCGGAGTAGGTATTAAAATCCATGGAGAAGAAATAAAAACTTTGACGTTCGCCGATGGCATTGTAATTCTGTCAGAGACAGCAAAGGACTTGGAAGAGCAGTTGAATGGAATGGACAGTGTCTTGAGAGGAGTATATAAGATGAACATCAACAAAAGTAAAACGAGGATAATGGAATGTAATAGAATTAAGTCGGGTGATGCTGAGGGAATTAGATTAGGAAATGAGACACTTAAAATAGTAAAGGAATTTTGCTATTTGGGGAGCAAAATAACTGATGATGATCGAAGTATAGAGGACATAAAATGTAGACTGGCAATGGCAAGGAAGCGTTTCTGAAGAAGAAAAATTTGTTAACATCGAGTGTAGATTTAAGTGTCAGGAAGTCATTCCTGAAAGTATTTGTATGGAGTGTAGCCATGTATGGAAGTGAAACATGGACGATAAATAGTTTGGACAAGAAGAGAATAGAAGCTTTCGAAATGTGGTGCTACAGACGAATGTTTAAAATTAGATGGGTAGATCACATAACTAATGAGGAAGTATTGAATAGGATTGGGGAGGAGTTTGTGGCACAACTTGACGAGAAGAAGAGAGCGGTTGGTAGGACATGTTCTGAGGCATCGAGGGATCACCTATTTAGTACTGGAGGGCAGCGTGGAGGGTAAAAATCGTAGAGGGAGACCAAGAGATGAATACACCAAGCAGATTCAGAAGGATGTAGGTTGCAGTAGGTACTGGGAGATGAAGAACCTTGCACAGGATAGAGTAGCATGGAGAGCTGCATCAAACCAGTCTCAGGACTGAAGACCACAACAACAACAACAATGTGGTTATTTCAAAAATTGTTTGACAATTTGCAGTAACCGAATCATATATGTGTACCTGTTGTGCTAGCAGCATATATGTTCCTTGCTGCTAGCAAGGCAGGGCAACACAACGTTTAAAACAGCTCGCAGTGCGTGGTTGAAGAGCACCAGGATGAGTTTGGTACTCGTCTGGTCACCAAACTCCCCGACAATCTGTGGGAGCACCGCGGTCGGGCTGTTCGTACCACGGATCCTCCAGCGTGGCCCCACATTGCTGTCGGTACCTTCCAGAATCTCACTCACACTCTTCCTGTAGTCTCGCGCTGCAAAAGAAGCTCATTCAGGCTTCTGGCAGCGGGTCACATTAATGTGACTGGGCAGTTTGAAAAGTGACAGTTCTGTTTGACTCATGGGAGAACATCAAGGAAATGCCCGAATATCTTACCAGTCAGGTGCTCGAAGGAGAACGCCAACTACCCCTACTTATGAAGTCCAGAGAAGCAGTTTCAAGTGAAGGATATAGGAATATGATCACATAGGAACCGTACAGACGTGATTTGACTGGTGACAGTGTGCACAAAGCTATGTTCCTGCGCTCTGCGAGCGAATCGCCTGGGAATAAATCCTAAATTGTGCTCCAACGACACGCCTCCTTTTCCACACACTTCGCAGTGATTTGCAGACTATGCTGTATATGATAGTTGCTTGAAAATGGTGAACGTTCGAAACTGCAATCGCAATAAATAAAAATTCTGGCTGCGATAATGACTATATCTAACAAACATATTTTACACGAATGCTTTGGATGCGTTTCTCGTCAAACTACAGATAAAAATCCAAAGGCGCTAAGGCTGAATTCACGCTTACGGTTACTAAAACATCTTTTTATGGGGTTTTTCTACCCTGAAAATCTACCGTGGCTTACATACGCGCTTGTACGTAATAGGATTTGAGTCCGACGCTTGGGACAGTGTGACAGCGTGCAGGGGGCTCACCGTGGCGCTCTCCTTAACCCAAATACACAGCTGCCTCCCCCCACCCCACCCATATAAGTCTGGTGACACGGCGGAACAGTTCGTGCCGAGCGCGCGCGACGCTCCCATGCCCTGGGAATAGCGACTGCTCTCGAAACCTGCGTTCATTATCGCTGCCCCTCCAGCTGTCATTTAAAAGTCGTCGCGTTCGACACAGTTCCATCCGTCATAACAAGGTGCGCTGCCAACACAAACTTTATATCGTCACTGTGATCGAGAGCTCCACTAGTCCGAGAAACGACTTCAGCAAGAAACTTATAGTAATTGTGCCTAATGCGTAAGTTGATTGGGCAAAGTTACTCTTGAGACAGATAGGTTCAGTTATGCCCGTTCCTGGACACGGGGCCTGCCGCGATAGTGCACCCGAAACTGTAATGTTGGCGCCCCTGTGGCATCGTTCTTTCTGTGTGCTGTCTCTGGCCTTCTCGCGGGACGAAGCTGGGCTCTGCTGGGTGAGGGGCGAATTTCGCCGAAAAATCAATGCATTGCGAGTTTGATTCACCGATCTGTGAAATAAATTCGATGCGTTGTGACAACGTGCAGTGACATTAAATGTGACGGCGAGTGTACCTGTTAACAAAGTGAGTAAACCGCAGAGGAGGTTATCTTTTGTCTTTTGACGCTTGACAGGGTTGAATGTCCTTGAATTTTTTGGAACAGTACAAGTAACGAATAATCCGAATATTACAGAATAATAGAAAGCTGCAATTTTCTGTAGACAGCAACACGTTTTTTGTGCCTGTCGTATCATTTTTACTCAGGAGCAAAATAGGGAATTGTGTCGTCTGTCGACTGCTGTCGATGTCAAGGTTGTGTAAATAGGTGTTTAATTCCATATGCTCCATAAAATCCGCCATTCGCCTGTTCTAACTGATACAAGGCAATGTGTAGTGATTTATTCCTTTGTCTTGTTAGGATTTCGGCGAGTGAGTAATTCTACACGAACAACGAAATTGCAGATCCCTAGACGCCAGCTGACCTTGCATGAATCGTACTTGACCGAGTGCCATCCGATGAGAATTATTCTATGTTCCGGTGAGTATGTGATAAATTTTTCGAATGTATTGCTATCAAAGACTCTTGCCTTCTATATGGTTTCGCAAAAGCGTGCCGAAATTTCAGTATGAGTTCTCCGTCCCAAATTCTCAGCCGTCGCCCCTTGTTCATACCAGCTCGAAATTTCTGTTCAGCGTACCAGATATTTTCGTATTGGAGACGTAATTCATTTAGTAGCCTGCGTATAACAAATTATCCACTGCAAGTTCGAAAGCTTAGTGACAGAACAATTTGATCTGTCACAATACTTGGCTCAGGTATAGTATTTCTGTGTATTTATTCCAATTGTGTGTTTATTTTTATTTCTGTGTGTACTCCGTGTAAGATACTGTCCTCTGACTGTTAAACACAATAGTATAGGTCAAGTCATTTACAGTTCAAAGATATTTATCTGTATATATACATTTGTCCATTTGTTCGTATCATCTACAACTATTTAGCTTTGGGAAACAGTTGTGCAGTGGATATTTCTCATTTAGAATGTGAACTAATTTTGAGCAATCCAAAAATGTGACTGTTGTGATAATAGGTGGGAGTATTGGTCATGATATACGTTTTCAAATTACTTAAGTTGTACGGCTGTAACATTTTCATCCGTTAGTGATTGTGTTGCTTGATATTTATGATGCAGCAGTGAGGTTAATGTGGCGTAGTTATTGGTCACAGAGCTTATGTTGCATAAATTGATTGTTCAGTAAAGGAAAATTGCATGTGTTCTTTATGGGTGATATAATGACTTTTGAAATTCACAAAGAAAAGAGTTTGTATTCAGTGGTTTTTTGCACTTAAATATATGGAAGCAGAAATGTTTTGTGAATATGATATTGCTTGTGTAACTGGATAGCATCCTACTGTTGTTGCAGAGAGAGAGAGAGAGAGAGAAAACCTCATTTTAATCAGTTGTGTGTTGATATCAAAGAAATGTTAGACAAAAAATGTAGAATGATAGGTATACTTTTAAAGCCATATTGACTGATTCACAAAATTTGTTGACAACCGCTGCTTGTATTATTTAATGAAGCAATGTGTTTGAGGTATCAACCTAATCTTCAGGCTACAAAATCAATACAATAATGTTTAAACTGCACATACATATTAAAATTACCATATTTAGTTAAATCTGGAAAGCTTAGACCGTGAATGAAATGAGGTATGCAAGTGTTTCTTCCAGTTTAGCCATCATTTATGTCTGGTAATGTTATTTTAATGTCCACTTTACAGTGCTGTTGTTGTGTGCTGCTTGTGCAAGGTTGAATATTTCAATACACATTCATATCCTCATCCATATTTAAGTTGGCCACGTTTAGCGTAACACTTAAGAATGCCATCGCTGTTCTTTTTTAAGCCAGTTTTGAGCCTGAGCTCTTGGCATATAAGCTTGTGTTCCACTATTGGGGGACTTGGCATCAGCAGTTTAGACCTTAACATTCCTTCTGTCCTTGACATATATGTGAAGTTAATAAACCATTCACAGTTGTCTGGATTTTGTACTTTGGATCTGGTATGTAAATAATACGTGTGTGAAATAACATTATTTGTGTCTATGAATAATATATATGGATGTGTTCATTATGAGCAGTTCTTTAACATTTGGTTGGCTTTATTCTGTTTCTCTCTTTAAAAGAAAAAAAATGCTCTACACGAACCATTTTGAACAATTTTTTGTGCATATAATGAACTTTATAATAAATTTGGAAACAAAAAGGCTGTTTAAGCATTAGAATTTTAATTAGTGAATTCATAAATAATTTTTAAAAGTTTCACAGTATTTTACGACAAACAAGCAAAGGTAACACAAATGTTTCTTTTCACATTAGTAGCATTTCGTTATGTTGCTTCTTGCTGTACCATGTTGTGTTGTCTTACAACAACTCTGATGCTATTTGTACTTGATTTCCACTCTCTGTTCCTGCAAACCTTTTCTGCTTTTTACCTGAAGAAAGAAACATGTTACCTGGGTTAGCACTCCCGTTATGTTTTGCTTGTTTCTCTGTCTGCCAAAGAAATAATTCCTATCTGTATACTTCGGTAATGTTGTTCTGAATATAATTTTCTGTAGACAGCCTGTAGTATGACTGAAGAAGTTTGTAGTATTATACAGGTGTCCATTGTGCTATACAGTGTTCTTTAATGGTTAAAAAAAAAAAAAAAAAAAAAAAGAAAAAATCTAGGCCATCTGTGAACCACTACCGGGTGTCTATTTACTGGCAATGTCATGTTTTGTTTAAAACAAACATTATAGTTATGTGCAATTAAAATCCCTGAGGCCACATATTGAGATACATTGTAGAATAATTGGCAGTGAAATTTTACAAGGGATGTCCACTTACTGATCTCGAAATTTATGTTTGTAACTTACGTTTCTAGCAGGCTTGGGAAGTTACAATAACAGAACAGGTAATTCTACAGCAACATAACTACTCTGCAATTCACATGTAAGTGCCTGCCAGAGGGTTCATTGAATCATATGCAGACAATTTCTCCACTGTCCCACTCTCAAACACGACACAGGAAAATGAACAGTTAAATGTTTCTGTACAAACTCTGATTTCTTGTGTTTTATTACAATGATCATTTCTCCCTGTGTAGGTTGACATCAACAAAATATTTTCACATTCGGAGGAGAAAGTTGATGACAGAAATTCATGAAAGGTCTGACCTCAGTGAAAAATGCCTCTTTTTTTGTGATTACCACCCCTAATCTTGAATCATATCTGTGATACTCTTTCCCCCATTTTGCAATAATACTAAATGAGCTGTGCACCTCCAGACTTTTTCAGTGCCTTCCATTAGTCTTGTCTGCTAAGGATCCCACACTGCACAGCAATATCCTAGCAGACGACGAGAAAGTGTAGTGTAGGGAAGTATCTTTAGTACACGTGTTGCACATTCAAAGTTTCCTCGCAATAAACTGTAGTTATTTGCTTGTCTTCCCTACATCATTACTCATGTGGTTGTTTGTTTGTTATTCTTAACTTTATTCTTTAGGATTTAGTTGAATTGACGGCCTTCAGATTTGTCATGATAAACTGTGTTACTCAAATTTAAGGAACTGGTTTAGTTCTCATGTGGGTGACATCACATTTTCTTAATTTCAAGTCACTTGCCTTTTGTTATACCATACAGATATTTTGTCTGAACTGTTTCGCAGTTGGTTTTGACCTTCTGATTACTATCAGAAGGTAGATCAGAGCATCAAATGAGAACAACCTAAGAGGGCTGCCCAGATTGACTCCTAAATTGTTTATATAGATTAGGAAAACCATAGGGCCTATAACATTGTATCTGTATATTAGATCTGTAATGTAGCCAGTGGTGTAATATCATCATCATTTTGATGGCTGGAAAATTTTTGAACATTTACGTAACAACATTAATATACCATTCTGGAGTTCGATCAAACTTGGTTGTTGAGAGTAAAAGAAGTCATTTGTGTGGCAAATATGCATAAGCGTGTAGTAAATAACTTAACAGTGAGCTCTCATTTTCTGATTTTCTCATAGCTTGGTGTTTGTATTATAATACATGATGGAAGTAAACTTCCGTGGTAACTTATTTTTGGCTATGCGTAGTTCAGTATGTCACCACAATGTAGATTCTCACTTTTAAAATAAGCCTGTAATAATATTTCAACTCTGTGCAAAAGTGTTGTACATATAGCACTAAAATAAACTCTCGTAATCAGTAAAAGCGGAAAGAGCAGAAAGGGCTGTTCACACACAACAAATAATTCATATCATCTGCAACTTTTGTAGTCCTGTCTTTCTCAGATGTGTGTAATATTATGGTATATTGATAATTTTTATTTTTTGGACCATCTGATTACAAATGAATGAAACACAATTCTTGTGCCATATGCATTTTGGCTTCATTCTCTGCAAGGCATCTGCAGTGGCCTGGAATATGTACATATTTTTACTCTTTAGTTTACGTATTGGGGTAATGTACCTATAGGTTACAAACTGTTCTGGAGGTTGGTTTTTGCTATGATGTAATAGTATTTTAAATTCTACTTAAAAGTGCGTGCACGCGCGCGCTCTTAGGACGACGGGAGGGGGAGGTGTTTTTGCTGCTTGTGTGAGAGGGGTGATTTTTATCTTATCATTTCTTTTATTCCTGTTTAGGTACTGTTTTTTCAAATTTAGCATCTTAATTTCATTTAGTAACCAACGTCGTTCTGCTACTGATTGCAACTTTTGTGTCACTGTAGAACTGTTTTTAACCTTTACATTTGTATAACTTGGAATTAAATTGTTCTTTTTGCATATTTTGTCGTATTTCATATGCTGTATTGTCTTATGGAGTCTCAGATGTGTTTTTTTAAACTTGTTGTACATATTGACAGGATTACAAAAGTTGAAGATGTTAATACTGCTATGCCAAGCATTCTGTCACTTGTACAAATTCAAGAAAATACATCTCAGACTCGATAAGACGATTCAGCATATAAAATTTGACAAAATATGCACAAAGGATGATTTAATTCCAACTTACATAAATGTAAAGGATAAAAACCATTCTACAGTGGCACAAAAGTTGAAATCAATTGCAGAATGATGATGTTTACTAAATGAAGTTTCAGAAATACGTACATATTCCAGGCCACTAAAGGTGCCTTGCAGAGAACAAAGACAAGAATAGTATGGCGTAAAATTGATTCTTTCAGTTGTGATCAGACAGTCCAAAAAGTAAACATTATTGATATACCGTCATAATTCATATATTTTAACCACAACTTAGATTCACATCTTAGTTGAATTCATCAATAACATTTCAATACAAAAAAATGTTAATGTGATTACTGTGTATGTGTATCAGTAACAGAAATGTCAATATGCAGCCAAAGAATAATGTGAAGGCAAGCTGATCCATAAAATATGATCAATTCATATCTTAGTGGCATGGAGGCAGATGTAGCTGACTACATACTGTTCTCATATTGCTTAATTCCAACATGACACAGGGACATGTTGCCAGCATCTTCTCTTTTCCACGAGCAAGTGCAGCATGTGGACGTCCCTTTGTAAAGTTTGGCCAGAGTGGCTCATGAGCTATCATTTTGTGCTGTTTTTTAATATTCGGTGATCTTAAAATTTCAACATATATGTCTACATACATACTCTGCAAGCCACTGCACGGTGTGTGGCAGAGGGTACTCTCTAGCAGTTGAGTCATTTCCCTTCCCGTTTCGACCGAGCGAGGTGGCGCAGTGGTTAGCACACTGGACTCGCATTCGGGAGGACGACGGTTCAATCCCATGTCTGGCCATCCTGATTTATGTTTTCCGCGATTTCCCTGAATCTCTCCAGGCAAATGCCGGGATAGTTCCTTTGAAAGGGCACGGCTGACATCCTTCCCCATCCTTTTCTAATCCGATGAGACCGGTGACCTCGCTGTATGGTCTCCTCCCCCAAACAACCCAACCCAACCCTTCTCGTTTCACATACAAATAGACTTAGGAAAAAAAAGTGATTGTCTGTGTACCTCTGTAGGAGTCTTGATTTCTCTTACCTTATTATCCTTACACAAACTGCACATTGGCAGCAATAGAATTGTTCTGCAGTCAGCCCCGAATATCGGTTCTGTAAATTTTTGCAGTAGTGTTCCCGAAAAAGAACGTTGCCTTCTCTCGAGAGATTTCCATCTGAGTACCCGAAGCATCTCCGAAATACTTGCATACTGTTCAGACTTGACGGTAATAAATATAGTAGCCGGCCTCTGAATTGTTTCAATGTCTTCCATCAATCTGACCCGATGGGGGTCCTGAACACTTGTGCGGAACTTGAGAATGGGTCGCACTAATGACATACGTGCAGTTTCCTTTACAGGTGAACTACACTTTCCTAAAATGCTCTCCATAAACCAACGTGTACCATTCATGTTGTGTACTACAATCCTCACGCGCTCGTTCCATTTCGTATCACTTTACAGCATTACACCCAGGTATTTAATGGATGTGACTGTGTCAGTCAGCACACCAGTGACGCTGTATGTCAACACTACAGGTTTGGTTTTTCTACTCGTCTGCATATAGAACTAGCTGCCATTTGTGACAGGAACTAGAAATTTTGTCAGTCATCTCGTATCCTCGCGCAGTCATTCGGTGATAACTTGCCGTACACCATGGCACCGTCAGCAAACTGCCGCAGATTGCTGATCACTCTGCCTTCCAGATCGTTTGTGTATACAGAGAACAGCAGCACTCCTAGCAGACTTCTCTCTGACAAGACTCGTGTCTCACCTCAGAGGACAACGTACTGGGTTCTCTTACGTAAGAAGTCTGAGCTGTTCACATATCTGAGAACCTATTCCACACGTTCGTACCTTCGTTAACAGCCTGTGGTGGGGCACTGTTTCAAATGCTTTTCAGAAATCTAGAAATATGGGCTCTGCCTGTTGCCCTTAGTCCATAGTTCACAAGATATCATATGAGAAAAGTGCAGGCTGAGTTCAAAATGAGTAATGCTTCCTAAAACCGTGCCGATTTGTGGACGAAAGTGTTTTGTTCTCCAGGAAATTTATTATGTTTGAACTGAGAATAGGTTCGAGAATTCTGCCACAAAACCGGTGTTTAGGATATCGGTCTGTAGCGTTTAGAGTCTGTTCTTTTATCTTTGCTACATACGGGAGTCACTTGTGCTTTTTTCAGTCACTCGGAACTCTGCGACGGATGAGAGGTTCACGATAAATGTGATCAGAGTAAGGGGTCGGGGCCTGGTGATTCTCAGTGCCGGAGAGTGATGCGTTATACGTACGGAAAATTTTAATTCGAGTATTGCATTCGGGAATTGTGGAAGTTAATCTTAAATTTGCTCTGGTTACTAACTACAAATACCATTAAGGAATACGTGCGTACCAATACACGTGTAGGAATCCTTAGAGCCCCAAAGTGGCTTTTTTCGATATGTCATTCCAAAAATAATATTCTCGTAGCAGACTTGGGTAGATTTATTTACAGAGCTGTTAATACCTGCCACAGCCAACTGGTTTTGAAATGTACTAGCTTAGACTCTCACAGAATGTAGCAACAAGACGCACTGACAAGATATTGACCTGAGTGTGTACGGTTATCTACATTCTGAAGATTCTAGAGCTTTACAAAGCAGAAGCTTCACAGATTCTGTCTTCCTTTGGAGCAACACACATCTCCTTAAAGTGTCAAACTGTCACAGTCTGTTGATTTCTCGTGCTTTCTGTACAGTATTGTAAAATTGAGTTACTGCTGTTTTTGAGCCAAAGTGACTATCCCAGGAAGTTATCAGGGAAGGGAGTCAGACCTGCAATTTAACACGGCCTCCAAAGGGTGGTGCGATTCGGTGATCTTTTCACATCGACAAGTAGTTTCTGGAGGCATAAGAAGGGATAAGTGAGAAATCGTTAGACTGACTGAAGACTTTACTATAAAATTTCATGTTCAGAAATAAAATATTACTGCATTAAAACAGCATAGACATAAAATAGTGAAAAATTAATCTCTTAAAGTTTTTTCTCCACCGTTTAATTTTTATGTATTTCATTTACTGCTCATTTTACATGCCGTTCCATGTTCTTTGTTTCTAGTTTTCATTCTCTATGACAGCTGAAGTGTGTATTATTTGAGATTAGAGGCTTGAAAATACAAAAAGTATTACCATACAGGACACACAGAGAGAATTATAGAGGGGCAGTAAGGCTGCAGTACAAAAGGCAGTTTCAAGTGGATATAGACTGGGGTAGTTCTGTAGAGGTGGAGGAATTTGCACAGGGTGATTAATAAGTACAGAGCTAAATTCCAGTACGAAGTATTAGGTCGTTTGGACGACAAAGGTGCAGTGTAATGGTGGAGGATATTTGTTGGCCAGTGATTAGTGTGTTTTCACTGGACTTGTTTCTCTGCTAGCCATTCTCTGTGGACCCGGCCAGCTCTACAGACTGCCCCAGTCTGCATCCGTGTGAACTTGCTTTTTCTACTGCAGCCTTAATGTCCCTGTACAGTTCTGTGTACATGTCCCTTCACTATCAAAATTACGATTGGTTGAAGCCTCAGAATTTGTTCATTTATAATATGGCATTTTTGCCAGACAAAAAAAAAAAAAAATAGATTATAGTTACAATATAAAATCCTACAAGCAAACATCTAGAGCATTTTTGCAGTATATTGACTGTGCTGGTGTTTATGCAGTATATCAACTGTGCAGTCGCGAGCAGGAAGTCTTCCAGTCCACCAATGTCTGATCTCGTGGGGTTTCCTTCTGTGGTGTCTCTGACAGTCTGCGGTTCCCCGCTGTTACAAAGTGGGCACGGTTGCTTTCCCAGTCAGTATAAAAAATATGTGCATCTGTTGTGTTACGTTCTAATGACAGTGTTGACCACGTTTTGTGAGAGTCAAATCCCAGTGGTTTTTGCACGTAACACAGTAATTATTTTTTTGTCGTTGGATCTGTTATTGAGTCTCACATTATTACAGTTTAACTCGTCTCCCACAGCCACTCTTGCCATTATCGTGGGTGGTCCTCCAGTGTGGACAGTTTGTATCGTCGACATCTGGACTTTTTATGTGTTTACTATCTGAGAGTTTTTGCATCCATTTGTGAGAGCAGTCGTGTGTCATAGTTGAGGCTCAGATCTGGCAGCCATTCTATAGGTGTCGATTTGATATAAAATATAGACTGGCAATGGCAAGGAAAGCGTTTCTGAAGAAGAGAAATTTGTTAACATTGAGTATAATTTTTGTGTCAGTAAGTCATTTCTGAAAGTATTTGTATGGAAGTGAAACATGGATGATAAATAGTTTGGACAAGAAGAGAATAGTAGCTTTCAAAATGTGGTGCTACAGAAGAATGCTGAATATTAGATGGGTTGATCACATAACTAATGAGGAGGTATTGAATAGATTTGGGGAAAAGAGGAGTTTGTGGCACAAATTGACTAGAAGAAGGGATTGGTTGGTAGGGCATATTCTGAGGCATCAAGGGATCACTAATTTAGAATTGGAGGACAGCGTGGAGGGTAAAAATCGTAGAGGGAGACCAAGAGATGAATACACTAAGCAGGTTCAGAAGGATGTAGGCTGCAGTAGGTACTGGGAGATGAAGAAGCTTGCACAGGATAGAGTAGCATGGAGAGCTGCATCAAACCAGTCTCAGGACTGAAGACCACAACAACATCTAACTCAAATCTCTCTTTTTTTTACTTGCAGGTTGAAAATGAAATTTTTTCGATTATTCCGTATCTTTAAGGTACACCAGAGTGCAGAACTCGAGCACAAAAGTAGCTTTGATGTGGCGTGTCACTGTCGAATAACGTACCTCGATGAAATTTGATCTGTTACAATATAGTACAGAAGGTAATTAAAAGAAATATTCAATGAGACAGACAGAAATGGCACTTGTATCCAAAGACAATAATTACACTTAAGTCACTGTGATGCATTATGGTCCCCTGGAAATTAAAAGCTGTGAGACACAGTTTTTAATAGGGTGTGTGATCACCTGAGATGGCAGTGTGTGCTCTGGAATATGCTCCCATTCTGGCCATGGGGTAGTTAAGGTGTTCTCACTGTAGGACTTTCCATTCCTCCACTGGCACGGACGGTCGTCGGTGTGTGTGTGTGGATGTGCCACAGTACGTCTCACGCTTGCTTCTCGGGCTGAAGTGGGCGGGGGGGGGAGGGGGGGCAGATTGCTCAATTTGCCAACTATTCTCTCGTTCTGTAGGGAAGCTCTACTGCCTTCACCATTTGGTGCGATCGTCTACAAAATTTAAGTCTGGCAAATGCACCCACGAGAAGTTGCCCACTGGAGTGGAGTATAGTGTGACAGTAATGCTGACTGCTGTGGGTATCGTGTTTGGAGACCGGTGTGACATTATGCTTGCCCGCACCGTAACTTTTGTACCGACAAAACGGACACGTGCGACAGTGCCGAATGGGTGGGAACACGTAGTACGTCTGGGTACACTGTCGAACGAGGTCGTTCTGGCAGTCCGGATGTCGCGGTCTGGAGAAAGGCGACAGTTTGTGGGCGTGCTGACTTACAGATCTGTGATCGAGGTGCACTCACTGACGAGTGTTGTCGTGACACTGTACTCCTTTCCCGTGTGCGTCTTTAGGGGACGCATTTAGCCCCAACTTCATTTTTATGACAGTGGGACCACGGCAAACAGTGCAGGTGGAGCAGTTCTCGGAACGAGAGGATATCTGGCAAATCGACTGGCCTACCCACCCCCCGACTCTATTCCCGTCGAGTGAGCATGGGACGTGTCGAGGAGACGTGTTGCGACACACCCACATGCGTAAGTGGCTGTCTGGCAGTTGTGGACTATGCCGGTGGGGCGACGGATCACCCTTCTACGGGAACTCCTCGACGACCCTGTCACCAGAATGGGAACAGTTTTCCGGACCTCACACTGCCGTCTGTGGTGATCGCACGCCCTATGAAGAACTGTGTATTGCTTTTGGTAATTTCCAGGGAACCGTAATTAATTGCAAAGACTTTTGTGTAATTATTGTCTCTGAATACAAGTGTCATTTCTGTTCATCTCGTTGTGTACTTCTTTCAGTTAACTTCTGTACTATATTATAGTAGTTCTTTGTACGCACAATCAAAGTTTCATCAATCTGCATTACTCGCTAGGGAGGCGGACAAAATTATTTAAAGTGATGGCAGTTCCTACTTAAAAATGTTGCATTGTGCAGACTGTTGAGCTAAACTTAAGAAAATTCTTGGGCAATTGGAAATGTTGGTTCAGATGTTAGTCAGAGTGTAAATGAGTGCAGCAGAGAAGATAAACTCAGTTACTTGTACATAAGAGCAGAATTCGACGTGCGAGATTTAGCGTGGAAAGCCGCACAGATTGGAAAGAGGTGGAAGTACCACATTCGACGGACATCGGAGACTGACACTGTGGAGTCAGTCTTAAATTTTAGACCTTTCAGAAGAAGATGGCCAAACTGGAGCAGTCTTATCTTAGCATAAATGTGCAAAGCTGCAAGTTTTATTTTTGTCCGTCACTGTGTGCTAATGTGAATTTAGCATGTGATCATGGAATGTCAGTACTGTAACCAATTCATTTTACTCATTAGGATTATCCACCTCTCCTATTTCCATGGGAAGAAAAATCAGACAGACAGACAGACAGACAGACAGAGAGAGAGAGAGAGAGAGAGAGAGAGAGGGAGGGAGAGAGAGAGAATGCTGAATGTAATAAATGATGGCTCATCAGTTTTTATTATGTAGCTGGCAACCAGTACCAAGTATAAATCTGCACATATGCCACTATGCAACTAAGTGCTTCCGAAACTGTAGGAATCACTAATTCAGGGATGAAATTCAGTTCTCCATGGGGCTAAAACAAAAGAATTGAATTGTGTTTTCGCCACAAAGCTAAATTATTTTTAGAAGGTCATTAGTATTATCACTATTTCTTAAGACAGCAATACTGATTATGTATGTCATCAGTAATTAAAGTTTTTTCATATATTAACATTAACACAACACAATGTTGTGGGGGGGAGGGGCTTCAGCTTTTGAAATGAATGTATGAACATCATCTTTCCCACATTGTCCACCCACTACACACATACTGTGTACCGTCCATCTGTGGCAATAAAAGTTAAATAAGCCATATATTTCAAATATCTCATGAAAATGCCTTGTCAGAGTTGCAAGTAGTTCCTGCAATAGAGCAGAAATTGCTTCATTGTTCTCTTTGCAACACTAAATGAACTGACAGAGAGGAAAACAGTAGCTGTGGAATGGCTACTACACTACTGTAGAGCCTTCATATTATTATTATTATTATTATTATTATTATTATCATTGTTAGTTGTGTTGAGAACTGTAGGATAGCACAAAGGATTCTGCCTCATTTGAGAATTCCTTCTCGTCTTCCACGATTCTGTCATTTTCTTCTCCGTGTGATCTCTTTCCCTCTTCGGTCCACTTTGTCCCTCATTTCTATGGGACTTTGTTCTCTGATCTCACATGCCACTTGCATACTTTGCCTCTGTATGTGTCTCAGTCTTCAGTTTGTACTGGATTCTTTTATGTTCGTTCTGGGTCAAGTTTGACTTGTGCGATCAGGGATGTCGTTGACAATACCTCTTGTACGTATGTCAGAATTCTGTCGACGAAACTCGTCGGTGGTAGCCTGCCAACATGCCCAAAAAACATTAACCTATTTTTCTGACATCTGCTGCTAGATTTGACATCTTCTGTGTTTTTCTAGAATGTAGTATGGACCTTCTTCTGTCAGCTTTTGAATGACAATTTTCCTCGTAATGTTGTGTTCTTTCTTCCGGTTTTTACCTGGAGTGATATGTCTTGGTTACATACAGTATTTTTAGAATGAATACTGTGTTGTAGAGTCTGAACTTTGTGTGAATAGATGTGCATTTCTTATTACGTATGTCGTCTATTTTGCAGTATTCTGTCCTAGTTTTTTGTTCTCTCATCCTGTAGGTTCAGATGTTTCACCTTGATATTTGAAATGTGCAGTGCTGTTTATCTTGCCATGTTTTGTGTGTAATATGTGTGTGTTTAATTTTTTAACAGAAGATTTCAGACTTCTGGAAAGCGATCTGCAGGTTAACTTTTCTGAGTGTTCTTTTAGTATTTCTATTTTTTCGGTTGCTGAAAGTATGGCCAGGTGACTTACCAAAGGTAGGTTTCAGATTTTTGTGTTGTCCCATGATAACCCTAGTTGTGGGTTTTTTTGGTTATTTTTCCCATTCTCTCATTACTTTGTCCAGGACTGCATTGTACAATAGAGTGGATAATCTACCACCTTGCCCCCCTGCGGGTCCGGGGGTTAGAATAGGCCCAAGGCATTCCTGTCTGTCGTTGGAGGCAACTAAAAGGAGTCTCTCATTTTTCGACCCTATAAGTTCAGGTCCCATTCTATGGTTTGACCTGCCACTTTCAAAATTCTACAGAAGTGCATGCCATATTTGATTTGATTTTTTATTGGTCCAGTTTTAGCATACAGCACAAATTGTACAATTGATATAAGATATAAGATAAGTTACAATAATACATAGTATTATCAAAATAGTAAGCAGATTAATTTTGTTACTTATTCAGAAATTCTCTCACATAATAGAAACAGTGCTTTATTAGAAATGCCTTTTGTTTAGCTTTAAACATTTGATGAGTAGCATTTTTTATTTCCTCTGGTATCTTATTCTGTAGTATTACACCAGTGTTAATTATGCTCCTCTGATAGGTGGTTGTTCTGTGATATTTTTGATATATATTTGATTTCCCTCTGGTACTATAGTTGTGTACATTTTTGTTCTGTAGCAGTTTTCCTGTTTTCAGGAGGTAGTCCCTAGTGAACAAGATAGTTTCATAAGTGAATAAACTTGGAACATTTAGAACACCAAGCTCAGTAAAATGGTATTAACAGGACTCCATCATTTTAAGGTCACAAATTATTCTTAGAGCTCTCTTTTGCATTCTAAAAACCTTTACACTGTGAGTTGAATATCCCCAGAAAATGATCCCATATCAGACTAGTGAGTGGAACTGTGCATAGTATGCTTGCAGTACTGTTGTTTTGCTTGTTGTAGCCTTAGGCCATAGCACACAGATGATAGTTTTCTAGACAAGTTATTTATATGTGTGTCCCACTTTGTCTTGCTGAACATATAGACCCAAAAATTTTGTGGCACTTACATTTTCTAGGGGGTCATTTTTTAATCGTGCTTGAATAGACATTTGATTAGTTCGAGGAATTAAATGAAAATCGACACACAGTTTTTTCAGTACTTATAATGAGTTTGTTCTTTCTGAACCAGTCAGAAAGTCATTTCATAGAACTTTCTGCTGTGGACTGCACAGTTTCTGGACTGGATCCAGTGAGCAATATGCCAGTGCAATCGGCAAACAGGATAATTTTTGTGGGACTCTTATATTCAGCTAAGTCGTCCACATAAATCGAGATGAGTACTGGATCTAAGATTGAGCCCTGTGGTACACCATATTTTATTATCGCTAGAAAGAAAGGAGTTGTTTCTTGTTTTATTCATTTTGTTGAATTCGTACTGAAGTGATACTTTATGCATACGGTTTTTTAGGTACGAACACAATCAGCTATGTGCTACACCTCTCACTCCTTGCCTTTCTAATTTTTCGAGCAGAATTTTACAGTCCAAGATGTCAAAGGCTTTTGAAGGATCTAAAAAATACTTGCAGCTAATTTATGTTGATCGAGGGATTTTAAAATTGTCTAAGAATTCGAAAATTGCTGCCTGTGTATATTTAGACTTTCTAAAACCATGTTGTGGTACTGTTAGAGGTGCATATTTATTTATGTAGCTTAAACTGTGACACAGGTTGGTAGTTTGATTTTTTTTTTCAGAAGAATCTTTTTTTTAGTTGTGGTGAAACTTTTGCCATTTTAAAAATATCTGGAAATACACTAGTTTCTAAAGAGAGGTTGAAAATTTTTGCCAAAGGGTTTGCTATGTGGGGAGCACATGAAATCAGGCACATCATCAAGACCACTTGACATTTTATTGCTTAAGGATTTAATTTTACTTATAATTTCATTGGGGTTTGTTTCATAAGCATACATAGAAGCAGCATTAGAAAATTGTAGCAAATGCAGGAAGATCTGCAGCGGATAGGCACTTGGTGCAGGGAGTGGCAACTGACCCTTAACATAGACAAATGTAATGTATTGCGAATACATAGAAAGAAGTATCCTTTATTGTATGATTATATGATAGCGGAACAAACACTGGTAGCAGTTACTTCAGTACGGAACGATTTGAAGTGGAATGATCATATAAAATTAATTGTTGGTAATGCGGGTGCCAGGTTGAGATGTATTGGGAGAGTACTTAGAAAATGTAGTCCATCAACAAAGGAGGTGGCTTACAAAACACTCGTCCGACCTATATTTGAGTATTGCTCATCAGTGTGGGATCCGTACCGTGTCGGTTTGACAGAGGAGATAGAGAAGAACCAAAAAAGAGTGGCGCGTTTCGTCACAAAGTTATTTGGTAAGCGTGATGGCGTTACGGAGATGTTTAGCAAACTTGAGTGGCAGACTCTGCAAGAGGCGCTCTGCATCACGGTGCAGCTTGCTGTCCAGGTTTCGAGAGGGTGCGTTTCTGGATGAGGTATCGAATATATTGCTTCCCCCTACTTATAGGTCCCGAGGAGATCACAAATGTAAAATCGGAGATATTAGAGCATGCACGGAGGCTTTCCGGCAGTCATTCTCCCCGCGAACTGTACGCGACTGGAACAGGAAAGGGAGGTAATGACAGTGGCACGTAAAGTGCCCTCCGCCACGCACCGTCGGGTGGCTTGTGGAGTATAAATGTAGATGTAGATGTAGCAGTCGAGATCACTGACTTGGTAGAGAAACTTGGGACTGGTTCTTGACAGTGTACTTGAATGAGGTCTTCATGTAGTGAAGTGAAGTATTCATTGAATTTTTCCACAATTGAACTTGGGTCTGTGACTTTTGAGCCTTCTAGTGTTAGTGATAGATTCTTTTTCTTTGGCGCTGAACTACAGGCTTCTTTCTCTATAACTCTCCACTTGGATCTCATTTTGTGAGATGAGTTTCCTATCAAATTGTCATTCCACATAATTTCTGCCTCTGTTACTACTCTGTCACAGATTATTTTGTAGGCTTTTGAATAATCTGCAAATTATTGGGAAACTCTATATTTCTTACAACAGTACTGCAGAAATCTCTCTCACTGGAAATTTTTGTGCCTTTAGTTACCCATTGCTTATTATTGTTAGGTTTTACTGTTTTTACTACTTTTGGAAATTCTACATTAAAATAGTGACGAAAGATCCTCTGAAAACTCGTGTACATGCTATCAACGTTGTTCTGAGTGGCGATGCTTTCCCAGTTTTCCTTCACCAGTAAGAGATTAAAAAGTCTAATGTTATCTTCAGAAAACGTTCTCTTTTTTAAACTACTTTTTCGGAACTGCTACCACTCGTTGGCATTGCTATACACGGCAGCCGCGCCTCATGATCACCGTAACCCGTGATCAGTGCCCTGCTCGTGAATCTGTAATTTGTTTCTGAGACGGATACTTGGTCAACAATGGAATTTGTGCATTCTGTTAATCTTGTTGGGCAGTGTATTGCGGGGATCATATTGAATGTGTCAGTTGTGTTTATCAAAGTGTCTCTGGTGCTGCTGTCTTTTGAAAAATCAATATTGAAATCCCCACAAAGCACTATCTTCATATTTTGTGTACTGATCCTGTTCAGCAGAACCTCCACTTTATTCATGAAGACTGGCAGGTTTCCACTTGGTGCTCTATATATGTTAATAACTATGAAATTAAGCCCTGGTAGGTTTTTATGTCTTTTATTTATTAGTTTATTCATCCGTAAACAAATTTCTTTGTATGGATGTCATCATTATGCATACAGATGTACATTATTTTGTCAAATAAGATAATGAAATACAAGCTATATATAATAAATTTATTATATAAAGAAATAGATCAAAAGACTCCTCTAATACTTGTATGGGTAAATTAAAATCTAGAATGTCCACTTTATAATTGATTAACCTGATTATTTATTTATGCCAATTTTATACTGCATGAATTCTCTCATTGAGTAAAAACTATTTTTTAATAAATATTCTTTAAAGAATGCTTTAAATTTACTGAGTTCCTTTATGTTTTTGATTTCTTTTGGCAATTTATTGTATATCTTGACACTTTGGTAAAACTGTGGTTTGGGTTTTAGTTTTATTCACTCTGTCTAGGTACAAGCAATTACTGTTTCTGGTTTGGTGATCATGTATGCAGCTGTTTGCTAAATATTGCTCAATATTTTTGTGAATAAAAACTGTAATTGCAAGATATATTCACTTGGGATTGTCAGAATACCCCATTTTTTAAATAGCTCACTGCAGTATGCTCTTTTGTGACTCCTGTTCATTATTCTGATGGCTCGTTTTTCCAGTCTGAACACATATTTCACATTTTGGGCATTTGCACCCCATAATGTTATGCCGTAACTTATTATAGAATGTATGTGTGCAAAGTATGTCATTCTCTAGCATGAACTACTGCACACAGTGACTAATATTCGTAAGGCATAGCATGATGTGCTATTTTTTTCCTAAGCTTGCTAATAAGTTCATCCCATTTTAATTGTTGATGAATATGCATACCCAAAAATTTTGTGCTCACTACACACTCTATGGTTTCATTTTGAACTTTAAGTTTTGTCGTATTCGGTTTGTTCTTTATATAGAAGTTTATTAGTCTTTTTCACATTAAGGGTTACTTTGTTGTTATTTGACCAGTTGTGAACTGCCATAAGTGCCTCTTCAGCTTTTACATTTAACATTTCTGGTGTTGTCTGTAATTATTATATTGCTGTCATCAGCAATTAGCACTGTTACATCTTGTGTTACCCACTGTGGGAAGTCATTAATATAAATAAGAAATAGTACTGGGCTTAACACACTCCCTTGAGGTACTCCAGTGTTCAAATGTTCATCTGAAAGATGTTTCACTAAATAATTTGAGCTACTTGAATTTGAGATATCTCCACCCTCTGCACTCTGTCCGCAAGGTAAGGTCTAAACCATTTATTTACAACCCCCGATTCCTAGTGCTTCAGGTTTACCTAGTAGTATTTCATGGTCAACTGTATCAAATGCTTTACTGAGATCTAGGAAAATGCCTGTTACTTGTTCTCCTTTATCTAGGGCTTCTAGAACCAGTCTTGTAAATTTTTATATAGCTGCTACTGTTCCCTTTCCAGTCCTGAAACCAAACTCTTCTTCACCTAGGAGTTGGTATTTATTTAAGTAGTCCATAAGTCTGTTTTTCATAATAGCTTACATTATGTTTGACAGCAATGAAACTGGTCTGTAATTCTCTAAATTTTCTGTATCACCTTCTTTGTGTACGGGAAGAATTTTTGTGTGCGTTAGATAATTAGGGAAGCAACCTGGTAAGAACGACTCATTTATAATGTCTGCAAAGGGTTCTTTTATGCTGCTAATGCAGTCTTTTAGTATTCACATTGGAGCTTCATCTAAACCTGTGGATGATTTACTCTTGAATTTATGTACAATGCTACTGATTTTCTCTCCATTGGTGGGTAGCAGTAGCTTTGTGTGAGATACATAGTTCTTTGCCATTGTGTGTTGTGTTTTAGGAAGCTTTTGTTGCTATATTACTAAAGTTGGTATTTGCAACTTGTGCAACTTGTGACTGAAGGCGGTTTGTTCTTTATTTTACGAAAGTAAAACAGTCGCGGACGAAACACTGGTAAACAATGGATAAAATTAAATTACTAAAGTAGTTCTTCATAAAGTTAGCCAGGCCCTTAAGATTATCTATTAAACTACCTTTATTTCTAATTTTTATGCTCAACTGCTTTGATTTTGAGTTACCAGTTTCTTGTTTTACTATATTCCAAATTGCTGTACCTTTTTGTAAGAAGGCTTGGTTACTCTTATCATTTTTGACAGGTTTCATATATTTGAGTGTTTCAGAGGATTTTCTGATACCTTTTGTTACCCAAGTATTCCTACTAGATCCCCCAACAGGATGCACTACTTTAGGGAATGTTTCCTCAAATTTTAACTTGAATATATTCATGAATTTGTTGAATTTTTCATTTACATGTGTTCCTGAATACATTTCTGACCATATCTGGCCAGTCATGTGTGTGCAAATTCACACCTTTTTGATTTAGAAAAAACCTTCTGTAGCTAAGCACTTTTGCTTGTAGCTTTGTAGATATTTTAAATTTTGCACTTTGATCAAAGTGGTCTGATATCCCAAGGTTTTTAACAGTTACTTCACAGTATTTATGGTTAATATCTCTTAGAATATGGACAACTATTGCCATAACTGTAAAAAAATATTCAAGAACCTGGTGCTGACTTCACCCATTTTCAGCGTATTGATATTTAAATCTCCACAAATAATAATATTTACTTTAGGATTACATATTTTGTCCAACACTTTTATTCATTTAGAGAAAAAGGTTTTGATATCACCATTAGGAGACCTATATAAACACAGTATATACAATTTTTAAGGGTATTTTGTTCTTTTGATTCTACTACTGAAAGTTCAAAGTGTTTTTCTTTACTCAAAGAAATCATATCACTCCTAACTGTGAAATGTAGTCTTTTTTTTTGCATAAATACATGAGCCCCCACCCCTATTTAATGTTCTGCTACAATAACATGCTAATTCATAAGAAAGTAAAATTATGTATTCAATTTCAGATCCTTTGCACCAGTGTTCAGTAATGCAGACTATCAAGCTATGGCTTCTAGTTAAATTTCTAACTGTTGCACTTTGTTCCTTATTGACTGAACATTCTGGTGAAATATTTTTAAATAATTATAGTTACTTGTATTGGGCACTTCCTCTTCCTTTCTTCTATTAAAAAATCCTTTAGATGGGAAGGAGGCACAGATCTTGTTTTGTTCACACTGCTACATGACAGATCTTCTAGTGTTGCCACTATTGCTTGCTGATCTGTTTGTGGTAACGACACTGCTCCCACCACCATTGTTGTTCTTATGTTCACTTCACTGCATTCCTTTTTGTTACTGCTGTTGCAGTAGCTGTTGATACTGACACTGATTCCCCTTCTGCAAGTGTTATCAAAGTTGCTCCATTTGCAGCTGTTTCTTCTGTGGCATCTAAATCCTCAATATCTTCAATGGCCAGTTGCTGTTTGAATGTTTGAGTGGAATGTCTTCTGTTTGGATGTTCTGTTGCCTCCAGTGGAATTGGGTCATGTATTTCACTGTTTATGGAAATTGTTTTCATTAACTCCCCAAGCTTTTCACATAAATAGGACTTGCCTTTCTTGTTTAAGCGCATTTCATGTTTTGTGAAGCACATTGTTTCCAAATCAGCTGTATGAAGAAAGAAAACATTGTCCATGGATCTGCAGATATTTTGGTAGATCCTGTTGCCTTTCTGGATCTCTTTATTTACACAGGACCATTCTGTTAGATCATGCCTGTGAGTTAAGCCTATAACAATAACATTTAGATTTTTTTATTCTGTTTAGGACTGTCTTTAGTGTTAGAGTAGCTTCTCTTATCTCGTTTTTATAGCTATCATTTGCACCACCGAATATTACTGTGCGCTGATTTTGCCATGTGTGATTACTATAATTACTGTCTTTTAAAATTTTTTTCATACAGGCACCTACCTGGTTTGATGAAACCTGTAGATCTGAATCCATTCCGATTCCGTATTTTTTCTGCTAACCCTCTTCCATTACTATCTGAATATAAGACGTCATCTATTGTTTTATTCCCCGCAATGTTTTGCATTAATTGATTTCTATTACCGTGCGTTTCACGTCCAAGTGGTCATTTGAGATAATTATTTTCATCGTGATTATACTTCTCGTATCGTTCCACCTGTGCAAAGTTTTTTTTACATCACATATAGATAGAGTTAATCCTTCTTTTGCACAATCCTGATGGGGAAAATCGGGTATTCCATCATTCACTATATCACGATTTGCTATCTCAAGAATTTTACTGTCTTTGTGTAGGCAATTTACTTTGTTTTTTTACGTTAAAACACTCTTGTTTCGTGAACTTTTCCAGTTTAAATAGTTTGTGTTACCTGAACTGCAGTGGACATATACTTTAGAGTCTGTTTCTTCACAAGTTTCTGATAAACGTTGTACCATGTGATTCAATGTTTCAGCATATTCTATAATTCCTGCAAGGTCCTGTTGCAGCACGTCTAGCACATTTTTGCTCTGCTGTCTCGCGACCGACATGGTATTTTTCACAATCACAAGATACATTCTCTAGCTCCAGTCGAGCGAAACGTGATGCACGATACCACCTGTGTGTTGCTGAACATAGCCTAATACCTTTTGATACAATATCACCACACTTACGACATTCAACTGATGCTAAATAGTCACACTTTATAGTAAGGTGTGCTAGAATATTATTTCTCATCACCATGTTGTGTTCACTTGCTTCTTTATTCTATCAATTGATGTACCTTAGTTACGAATTTTTTTATCAGCGGCTTCTTCAATAATGATTTATAATTTCACACACAAACATCTTTTGCAGCTTGTTTTCGACAGTAACAGTTCAGAGATCTTTCGATTCCTGTTTCCTCAGTAACTGATCGGAGATGCAGACACAACACACACTGTCTCTTTTGCATTATTTAACTTGCTTACGTAGATTCCTTCCTCTGGTTCCTTATAACAGTAAAAGAAAGCACTTCCTGACACACATGTTATTAAATTTTGTGCACACTCATACTTTGTGTCATTGATTTTAACTTAATTCACAGAGCTAAGACAACTAAATTCTCACACAGTTTAGTAATGGAAAGTTCAAAGTCTTTTTCAATTGAGTCAATATAACTTTGACAAAGATAGCAGAGCCACCACGTTTGGAAAACTCTTGGCTAAAATGTCTTGCTAATCTATATCCCGAGATTGAGGTTAATTTTACTTCATTTCATAGCCAATTTTCGAATTGAATTGAATTTAATTTAATTTTATTGTTGTATACCTATTACAGCAATTGGTAGTCAAGTTACATATATACAAGTTATACAGCATGTATACATGAAGATCAATATGTTTTCTATAAAATACAATATTTAAAATCAAATAATACGAAAAAAATTGCATCATAAATTACTCAGTTAAAGAATTTATGCTGTACTCTCCAAACTGGTACCACTATGATATTTTAGTCATAAAATTCCTGAAGTGAGTAGCAAGGATTTGCAGCTAACCAACTGAATAATTTTTCTTTAAATAAATCAAATGGAGCTTCTACCCATCTAGTGGCAGTTTGTTAAACATCTTCATACCCACCATTTCGTAGCTATTCAGTGACTTGGATAATCTGTAGTAAGGTATGCCAAGATGGCTACTATTTCTGGTTCCATGAGAGTGTACATCTGTTCTACGCTCTTTATATGCAGTAGGGCAGTGTAAATATACAAATTTATAACAGTTAATATTTTTAAGTTGATAAACAGTGATTTGCAGTGGGCCAGTGTATCACTGTTTGTGATAATTCGAATTACTTTTTTCTGAAGTACCAAAATGTACTGAAGGTGTGAGCTATTGCTCCATATTAAAAGCCCATAAGATATAATGCTTTGAAAAATAAAAAAAGCAAAGTAGGCCAATCTTACATAGACAGCAGGTACACGCTTTTTTAAATTCCTTAACAAATACACCACTCTAGACAGCCTTGCACTAATGCATTTAATATGTGGCTCCCAAGTCAATTTACTATCTATAACAATACCTAAGACCTTAACACTATCCATGAAGTCTGCTACTGGCAGTTCTCTTAAACTAAATACAGTCTTTTGAATTTTTCTCTCATTAAGCAGGAACCCATTAGCTTGAAATGAGACTGATGCTTGTGATATTGTGTCATTTGTCACAGTTTGGAGCATATCCATGGCTGAGCTGATTTTGAAATAAGTGGTATCATCTGCATAGAGAATGGAGTGAGCTTTTATTTAAGATGTTAGAACGTTTGTCATTAGGATAAATAGCGGAGGTTCTAATACTGAGCCTTGTGGCACACTGCACTTAACTTCAGCTAGCTGTGATCTCTGTTTACCAGTACAAACAATTTGTTTACGGTTGCTGAGGAAAGATTCGAAGATGGTGTCAACTTGACTGTTTGTGATTCCACAATAAACTAGTTTGTTGAGGAGTGAAATATGCTCCACACAATCAAAGGCTTTGCTAAGATCACAAAAGGTAGCATGAGCAAAACTTTTTCCTTCATAAGCATTGCACTTTTTTAATCATGAAGTCAATGGCATGGTCTGAGGATTTGCCCTTCCTAAAGCCAAATTGTACTGCAGTAATAATGGTATTACATGTCAGATACTCGCACAACTGGGAGTTCATGATGGATTCCAAAATTTTAGATAAAATAGGTGTCAGAGATATTGGACAATAGCCATATGGGCAACTTTTGTCTCCTTTCTTGTAAATGGGCACTACTCTGGATAATTTTAATACATCTGGGAATACTCCTTCAATTAGACATCTGTTTATACATTTAGTAAGAGGATATACTATGTACCCAATTATCTTTTTTAACATATTACAAGAAATACCATATATATCTTCACTATCAGAGGGCCTAAAATTATTTACAATAGTTAAAACAACATCTGGTGTGACCTCTGTTAAAAGGAATCTGTCTTTCAGGGTGTAGTCTACATTATGATGTTTAATGAGATCAGCTACAGTTTATTGTGGCCTCCCAGTGCTTTCCCTAATTTGGTTAACAGATTTTACAGAGTAGTTCATCTGCTGAAATTTCTACCTCAGCTTTCTGCTTGCTTTTGACTACTGAATTTATTATAGTCCATGCTTTCTTGCATTTATTTTTTGATGACTCAATGTTGAGTAGATTATGTTGTTTTTTGGCCTTGTTTAAACCATACTTATATTCCCTTTGTGCTCTTGAGTACCTTTGTTTCGCCATATCAGTTTTCTGAAGTCTGTAAGAATCTCTATACAACAACCACCTCCTTTTCATATTGGCTAGTTGACTGGTATACCATGGATTCTTATCCCTATATCTATTACTGTTACTTTTAGGGTTAACTTTACATTTGTATTGAGGGCAGTTGGTCTCAGATATATTTAAGAAAGAATGAAAATGTCTATTGAACAATGTATTGGCAGAACCCTGGGTATTATTGTTACATATATGTGACCAGTCATAATTACTGAGTGAGACTGTGAAATTAGACAATTTTTCCTGTGTTACTGGTCTTGTGATGACTATTTTTGGCTCTTTAAACTCCTTAGAGTCCATTTTAGACCTGTCTGTACCCATTTTTACCCAAACTGAGTCACGGTCTGATAAATCGAAGACAGCTACATCTGAAGACAGTGACACTCTATTGACATTTGTAAGTATGTTGTCGAGACGAGCGGACTGTCTTGCGGGTTTGCAGTTCGTAAAAATGAAATAGAATTTTCATAATAGGTTTTTAAATTCATTTACGGTGTGCATGTCTTTCTTTACATCAAAATGCGGCTTTGATGCCACCACCAATCACTATATTCTATTTCTTCCACTAAGGACTAAGAAAGAAAATTAGTAAAGTCTCAAGTTTTTCTAAAAATCTTGGTGATCTATAAAGAGATACAATAACAATTTTTAAATGATCCAGATATACACCTGTGGCTTCAAAATGTATCTCACTGCACAGAAATCTTAGATCTAGTACATTACTACAATTTATTAATTCTTTTCTAATGTAAATTGACACACCCCCATGAATGTGCTGATCTCTGCTAAAGCGGTTTGCTAAGTGGAAATCATCTAGTACTTGAAAAGATATTTCATTTCCTTTACACCAGTGCTCACTTACGCATAATGCATCAAATAAGTTCTCATTTGCAAATTCGTTTAAAGTAACTTGTTTTCCACTTATACTTTCAATATTGAGATAACCTATCGTGGGAGACAAAGCTGGTGAGTAATTCTTTTTATAGGGGCAATCATCATTACTGCTATATTTCTCTCTAGTGTTACCGACATTTATTATTCTTATCTTTAATCTGGTCATCCAGTGTGAATCTGGGCAAACCTGTTAGTCTCGGCCCTTCTTTGCTGCCTCTAAAAAATGAGTTTTCCCTAAATCTAATGCAAATTATGTCTACATTCAGTGCATACTGGAGTAGTGCTTCAAACATGGAAATTTTATTTGTGAGTGACTGAACATTATGGTGTAGTATAGCAAAATCTGGATATTTAGTAACTTTATGTGAAATGGTTTCTGATTCTTTATCTAATGGCATTTCTAATACAGCACTTACCCTAAAAAAATATTGGTATCTTCCTTGTGTGTGGCTTCTGTTTGCAGTTGGCAATCAGCAGGCGAGTTAACTTCTCGAGCTTGTATAAGTTTTGCTTCATCCACATCTGTCCTCTTTGGTTTAAACCATTTCATAATTTTCGTTTGGCTGATGACTCAATTGTTTGTTTCTTGCCTGATTGGTTTAAACCACTTGGTAATTTGTGTTTGGCCGATGGCGCTGTTTTGTAACTCGTCTAAAGTACTTCTTAATTAATTTTGAACATGGCCGATAATGCCCATGGACTCCAGCTGAGAGTATTGGGTGTGTCATACAATAGGCTATGAACATCAGACTTGATTTCATTATATATAAATGAAACAAATAATTAAACAGAAATAGTCCATAAGTATACAAAGATATTACATGTTTCACATTATATACACGCACAAATCCAAACAACATTCAGTAATGATATAACATATTTAAACACAGAGTATTTACTCAAACTGTATATACATTTCTCTGTGAGATATAGTTTCAAATGATTTTTAAAACATTTTAGGTCTGCTCCTTTTTTAATGATTTTGGGGAGTTTATTAAAAAAACATTTTGCCTGCTTCTTCAGGGGCAGTCATAGACAGTTTCAGATTTCTGTTTATCATGTAGTAATTTTCATTTCCTCTTGTACCGTGTTTGTGTACATCTTTATTTAGGAGGTGTTTATCACTTGACCTTACTGCCATTATGCTTTGGTATATGTACAGTAAATATACTGTCATAATATTATAGTGTACAAAAGCTTGCCTACAGGCCTGTCTTGGTGGTATTTTTGCAATGCATCTCGCTGCCCTTTTCTGAATTGTGAATATTCTTTTTAAGTAGTCAGCTTGTGCACTTCCCGATATATGAACTGAATAAGACAAATGTGGGAAGACAAGTCCATAATACATTGATCTGAGGACATTATCATCCACAGTCTTAGCCGATTTATGCATGAAGAAGATCTGTTTGTTTATCTTTTTACACAGTGCATCTATGTGCTCCCCCCATGCCAAATGTTTATTATAGTTCGTAGAAAATTTGTGCTGGTTACTTCTTTAAGTCTTTCCATTTATATTAACATTTATATTATAATTTTCACTATGCTTGGTCTGAAATACTACATTCATTGTTTTAGACTGATTCATAAACAGGATGTTTTGTGTTAAATATTTATTTGCATTTTCGATATTCAGGAGTGCTTCCTTCTCACGCTCCTCCTTTGTGTCAGCTGTGCAAATGACTGTTGTGTCATCAGCATACATTATAAGTTTCTGATTTATATAGCTAGGGGAGTCATTTACGTAGAGTATAAATAGTATTGGCCGAAGCACAGACCCTTGCGGCACACCGTTTATAACTGTTTGCGATTCTGATCTGTAGTTTGTTATATTTTCCCCACTAGTATGTCTGATTTCTGTGCATTGTTTCCTATTTGTAATGTATGATTTAAGTATGTCATAGCATTTTCCTCTAATTCCATACTGATATAATTTCATCATTAATTTTGAGTGGTTCACACAATCAAATGCCTTAGATAGGTCCATAAAAATCCCAAAAGTCTTTTTGTTACCTGTCAAGTAAATTAAGAATGTGCTCAATTATATCGGTTGATTCTGTTTTTGTTTACTTCCCTTCTCTGAAACCATGTTGTGATGAATGCAGTATACTGTATTTTGCTATAAAACTTACAATTCTATTCTTTATTATCACTTCATAGGTTTTAGCAAATGTTGAGATCAATGATATTGGCCTGTAATTTCCTAATTCATCCCTATTCCCTTTCTTAAATATTGGCTTCAGTTTACTTACTTTCAGTGAATCTGGAAATATACCTCCTCCTATCGCAGCATTCAGTATGTGTGTCAATGGTTTTAATATACATTCTCTGCATTCCTTTATGAGATGTGATGTGACACCATCCAAGCCACATGAATGTTTAATTTTAAGTTGTTTTATCAGGTTTGACACTTCTGTATCTGTCGTAGGTGTGAAAACCATAGTATGATTTGTATGTGGGGAGTTTAACAATTTACTTACTGCATTTGTTTTATTTTGTCTTATTAATTCGTCTGCTAAGTAATATAATATCTGTTAAAAGTATTGGCTATTTCTAGAGGGTTTGCGTTACTTTTCCCACTTATCAGTGGGCAGATGTCCTCTACCTGATTTGTTACTTTTCCTCTCTCTTCATTAATGAAAGGCCATAAACGTTTTGATTAGTTCTTTCCCTTATCTATAGACATCCTGATGAATGATGCTTTAGTTTCTCTGATAAAGCTATGGTACGCTTTCTTTTTTATTTTATACAGTGTGTTGTAGGCCTCAGTATTTTTTTGTTTGGAGAAGTTGTAATACACTTTCAGATTATTTCTGGCATGGATTAGGCCTACTTCTCCAATCACCCAGCTTCTCTTTTTTTGTTGCTTTTTGACAAGCTTTTGACTAACAGGACATGTAACATCATAATAATAATTGAATAAAGAAACAAACCTGGTTCTATTTGGTGTTTACATCTTCATCTGCATATATTGTTTCCCAGTTTTCTGCCTCTAACATCTTTTTTAGCAGATTTATGTTATGTGGGTAGTTCTGTCTTCTCATCTCCCATATCTTCTGCGCTGAATCACTAGTCTTTACATTTATGTCTATCATGATTGCAAAATGGTCTGCTAATGTGGAGTTTATTACCTTTGTGTCACAATAGCACGTAGGAATATTTGTTATTACATGATCAATTATAGTTTCACTATGCTTTGGTACTCTGGTTGGTTTATCTGTTTTTATTTTTAGATTGTATATGCACAATAAGTCCAGTAGGGTCTTCAAATTGTCTGTATTTTTATTCATGTCTATGTTCAGATCTCCTATAATGATCAAATAAGCATATATTTTTGAGAGGTGTTGGATTATATCTTCCAGCTGTTCAAAGGTGGTTTTAATTACACCATTTGGTGATCGATACAAACCTAATACACAACATAAATTCCCAGCAATTTTAGTTTCCAGTGCTGTAGCTTCAAAGCTCAATTCTGTAGTATATTTTGTTGTATTTATGGCTTTAGTTGATTTATAGTTAGGAAAAGTGGCAACTCCACCACCTTTATAGGAAGTTCTGCAAAAACTGGCTACTTTCACATAATTCTTCAAGTTGTACATTCCTATGTGATCTTCTTTTAGCCCATGTTCTGTAACTAGTAGAATGTTTGGCCTATATTCCTGTAATATTACCTCTAGTTCCTCTGTTTTATTGTTTATGCATTGAACATTTTGGTGAAGTATTCTAACAATTGCCTTAAATATAATAGTTCCCCTTCCTGTAATATACTAAGCACTTCACTTGCTCCCTTTGCTTCTGGTACTATGCAGTGATTTTTTTCAGTTTGTGTCATTAAACCTGGATCGTATCTTCGTCTTGTGTTTATATTCCTCTCACTATTGTCACACTGGTATTTAAGATGTACAGTTTTACTTACATCTTTTTCCATGTTCTCTTTCTGCTTACTCAGTGCCATAAAAAATCCTCACTCAGTGTAGCAGGTTTCCTAGTTCTGAGGCATCAGCCTTGATTGGAAGCTGATTGTGCTGTCGATCTCCCAGGACTCGGGTACCTCTTCCGTGTGGCTGCTGTCGCTGGTGGCTCCTGTGCTCTCAGACTTGGTGACTGCCCTCCTTTGTTAGCTGCTGCAGCTAATGATCCTGTATGTTTTCCTCACCAGCCTTTTCATTGCGTTGAGATACTATTATGGGGTCTGCTGTTCTGGATGCTGTTGCTGATGACGACAGCTGTGCTGATGATTGTGGTGATTCTGCTGCTATTGGTGTATCTGACACTGCTGCTGAGAATATCAGAGACTTTGCTGCTGCTACTGGTGTTTGTTATAGCTCTACTGCAGATAATAATGGTTCCACTGTGACAGACGACTCTTGTTTTGGCGGGATTGTGATTGGGATTGGAGACACTTCCATTACAGATGACTCATCAATAAATTTTAGTATTTCGCCACTAATAATCTTTTTCCCTTTTACGTTCGTGTGGAGACCGTGTCGTGGGAAGTGCTCTCTGTGAACACTGTTTATCTCTACGAAAGTCGTATTCTGCAAACCTCTACGTATTTTCTCAAATAGCCTGTTTGCTGTAATAATCTCGATGTTTACACAAAAGTTTACCATCAGATTGTACCTCCTGGGGATACTAACAATGTAGAAATGCACTCGAGGCATCCGTTTGATTGTTGCATGCCAAGTTTCATTAGAGTAAATGTCATTTGCGCCTCCTATTATGATGCAGCTGTTACCGGTCGGCAATATGTTGTCACTGTTTTTCAGAATTTCACGTAGTGGTGCGCCTGGGTGATGATGCCTGTTACATTAATGTCTGGGTGATTCCTTTTCATAATTTCTGTAACTCCTCTCCTATGACTATCTGCAAAAATATGTCTGTCGCTTCTATCCTTCCTTATGCATAACGTGGTTGTTTACTTTTCTTTTTTTACGAATATTTACCTTGTGTTTTTCTCCGTTTAATCCACTTGCATCTTTTGGTGTGGATAGTTTGTTCATATTTTTATCCATTTTTATCCATAGACGCACTATTAAAACTTTATTTCCTTGCGTTTAATTCACTTGTGTCTTTTTGAGTGATCAGTTCGTTCATATTTGTAGTTACTGTCGTACTGTTTACACTTTGTACATTTGGTTGCGCAGACCTACGAATTTTATGGCTAGCATTAATGAGATCTTGTTGCCTTAACGATTCAGACAGTTCCCGTGTGGTTAGTACCACATTTTCCATTGTTTTTATATATATTTTTTATAATGTCAACTTCTTTTTGAACTTTGCCATGCTCACTGTCTTCTATTCCCGAGTAGCACTTTCCACTCGCGATCTCGCGGCCGTTACACTCTGTCACATTTACACTGTATTTGTAAATCTTATTGAGCAAACCAGTGTGAATGGAACCATTTATGTTTAAATACGCATATTCTAATTCCGTGAAGCACTGTTTCGTCACAAACAATACACTCGATTGAAATTAAGTCCTCAAAAACTGCAGAGCTGTTTAAAGTTATGTGTACACTTGCCACCATCTTGCCTTTACGAAACCAGATGCCTCGAAACTACATATCCTCATCAACATTGCAGAAATTTCACGGCCGTGACTATCACCCAACACACAGATTGTTTTGTGTTTCACACTTTTTCACCCGACTCGGGTGGAGTTTGTGTATGTGTCCTGAACTCGGTATGCAGTTGACCTGTGCCCCCCTTCAAACTCCTCTTGAGGCTGTGGCTGTCAGAACAGGGATGACGCAGGAAATAACTGCCTGCAACAAATATCTTCCACCAAATGGTGCAATACCCCCTGAACGCATTGGCTGCACTGATTAAACAACTCCGTAAACCTTTCCTACTTTTGGGAGATTTTGACGCTCGTAACCCCTTGTAGGGTGGCACCGTGCTTACTGGCCGAGGCAGAGATGTCGGAACTTTACTGTCACAACTCGACTTCTGCCTCTTGAATACAGGTGCCCCGCACGTTTCAGTGTGGCACGTGGCATATATTCGGCCACTGGTCTCTCGGTTTGCAGTCCTGGCCTTGTCCCATCTATCCACTGGAGAGCACATGACGACCTGTGTGGTAGTGACCACTTCCCCATCTTCTTGTCACTGCCCAGGCATCAGGCCCACAGACCTCTGCCCACGTGGGCTTTCAACAAGGCAGACTGGG
This sequence comes from Schistocerca gregaria, assembly GCF_023897955.1. Taxonomy (NCBI): domain Eukaryota; kingdom Metazoa; phylum Arthropoda; class Insecta; order Orthoptera; family Acrididae; genus Schistocerca; species Schistocerca gregaria. Next base: position 222,105,414 of record NC_064929.1, read on the forward strand.
AAGCCTCCACCTCTGCCATCACCATTGAATATCCCCCACATGGTAACATTGATGTGGTGGTTGAGCAGGTAACTTCAGCGATCGTTTCTGTGACAGGAAACGTGATCCCTCGTTCGTTGGCCCTGGCAAAAGATAGTTCCTTGGTGGTCACCGGAAGTCGCCGAGGGAATTAAGGAGTGTCGGTCAGCTATACAGTGGCCCCCTTCCCTGGAGCACCTCACAGCCTTTCAACAGCTCTGTGCCCGTGTTCACCAGTTTATCGTAAAACGGAAACAGGAGTGTTGGGAGAGATACGTTTCGACCATTGGGTGCCATACGTCGTCTTCCCAAGTCTGGGCAAAGATCAAATGAGTTTTTGGGTACCACACCCCAACAGGTGTTAACATAAATGGCGTGTTGTCTACCGACTCAAACGTGATTGCCGAGTACTTTTCTGGAGCCTCTGCGACGGAGAATTACCCCCCCCCCCCCCGCCCCCCTCTCTCCAGCCATTCACACTCTCAAACGGCAGATGGAAGAGAGAGTCCTCTTGTTCACTACTGGCCACAGTGGACCCTATAACACCACATTCACAGAAAGGGAGCTACTCAGCGCGCTTGCATAGTGCCCCGACACAGCTCCTGGGCCGGATCGAATCCACAGTCAGATGATTAAGCATCTCTCATCTGACTAAAAGTGATACCTTGAATCAGATCTGGTGTGGTGGAGTCTTTCCATCGCACTGGCTGGAGAGCACCATCATACCAGAGCTCAAACCCGGCAAAAACCCACTTGATGTAGATAGCAATCGGGCCATCGGCCCCAACCAATGCTCTTTGTAAGCTGCTGGAATGTATATTGTGTCGGCAGTTGGGTTGGGAGTCACGTGGCCTACTGGCTTGGTGCCAGGGCAGTTTCTGCCTGGGTCACTCTACACCTGATAATCTTGTGTCCCTCGAGTCTGCCATCCGAACAGCCTTTTCCAGACGTCAACACCTTGTTGACATCTGTTTCTATTTTTTAAAAGTGTATGACACCACCTGGTGACACCATATCCTTGGCACATTATACGAGTGGGGTATCAGAGGCCCGCTCCAGATATTTATCCAGAATTTCCTGTCACTTCATACTTTCCGTGTGCAAGTTAGTGCCTCCCATAATTCCCCCCATATGCAGGAGAATGGCGTTCTGCAGTGCTCCGTATTGAGTCTCTCTATATTTTTAGTAGCTACAACGGTCTAGCAGCACCTGTAGGGCCGTCCGTCTCACCCTCTCTGTATGCAGACTACATCTGCAGTTCGTACTGCTCCACCAGTACTGGTGTTGTTAAACGGCGCCTACAGGGAGCCATCCACAAGGTGCAGTCATGGGCTCCAGCCCACGGCTTTGTTTTTGGCTGCAAAGTTGAGTGTTACCCACTTCTGTTGGCGTCGTACCGTTCATCTGTAACCAGAGCTTTACCTCACTGACAATCCCCTCACTGTAGTGTAGGCATATAAATTTTTAGGACCAGTTTTGGACAGTCGATTGGCTTGGCTACCTCACCTTCGTCAACTTGAGTGTAAATACTGACAGCACCTCAATACCCTTCGCTGCCTGAGCAACACCAACTGAGGTGCAGATAGCTCTATGCTGCTGCAGCTCTACAGAGCCCTTGTTCAATCTGGTCTTGACTATGGGAGTCAGGTTTATGGTTCGGCGGCGCCATCAGTGTTGCGTTTACTCCACCCAGGGCACCACTGTGGCGTTCGGATAGCGACGGGAGCTTGTAGGATGAGTCCAGTGACAAGTGTCCTGACACAGGCTGGAGTCTCTCCATTGCATCTCCTGCACTTTGGAATTACCGTCTCCTTTTCCCACCTACCCCCCCATGAACCATGGACCTTGGCGTTGGTGGGGAGGCTTGCATGCCTCATCGATACAGATAGCCGTACCGTAGGTGCAACCACAATGGAGGGGTATCTATTGTGAGGCCAGACAAACGTGTGCTTCCTGAAGAGGGGCAGCAGCCTTTCCAGTAGTTGCACGGGGAACAGTCTGGATGATTGACTGATCTGCCCTTGGAACACTCCCCCCCTGTGGGTTCGGGGGTAAGAATAGGCCCACGGTATTCCTGCCTGTCGTAAGAGGCGACTAAAAGGAGTCTCAAACGTTTTGGCCTTGTGAGATGGTCCCCTAACGGGTTTGACCTCCATCCTTCTAAATTTTCCGAAGAGCGAGCCGATTGGGGAAGGGCGCCTTACAAGGAGCGATGTGTCCATCATGCATTACCATCTCTAGCCAGGTTTGTCGTCATCGCTTAGCAGTCCCGCTCACCTACCATCTCTTGGGCGTGGATTTGTTCTTGGGTGCAGTTTATTGCAGTCTGCTATGCTGTGTCGCTTTATGCGCCAATGACGATATTGGACTACATCACCTGAAATCCAGCACGGTAGCCAGTCCGTTGTGGTGGGGCCGCCATGTACCCTGTTGGTTGTAGCCCTCTGACTACACAGGGATCGCTCTACTGATGCCAGCGCCGTTAACTCCCCACGTATGCCAAGGAGTAGATGCCTATCTCCTTGGGGCATTGGGACTCCCGGCAATGGCCATCCTGCCAGGTGGTCGTTGCTGAGGCTGGGTGGCGCCCGTGGGGAGGGCCCTTGGTCAGAGTAGGTGGCATCAGGGCGGATGACCCGCAATGAAGCGTGGTACATCATCTCTTGCTGGTGGCCAGCCGCCAGCAGTCTCTAAGCGTTCCAGGGCTCAATACAACGCAACTACATATGACCCCAAATCGTTCCCCTCCCTGGCTACACCATGGGAGGAACGAAAGACTAAGGATGCCAGCGAACCATACTCGCCCCGCTACCTGGTGTGTACGAGAGCTGATGGTGAATCCTTTACATCCATGAAGCCTCAGTTCTTCGTCGAGCACTTAGAGGACAAGTTCGGGGAGGTGGAGGGCTTGTCCAAAATGCGCTCGGGCTCGGTTTTGATCAAATCGACGTCCTCCGCCCAGTCCCGCCGGTTACTCGATTGTAACAAGCTGGGGGATGTTCCGGTTACAATCACGCCCCATAAGAGTCTTAATATGGTCCAGGGCATAATATTCCATCGGGACCTTCTATTGCAGTCCGATGACGAGCTTCGCGCCAATTTAGAGCGGCGCGTACATCGTGGTCCAAGGGATAAGCAGGTTGCTACCGGTGCCTTCATCTTGGCCTTCGAGGGTGATACTTTACCTGAGAAGGTCAAGGTGATGGTCTATCGTTGTGACGTCAAGCCATATATCCCTCCCCCGATGCGGTGCTTTAAGTGCTGGAAGTTCGGGCATATGTCTTCCCGCTGTACTTCCAGCCTCACATGTCGAGATTGTGGACGCCCATCACATCCCAATACTCCATGTGCTCCGCCTCCCATCTGTGTAAACTGCGGAGAGCACCACTCGCCTTGCTCGCCGGACTGCAGGATATTCCAGAAAGAGCGCAAAATCATGGAGTATAAGACCCTGGACCGCCTGACATACACTGAGGCCAGGCGGAAGTTCGAACGCCTCCATCCTGTTCGAATGACAGCCTCTTACGCCGTGGCTACTACTGTTATGGCCCCATTGGCTCTCCCTCAGACTGCCACCTCTCAGAGACGGAATGCTACACCTGCCCCCTTGATGGTGGGGGCACTTCACTCCCTGCTGCTCCTGCACTACCTGCCTCAGGAGCAGCAACCCCCCAACCATCGGGGACATCAGTCCCCACTTCTAAGCTGGGGAAGCCTCAAACTTCCCCTGCTCGAATAGCACGGAAAGGGTCCCTTGGGTCCCTTCCTTCCCAGGTTTCCGCCTCTGGGAAGGGTCACGTCAGCCAATGGAAGAAAAGCAGACCAGCGGCTGATCGCAGGGCTTCCCGCTCCTCCTCCGTCCCGGAGACTGACTCGCTGGAGCCCTCCCAGCCAATAAAACCCAAGGACCAGAGAGACAAGACGAAGAAGAAGACCTCTAAGGCCAAGGACCACGCGGTGGCATCCACCCCACTGCTCCCTACAGGCCCTGCGTCCGGGGATAAGGTGGAGATCCGGGCGTCCGCTGAGGACCTGGATCTCGCCATGGAAGCAGATTGTACTGGTCCTCCATCGGTGGCAGCAGGTGACCCAGTGGCGTGATCTGCCTCCTCGGTCCCTTCACGCCTTTTTCGGACATGGACAAAGCAATACTCCAGTGGAACTGCAGCGGTTTTTTCCACCACCTTGCTGAGCTTCGCCAACTCATCAGCAGTCACCCTTTCCTCTGCATTGCCCTACAGGAAACTTGGTTTCCGGCAATGCGGACCCCTGCCCTACGTGGGTATCGGGGTTATTACAAGAACCGGGCAGCTTATGAGAGGGTATCTGGTGGAGTCTGCGTCTACATCCTTAACTCTGTCTACAGCGAATGTGTACCTCTTCACACACCTTTAGAGGCTGTCGCTGTAAGGATGTGGACGCCTCAGCCTATTACTGTCTGCAGTTTGTATCTTCCACCAGATGGTGATGTCTCACGTCATGTGTTGGCTGCATTGATAGCACAACTGCCTCCTCCTTTTGTGTTACTGGGCGACTTTAACGCCCATAACCCCCTGTGGGGTAGCGCCGCGATTACTGGCCGGGGTAGAGATGTCGAGACTCTTCTCTCGCAGCTTGACCTCTGCCTCTTAAACACGGGAGAGCCGACACATTTCAGCGTAGTCCATGGCACATTTTCGGCCATCGACCTTTCTATCTGCAGCCCCGGACTTTCACCATCCATCCACTGGAGTGTCCATGACGACTTATGTGGTAGTGACCATTTCCCCATCTTTCTGTCACTACCACAGCGTCACTCTTCTGAACGCCCCTCCAGATGGGCTCTGAATAAGGCTGATTGGGGCTTGTTCTCCTCTCTCGCCACTATCGCACCTCCTTCCCATGACACCATTTATGCGGTGGTTCAGTCGGTCACCACCGGCATCGTTTCTGCGGCGGCATCTGCGATTCCCTGTTCATCCGGGTCCCCTTGGTGGAGGACTGTGCCTTGGTGGGCGCCCGAGATCGCAGAGGCGATTAGAGATCGCCGGCGGGCTCTTCAACGCCATAAGCGGCTCCCGTCCTTGGAGAACCTCATCGTTTTTAAACAGCTCCGTGCCCGTGCCCGACGCCTTATTCGCCAACGGAAGCAGGAGTGCTGGGAACGGTATGTTTCCACCATTGGCGTCCGTACCTCTGCATCGCAGGTTTCGGCTAAGATTAGGCGACTCCATGGCTATCGGCCGCCTGTCTCTGTCCCTGGGCTTTCGCTGAATGGAGTGGTGTGTCCTGACTCCGACACGATTGCGGACCGGTTAGCAGCGCATTTTGCTCAGTGTTCCGCATCTACGAATTACCCACTGGCCTTCCGCTCCCGGAAAGAGCGGTTGGAAAGTTGGAGGCTTTCCTTTCACACGCGCCACGCGGAGTCGTACAATGCTCCTTTCAGCGACTGGGAATTCCAGAGTGCACTATCTGCTTGCCCTGATACGGCTCCTGGGCCAGACCGCATCCACAGCCAGATGCTGAAACACCTCTCTGTGAATTGCCAGCGACGCCTCCTAGATGTTTTCAACCGCATCTGGGTTGAGGGTGTGTTCCCGTCTCAATGGCGAGAAAGCATCGTCCTCCCCGTGTTGAAACCTGGCAAGAACCCGCTGCAGGTGGATAGCTACCGCCCCATAAGCCTCACCAACGTTCTTTGCAAGTTGCTAGAACGTATGGTGAGCCGGAGGTTGAGTTGGCTCCTCGAGTCTCGAGGCCTTCTGGCTCCGTCTCAGGGTGGGTTCCGTAAAGGCCGCTCTGCCGTCGATAATCTGGTCTCCCTAGAGTCTGCCGTCCGTACAGCCTTTGCACGCCGCCAACATCTGGTTGCCGTCTTCTTCGAAATGCGGAAGGCGTACGATACGACTTGGCGATATCACATCCTGGCCACACTTCATGGGTGGGGTCTTAGGGGCCCGCTCCCGATTTCTGTTCAGAATTTTCTGTCGTCTCGTTCCTTCCGCGTGCAAGTTGCTGCGTCCCGTAGTTCCTCCCGGGTCCAGGAGAACGGGGTCCCACAGGGGTCTGTCCTCAGTGTCTCCCTGTTTTTAATTGCGATCAATGGGCTCGCTGAGGCGGTGGGATCGTCCGTCGCAGGTTCGTTGTATGCAGACGACTTCTGCCTCTACTACAGCTCCGCTGGCATTGCAGTTGCTGAGCGCCAGCTGCAGGGCGCTATCCGCAAGGCGCAGTCGTGGGCTGTAGCGCACGGCTTCCATTTTCGGCCGCTAAGACCTGCGTTATGCATTTCTGCCGGCGTCGCACGGTTCACCCTGAGCCACGCCTTTACCTTGACGGTGAACCTCTTGCTGTGGTAGAGACGCATCGGTTCTTGGGACTGGTATTTGATGCCCGGATGACTTGGCTGCCTCATATTAGGCAGCTTAAACAAACATGCTGGCGGCATTTAAAGGCTCTCTGTTGCCTTAGCCACACCGGATGGGGTGCCGATCGGTCCACACTTCTCCGGCTGTATCAAGCGCTGATCCAGTCCCGCCTCGATTATGGGTGTGTGGCTTATGGTTCGGCATCGCCATCAGCGTTGCAATTGCTGGATCCCATCCATCACTGCGGGATCCGACTCGCCACAGGAGCATTTCGGACAAGCCCTGTTGACAGCTTACTTGTGGAGGCTGGTGTTCCTCCATTGTGGATCCGGCGCGACCGACTTCTGGCTGCTTATGCTGCCCACGTTTGTAGCTTGCCAGGGCATCCCAACTACCGTCTCCTGTTCCCGCACTCGATCGTCCATCTTCCAGACAGGCGGCCCCGGTCAGGGTGTACGATCGCGGTTCGCATCCGGGCTCTACTGTGTGGGATTGAGTTTTTTCCTCTCCCGCCTGTTTTCCGGGCCAATCTCCGTCTGCCCCCTCGGTGTGTGCGCCGACCGTGCATTCGGCTGGATTTGGCACAGGGTCCGAAAGACTCGGTCCCTCCTCCGGCCCTCCGCCGCCGCTTTGTTTCTCTCCTTGCCGAGTTTCCCGGATCTGCCGTGGCCTATACCGACGGTTCGATGGTCTCTGGTCGCACTGGTTACGCTCTTACTCTAGAGGATCATTGTGAGCAACGGTCGCTGGCACCCGGGAACAGTGTATACACTGCTGAGTTGGTTGCCATCTATCGCGCCCTAGAGTATATCTGCTCCCGCTCAGGTGAGTCCTTTGTCATCTGTAGTGACTCCCTGAGTGGTTTACGAGCTCTCGACCAGTGCTTTCCTCGTTCCCGTCTGGTGATGGCCATCCACGAGTCGCTCCATGCTCTTGCCCGTTGCGGCCGCTCCGTGGTCTTTGTTTGGACCCCAGGTCATGTCGGCATCCCGGGCAATGAGCGGGTTGACACGCTGGCTAAACAGGCAGTGAGTTCACCGGCTCTGGAACTCGGCCATATGGAGTGTGATTTCCTGTCGCTTTTGCGCCAGAAAGTGCTCGGTGCCTGGGGTGACGAGTGGCGCACCCTGCCCACGCCCAACAAACTTCGGGCGGTGAAGGAGACGACTGGTGTGTGGCGCTCCCCCATGCGGGCCTCTCGGAAGGACTCTGTCGTCCTCTGCCGGCTGCGCGTTGGCCACACGTGGCTGACGCACGGCCATTTGTTGCGCCGGGAGGACCCACCGCTATGTCGCTGCGGGGCAGCTCTGACGGTGGTCAACATTTTGGTGGACTGCCCGCTTTTAACAGGACTCAGGCAGGCGTTTGCGCTGCCTGATACCCTCCCTGCCCTTTTATGTGATGACGTTGCTATGGAGGACCTCGTGTTGAGTTTTATTCGGGCAGGGGGTTTTTATCGTATGATTTGAGTGTTGGTCCTTTTATTTCCTGTATTGCCTTGGGCCTTTGGCCTGTGGTTTTAAACTGTGGGTTTTAATGTCATTTGGTGGTTGGCTTTTCCTTATTTTCATGGTCGGCCAACCACCTTCACACTCGGTGTGATTTTAGTTCCGTTTGTCTGGTCTTTGTCTTTCTTGTGTTGTGTCGTCCCTTGTCTCAGTTCTCCGTTTTTAACGACTGACAGGTTTTATTTCGTGTGATTTTATCGTGGAACAAGGGACCGATGACCTTAGCAGTCTGGTCCCTTCAATCCCACACCCAACCACCAACCTTGCAACACTAACCAAAACAGCCTTGCTGTGCTGGTACTGCGAACGGCTGAAAGCAAGGGGAAACTACGGCCGTAATTTTTCCCGAGGACATGCAGCTTTACTGGATGGTTAAATGATGACGGTGTCCTCTTGGGTAAAATATTCCGGAGGTAAAATAGTCCCCCATTCGGATCTCCGGGCGGGGACTACTGAAGAGGACGTCGTTATCAGGAGAAATAACACTGGCGTTATATTGATTGGAGCGTGGAATGTCAGATGCCTTACTTGGGCAGGTAGATTAGAAAATTTAAAAAGGGAAATGGACAGGTTAAAGTTAGATATAGTGGGAATTAGTGAAGTTCGGTGGCAGGTGGAACAAGTCCTTTGGTCAGGAGAATACAGGGTTATAAGTACAAAATCAAATAGAGGTGATGCAGGAGTAAGTTTAATAATGAATAAAAAATAGGAGTGCGGGTCAGCTACTACGTACAGCATAGTGAACGCATTATTGTGGCCAAGATAGATACGAAGCCCATGCCTACCACAGTAGTACAAGTTTATATGCCAACTAGCTCTGCAGATGATGAAGAAATTGATGAAATGTATGATGAGATAAAAAAAATTACTCAGGGAGTGAAGGGAGACGAAAATTTAATAGTCATGGGTGACTGGAATTCGAGAGTAGGAAAAGGGAGAGAGGGAAACATAATGGGTGAATATGGATTGGGGGAGAGAAATGAAAGAGGAAGCCGCATGGTAGAATTTTGCACAGAGCATAACTTAATCATAGCTAACACTTGGTTCAAGAATCATAACAGAAGATTGTATACATGGAAGAATACTGGAGATACTAGAAGGTATCAGGTAGATTATATAATGGTAAGGCAGAGATTTAGGTACCAGGTTTTAAATTGTAAGACATTTCCAGGGGCAGATGTGGACTCTGACCACAATCTATTGGTTATGACCTGTAGATTAAAACTGAAGAAACTGCAAAAAGGTGGGAATTTAAGGAGATGGGACCTGGATGAACTGACTAAACCAGAGGTTGTACAGAGTTACAGGGAAAGCATAAGGCAACAATTGACAGGAATGGGGGAAAGGTATACAGTAGAAGAGGAATGGGTAGCTCTGAGGTATGAACTAGTGAAGGCAGCAGAGGATCAAGTAGGTAAAAAGACGAGGGCTAATAGAAATCCGTGGGTAACAGTTGAAATATTAAATTTAATTGATGAAAGGAGAAAATATAAAAACGCAGGAAATGAAGCAGGCAAAAAGGAATACAAACGTCTCAAAAATGAGATCGACAGGAAGTGTAAAATGGCTAAGCAGGGATGGCTAGAGGACAAATGTAAAGATGTAGAGGCTTATCTCACTAGGGGTAAGATAGATACTGCCTACAGGATAATTAGAGAGACCTTTGGAGAAAAGAGAGCCACTTGTATGAATATCAAGAGCTCAGATGGAAACGCAGTTTTTAGCAAGGAAGGGAAAGCAGAATGGTGGAAGGAGTATATAGAGGGTCTATACAAGGGGGATTATATTATGGAAATGGAAGAGGATGTAGATGAAGATGAAATAGGTGATAAGCTACTGCGTGAAGAGTTTGACAGAGCACTGAAAGACCTGAGTCGAAACAAGGCCCCGGGAGTAGACAATATTCCATTGGAACTACTGACGGCCTTGGGAGAGCCAGTCCTGACAAAACTCTACCATCTGGTGAGCAAGATCTATGAGACAGGTGAAATACCCTCAGACTTCAAGAAGAATATAATAATTCCAATCCCAAAGAGATCAGGTGTTGACAGATGTGAAAATTACCGAACTATCAGTTTAATAAGCCACAGCTGCAAAGTACTAACACGAATTCTTTACAAACGAATGGAAATACTGGTAGAAGCCGACCTCGGGGAAGATCAGTTTGGATTCCGTAGAAATGTTGGAACAGTACTCTCTTTCAAATTCTGAAGGTGGCAGGGGTAAAATACAGGGAGCGAAAGGCTATTTACAATTTGTACAGAAACCAGGAGGCAGTTAGAAGAGTCGAGGGGGCATGAAAGGGAAGCAGTGGTTGGGAACGGAGTGAGAAAGGGTTGTAGCCTCTCCCCGATGTTATTCAATCTGTATATTGAGCAAGCAGTAAAGGAAACAATAAAAAAAAAGTTCGATGTAGGTATTGAAATCCATGGAGAAGAAATAAAAACTTTTGAGGTTCGCCGATGGCATTGTAATTCTGTCAGAGACAGCAAAGGACTTGGAAGAGCAGTTGAACGGAATTGAGTGTGTCTTTAAAGGAGGATATGAGAGGAACTGATGATGATCGAAGTATAGAGGACATAAAATGTAGACTGGCAATGGCAAGGAAGCGTTTCTGAAGAAGAGAAATTTGTTAACATCGAGTAAAGATTTAAGTGTCAGGAAACCGTTTCTGAAAGTATTTGTAAGGAGTGTAGCCGTGAATGGAAGTGAAATGTGGACGATAAATAGATTTAGACATGACGAGAATAGAAGCTTTTTTCGAAATGTGGTGCTACAGGATAATGCTGAAGATTAGATGGATAGATCACATAACTAGTGAGGAGGTACTGAGTAGAGGGAGAAGAGGAGTTTGTGGCACAACTTGACAAGAAGAAGGGACCGGTTGGTAGGACATGTTCTGAGGCATCACGGGATTTAGTATTGGAGGGCAGCGTGGAGGGTAAAAATCGTTCAGGGCGACCAAGAGGTGAATACACTAAACAGATTCAGAAGGATGTAGGTTGCAGTAAGTACTGGGAGGTAGAGTAGCATGGAGCGCTGCATCGAACCAGACTCAGAACTGATGACCACAACAACAACAATTATTTCCCACCTACGGCAGTTGGTCTCCCGCATTGTCGGTCGAGGTCAGGGCTTACAATTGCAGTTCTCGTCTGATCCCTTCTATCCGAACTGGAGTCCTTGTCTTTGCCACCTATACTCGAGGTCCATTCACGTACATACCCATAGTACACACCTACACCGCGGTTTGGTCTGGACCTTTCACGTGGCCGAAAGGACTCAGTTCACCCCGTGGTTCTCCGCCGTCAGTTACTATCGACTCCTGACGTGTTCCGAGGCCATGAAGTGGTTTACACCGTCAGCTCGATGGCTGACGGTCACGTCGGCTTCGCGTATGTCCGTGGAGGACATATTGAACGGCATTCCTTGCCCAGTGGCTGCAGTGTTTGCACTGCAGAGCTGGTGGCTATATCTCGTGCTATTGAGCACATCCGTTCCTGTCCTGGGGAGTCGTTTATTCTGTGTACCGATTCTCTGAGCTGCCTACAAGCTATCGACCAATTCTATCCCCGTTATCCTTTGGTAGCGACCACCAGCAGTCCATCTATGTCCTGGAGCGGTCCAGTCGTTCAGTGGCGCATGTCCTTTGTCGCTCTGTGTTCTCCGCCCTAGTGCTTTTAGGGCGGAGGTTTTAATGTGTTGCAGAGTGGCTGGCTTCTCCTTCTTATTCTCATGGTCAGCCACCCATGGTAATCTGTTCTGTCGTTTTAATCTCTTCTATCAGTTTCTTGCGTTTCTGTGGTTTTCCTCCCCCCTTTTGTCGATTTAAGTGTTAGTTGCCCTTCCGTCGTTCTTGTGGTTTTCCTTTCTCTCCGTTTTGTGTTGTCAGTCTCGCTTATTTTATTCTCACCCTTGTGGCATTGTTTTATTCGGAATAAGAGACCGATGACCTCGCAGTTTGGTTCCTCCCCCCCCCCCCTCCCCCTATTTTAAACTAACTAACCAACCAACCAACCTACCACCTTGGCGTACCCCAGTTTTCGTTATGGAGAGATTTCACCCACGGTTGTCTGCGTTGTTACATTTTCCAGTGTCTGTCTGAATAGCCGTAGTATTGTTGGGTCGAGTCCCTGTTCTGCTAAGATACTGAACATAGATTATCAGTACGTTCTTGAAATGTGCATCTACGTCCACACGTGTACTCCTTAATTCACAATTAAGTGACCGGCAGAGGGTTCGGCGAACCAACTTCGAGCTGTTTCTCTACAGATCCAATGTCGCAGGAAAAAGCACTTCCATTTTTCGACGCAAGCTTTGATTTCTCATATGTTATTACAATTATCATTCCTCCCTATGTAGGGCGTCAACAAAATATTTTGAAATTCGTAGAGAAAAGTTGGTCGAGATTTCATGAGACGATCCTGCCTTTGTTTTAATTGGCTCTGAGCACTATGCGACTTGACTTCGGAGGGCATCAGTCGCCTAGAACTTAGAACTAATGAAACCTAACTAACCTAAGGACACCACACACATCCTTGCCCGAGGCAGCGCCTAGAACCGCACGGCCACTTCGGCCGGCTTTCTTTTAATTATTGCTGCCATAAATTATATCTGTGAACCGCCCTCCCCCCCCCCCCCCCCCCGCCCCCGCCCCCTAGTGCAGAACGAGCTGCCCTCCTTCGAATCTTTTTGGGGTGTTGCTCGTGAAGGGGACTGGTGACCATAGATGTTAAGTCCTATAGTGCTCAGAGCCATTTTGCTCGTGAAGAATTTGTGGTATTGTTCGTGGGCTGTGTAGCAACAGTCCAGAAGGGGGAGACACATGAAGTGTAGACAGGCCGTGGTCTGATAAAACGCAGTCCTCGGTTCTCATTCCACACGACATTGTCTGTGTGCTGTATCTTTGAAGGTGCAGATGATTGGACAAGTCTTGTTGCTCATGTATTTTTGAATTAAGATTTGTTCTGTGCACGAATGACGGGGTAGAGGCTTTTCTGTTATTTGCCAGTTTTCTGTTGTGATTTGTTTCGTGTTCTCTGTACTAAGCATGACGAGAGAATTTTGCAGGTGTCTTGTAGCAGTGGGCATTGAGAAAAAGTTGTGCTTAATATTTCTGTGATTCCCTTACAATCTCCCAACAACTGTACTCCCTGTAGACACCGCCATCGCTGGCGAATAATCTCTCACTGTTGTCGGCCTTATCTGACACTCCGTTTACGCAGGAATATCGTGGGGATTAAACGTCCCGATAAGCTCCGTTGCCGCACGCTGTGTGCCAGAACAGCATTCGGCGTCCAGTATGGCACACTGCTTCCAATTGGTAATCCCCTCACGCGTACCCCATTCTGGAAAGCATCAACTTCTCGTTTATAAAACAGCTCCGAACGTGTCATTATTTTACAAATGAGCTAATGTGTTGATTGTTAAACGTTAAGCGTGTAGGCGAAGAAAAGTTGAAAGGTTTGAAATTATGCGTAAAGTTAGCTGGAAGTCGGCAAGTGCTCTCTTTGTAAAACACCGGATGAACATATGGTGGGCAACTTGAGCCCTGTTTTAAGCAGAAGGCAGTATTTTCACGCATCGAGATGCTTATATGACGTCACACCTGAACTGCGCCGTGCGTCTTACAGCTACATTCAGTGGTGTACGTGGATAGGGGAGAGCGGGGCATGTTGAGACAAGTTTCAGATGTTATTTTTTACATTTTGTTTTAATTGGGAAAATTATGATATTATACTTCAATTAGTTGTGCACTTTTGTATGGTACTGACGCTTTGATTAACCACATGTACCTCCCAAAATTAAAATGTTTGTTTAATGCTGCAAAGTGTATCTATGTTCCCCACATGGGGACAAGTTGATACAAATGTATAAATAATAAGCTAATTGACATTAAGGTAGCAAATAATCACCCAATAGATAATCTAAAACGTTTGTTAAGCAGAATATAGTACAAAGGTAACGTAAGACATATTATTAACTTACTTTAAACACACAGATCATGATTGTGTCCATAAACTACTCAGAATCATTGATTACTAAGTCGGATGTACAGTGAATACAAGTGTACATCTTACAGTTTCTTTTGTCATCAGTCTACTGACTGGTTTGATGCGGCCCGCCACGAATTCCTTTCCTGTGCCAACCTCTTCATCTCAGAGTAGCACTTGCAACCTACGTCCTCAATTATTTGCTTGACGTATTCCAATCTCTGTCTTCCTCTACAGTTTTTGCCCTCTACAGCTCCCTCTAGTACCATGGAAATCATTCCCTCATGTCTTAGCACATGTCCTATCATCCTGTCCCTTCTCCTTATCAGTGTTTTCCACATATTCCTTTCCTCTCCGATTCTGCGTAGAACCTCCTCATTCCTTACCTTATCACTCCACCTAATTTTCAACACTCGTCTGTGGCACCACATCTCAAATGCTTCGATTCTCTTCTGTTCCGGTTTTCCCAGAGTCCATGTTTCACTACCATACAATGCTGTACTCCAGACGTACATCCTCAGAAATTTCTTCCTCAAATTAAGGCCGGTATTTGATATTAGTAGACTTCTCTTGGACAGAAATGCCTTTTTTGCCATAGCGAGTCTGCTTTTGATGTCCTCCTTGCTCCGTCCGTCATTTGTTATTTTACTGTCTAGGTAGCAGAATTCCTTAACTTCATTGACTTCGTGACCATCAATCCTGATGTTAAGTTTCTCGCTGTTCTCATTTCTACTACTTCTCATTACCTTCGTCTTTCTCCGATTTACTCTCAAACCATACTGTGTACTCATTAGACTGTTCATTCCGTTCAGCAGATCATTTAATTCTTCTTCACTTTCACTCAGGATAGCAATGTCATCAGCGAATCGTATCATTGATATCCTTTCACCTTGTATTTTAATTCCATTCCTGAACCTTTCTTTTATTTCCATCATTGCTTCCTCGATGTACAGATTGAAGAGTAGGAGCGAAAGGCTACAGCCTTGTCTTACTCCCTTCTTAATACGAGCACTTCGTTCTTGATTGTCCACTCTTATTATTCCCTCTTGGTTGTTGTACATATTGTATATGACCCGTCTCTCCCTATAGCTTACCCCAACTTTTTTCAGTATCAGCTTGCACCATTTTATATTGTCGAACGCTTTCTCCAGGTCGAAAAATCCTATGAACGTGTCTTGATTTTTCTTTAGCTTTGCTTCCATTATTAGCCGTAACGTCAGAATTGCCTCTCTCGTGCCTTTACTTTTCCTAAAGCCAATCTGATCGTCACCTAGCGCATTCTCAATTTTCTTTCCCATTCTTCTGTATATTATTCTTGTAAGCAGCTTCGATGCATGAGCTGTTAAGCTGATTGTGCGATAATTCTCGCACTTGTCAGCTCTTGCCGTCTTCGAAATTGTGTGGATGATGCTTTTCCGAAAGTCAGATGGTATGTCGCCAGACTCATATTTTCTACACACCAACGTGAATAGTCGTTTTGTTGCCACTTCCCCTAAAGATTTTAGAAATTCTGATGGAATGTTATCTATCCCTTCTGCCTTATTTGACCGTAAGTCCTCCAAAGCTCTTTTAAATTCCGATTCTAATACTGGATCCCCTATCTCTTCTATATCGACTCCTGTTCCTTCTTCTGTCACATCAGACAAATCTTCACCCTCATAGAGGCTTTCAATGTATTCTTTCCACCTATCTGCTCTCTCCTCCGCATTTAACAGTGGAATTCCTGTTGCACTCTTAATGTTACCACCGTTGCTTTTAATGTCACCAAAGGTTGTACTGACTTTCCTGTATGCTGAGTCTGTCCTTCCGACAATCATATCTTTTTCGATGTCTTCACATTTTTCCTGCAGCCATTTCGTCTTAGCTTCCCAGCACTTCCTGTTTACTTACAGTATTTACCACATTCTATATGGGTCCATTCTTTGCAAGAAATGCACTCTATTAAGTCCTGACCTGGCTTGCATTCGGAGAATGGCTCCAAACATATGAGAGACAAGGCGTCGTTCTCTTCCTCAGACTCTGATGCCACCTTCATTTTATTCTTTGGGACGCATTTCTTTTTCTTCACCTTGTTCTTCTCCTTAGTCTGACTCTATCATTTTAAAAAGCCTCTTTTGGCGTTTTCTGCCTTGGCTACAATTTTAGCTTCCTTCTCTTTGGGTTCCTCTTCCGGTCTCTCCTTTACTTGTGTGCTAGTAAGAAAAGCGGATTTTAAAGGTTTCTTCCCTTTTTTGATATTTTTTCGCTCTCCAGTTTTAGGGCAGGGGCGAATGTCTTGAGGGCTTACAGTGAATACACCTAGAGAAACATCCTTACTTGTAGATGGAACTGCAGTTGTAGTCTCAGTTCGGTTCACTTTGGACTGTAGACCACCAGCGTTGCTTGTCCCAGCGTGAGAAGTCTTGACAGTGCTGTCTTGTGAAGTCATCTCTCCATCCGTGGCTGCGCTGGACAAGATGTCATCATGAGTAAACACTTCTCTGTTGTATGGCGCGATTCCTGTTGCTTGTAATCCAGGTATAATATTTGTATGATTTATTGCTCTAGGTAGTGCCATCCTTGCTATGCCAGGAATGTCGTAGATTGTTACAGTTTTCCCTGGATTGTTGATCATCAAGTCGTCGACTGAAGTGAAGGAAAATGTCTCGAGAGGCCCGTAAACTGACCTGTCAAGTGGCTGCAGGCGGCGGGGGGTGTGCGGAGGAAACGACAACATGACGATACCGTTTTCTTTGCAGAAGTTGAGCGCAACAATAGATAAATGTGATTCATGGTTATCCAAAACCAACAAGCAGGGATTGTCCTTGGTAGATCTTACGTGGCCGTGAAAATGTTTAATGAACTTCAAAAACGATTCAGATGTGATCCATCCGGATGGGTAGGAAGCTCCAATACATTCTGGTGGTCCGTTAATGATGAAGTGATCCTTGAAGAATACTCTCGGAAATATGAAGTTCGGAGGAACTGAGTTGCCGATGGCACTGACAGCCGATACCATAGTGACAGTCTGCCCTCTTTCCACTGACGTAGCTTTCCCTACTTGGGGTACTCCTTTCTGAGCAACGATTTTGTTTGGTCTCTGAACTGTTTGCACAGGTCTCGTCGACATTCCAAATGTCCTTAGGTTCAAATTTGTATTTGTCTCAAATACTCTTCAAAATTGTCAAAAAAATAGAACAACATTGGCTTTATTAAAACTGGTAGCCTGACTGAGGCTCGTAGCCTCAGGCTCCCTGATAGTCGAGGGTGTCTGTTCATAAATAAGCTAAACCAGTCCTTTGTAGCTATTTTATGGCTAATCCATGAATCAGGCAATGTAATGATATTCCTATTAGCCACAGTAAGTTCGTAAGGTAAAACTTTGATGTTTTGTGGTCTAAGTCCGTAGTAGATTTTAAGAGTGTATTATATATTCTTTTGAAATTCTAATTGGTCTGGGAAAATTTGTCTTGGCTTGGCATACCCCATTGCAACTGTTCAACCTTGCGATTCATCATTTTTTCTTATAAATCTAAAAATTGTTATTTTGTCGATCTCGAAGGCTACAGCTGGTGCCTGTGAAGACACGGTTTTGGTCTTGATGGCTTCATAGGCTTTTCCAAAGCTCTCATTCGGAACTTTCAATCGATTTGTCTTCCTGGTACAATTCCGCACCGTGTTTCTGTAAGAAAAGACAAAAGTCTAAATTTTACAATATTGGGGTACTTTGATGAACTGTATGAATTTGCCCCAGCTACGCGTATCAACTTGCCCCATTGAATAAGTGTCTCTTAAGTCTCTAAAGTATAAAGTCTAGAAAGATGAAACTATCATGAATCTATCACGAAATTCTTACCAAGAAACAGGCGTTTAACTGTGCCAACAGTGAACTTCATGAAGAGTATCCTGTTGCTGGTACGCCAACTGAAACACACTAGCCAACAATTACTTTATACTCATGAAAAGGCAATTTCAACGATAGAAACGCGTAGAGTACGCTGTTGACAGCTGGACGCCGCGTGGCACTGCGTCGCGCTAAACAGCAGCCTCTACTCACTCGTGTCGGCCCTGCGCACCCGTGTTGCCTCTCAGCGCCTTCTGTATCACCTTGCCCCCGCTCCGCCCTGCTATCTGCGAAAGTGTGTTGCGAGTAGGACACCTAGTAGAGACGTGACAAGTTAGAACGTTGTGCCCCACGTTGAAGCGTTACAGTTAAACAGCGGAAAGTGTAAGCGATAAACTTTTTCTCCTTTTGTCGTATCGGGGGGGAGTCAGGGAGAAAAAGCTTCGTGAAGAAGGCCTACGTGTGAAAATGGCTGGGAGCCGCTAGCTCCTCTCAGATGCTGGATGAATCTAATTCCAGTAGGCGCTGTAGATGACGCTGCGTGAAGACGTGTGTACACTGTTTCCGAGTGCAGCACTCGAGCTTTAACATAGCTCTGCACGTCTTAATGAGTGCATTATGAGGACAGCAGCTTATATTCATTTCTGCAAATGTGGTTATACGCCGCTGGAAGTCCTCATAGACAGGCGGGCTGCCGCTGGGCTGGCAGGGCGTCTCTGGGCCGCGGGCCAGCCGCTGCCTGGAGCGTGGGTGTGGCCGGCGGCTGGTTGCCAGCGCACCACCTCGGCTACCCGGCTGGTTAGGGTCGCAGCCCGCCACAGATTCTCCTGTGTGTGTTTTAAATCGTGCAGCTGACGTTGTGAAACGTATTCCCAAATTGTAAATACGTTATAACTCGTAACTACAATTCAGTCCATCACTCACTCGACCTTGAATAGATTATTTACCACTACGAATTTTCTAAAAGGTGCAAGGTGCTGCAGTGACTGTAATTCTTACAAATACGGTCAGAAGTATTTGCTGGTGGGATAACCACGAACTCGAGAAGATCAGACTGTCCAGGAGGGATGAACTGCCAGTGGCCTTCACCGGCTTCCTCTGCTGCGACCAGAACTCGCCCCGCTATATCAGAGTCTCTGCAACATTTGTCTCTAGAATCAGCCGCACATTTCTCAGTATAGGAAGTTTTGCGTTTGCAGTCTCGGGAGAGGCAGAGGACAGCAGCTCGCCCTCCGCCCTCCTTTCCCGTTTCGTTTTGCGGTCAGCTTTGGAGCTCTTGGCGAGGCCTACCGCAGCAGCGCGTCCGTAAAGCCAGCTGGACGACGGAACGCGTGGTTCGAAGCGCACCGGAATGAGTTTACCGGGCTGCCCTGGCCCCAAATTCGTCGTATTTACAGCGAGTCGAGAATGTCTGGCACCACCTGGATCGGGCTGTCCGCACCACGGATCCTCGACAGCCGAGCGGGCCGGCGTCTCCGCCTTCCGGAGCCTCGGCGACTCTTCCTGCACGTTCCGTACTCGTCCGCTCTGCCGACGGTGCTTGCTTAGGCTTTTGACAGCCACATTGATTTGAGTGGGTGGTGTCTTAACACTTTGTACTATTGTGTGGAAAGAGATGATGTTGTATACACATTAATGAAAAGATATATTATGAAATATGTCGTACGTGCTTAATGTGGCGGTTTCTTGAAGAGCCCATTTTCATAGGTATCTCTGTTGGGCTAGTTAGTGACAGAGAAGGCGAAATTGCGTCCTGTTCGTTGGCGTTGGTTAGCGCGGCGTCTAAATGTGACGGGACGTAGAGCGTTTTGCACGCCTGTGAATGCGCGGTCACGAGGAGCCGGCAGATGGCGCTGTCGCCGCTCTCCCCCTCGCACGAGGTCCTGGGCTTGCAGCGGGGCAGCGCCAGCTACGGGGGCGCCGCTGTAGGCGCTCATCCGCGGAACTCCCCCGTGACCTCGGCCTAATGCAGTGCAGGGCGCGCTCAGACAGAAAACTTCGATGACACTGTTCTGATTTCACGCATTTCTGTGTTGATAGGAGAGTACTGCCAAATTCTGATTAGTTATCACAGCAGCAGAAGACGGTTCACGCACTAAATACTTAACATCTTCCCTGGGCTAATTTGCGATTGTGGGGCTGTTAACTTTCCCGAGGTGGTGCGGCTTGCGTGCTTCAGCGATAGAGGTGGCGCTGCCGCAAGTGTCTGCTGAGAGGCCGGGCAGACGCGTGGGACAGCGCGACCCTTTGGTGCACTTGCAGGGTCAACAGCCCGGCTTCGTGTCGGTACTGCGGCACGGCCGAAAGCGAGGGCGCACCGCCGCCTTAATAAGTGGCTCACTGACGATCCTACCTTCCTGCGTAAGTTACTGTCGGTGTCGCCTACAGTCCAGACGATGGTTTGCCGCAGCTCTCCACGCTACTCTATCCTGTACAAACCTCTTCGTCTCCCAATAACAACTAAAACCTACCTCCTTCTGAATCTGCTTACTCTATTCATCTCTGTCTCCCCGATATTTACCCACCACCCTTCGCTCCAATACTAAATTTGTGATTCCTTCATGCCTCACAATGTGCCCTACGAACCGGTCCCTTCATCTAGTCAGGTTGTGCAACACAATTCTCTTCTCCCCCGTTCTGTTGAGTACCACCTCGTTAGTTGCGTCATCTACCCGTCTCCTCCTCACCATTCTTCTTTAACACCACATTTCAAAAGATTCTATTCTCTTCTTGTGTAAACTATTTATCGTCCATCTTTCACTTCCATACACGGGTACACTCCGTACACATACTTTCAAAAGAGACTTCCTGCCACACAAATGTATTCTCCATGTTAACAAATTTCTCTTCTTCAGAAACGGTTTCCTTGCCATCGCCAGTAGACGTTGTATAGCGTATCTACTTCGGCCGTCATCAGTTACTTTGCTCCCCAAATAGTAAAGCACGTCTACTGCTTTGTCTCTCCTTTTCTAATCTAATTCCCTCAGCGTCATCTGAATGAATTCAATTACGTGTAGTTATCCTCGTGTTCTTCTGAAGATATGAATCTCCAGGTGGACAGTATTGATCGACATAAAGTAGCTGTGTCCGGATGAGGCACCTTCTGGGGGGCAGACTGGCGTGTAGAGCTAGCAGCAGCAAGCCCCTCTCCGGGGGATGAAAAGGAAGACGAAGAAGGAAACAGGCCCATGTACTCAGGGGCAAGTGCTACGAAAACTCGTTCGTGTCAAAGAGTGGCGCCAGTGAATCTGTTGAATGTATACAGATTGCGAGCAACTAAGATTCGTGTATGACTGTCACAGCCATTTTCCACACATTATACAAAGTGATTATTTTTGGGTAGTTGCAATAGGAATGTCAACTGATAGCTGCTATGTTGTGCAGAAGTATCGTGTGTGATTATGTTCGTAGTTCGCTTAAGGCTGAACAGAGACTGAAAAGATTGTACCGGAAAGTAGAACAGGTGTTTATTAAAAATTTTGGCTGTTGGCCGGTTTGCTGCGTGTTATGCGCAACTGTAAACTAGGTGATTTTCGGGACACTCACTTTATTACAATACACAGTGCCACCGCAGCACAGTTGAGGAAGAGATTGCGGTAACTGACCCAAAAAATAGCGGTGGCGTCAGCGTTTCTGAGAACAGGAAAGAAGGAAACAGGGACGCCCGAGGTGCGAGACACGCCATAAACAGCCGTAGTTGATGTACGTTCATCTGCCGAATGTAGAATGAAGATCAGTGTGTCTGTGAACCGCTTGCGTACAAGATTTGCGGTATTTTTCAAAGTGTACGTGTTTGTGCTGGCGACGTTACGCACAGCTTACGCTCTCACGTCACTGGGCTCCACAGCTGGGAGGGCGGTGTGACAGTCCCTGCCTGGTGCCCCCCCCCCCCCCTCCTCTTTGCAAATCCACTTTTTCTCGGGCCTCCCTTCGTTCATTTCGTTTGCTTCTTTCGAAAAAGTTTGACAACCTGCAATCACACTTTCGTAGCAGAGGGTTATCAGAAGTAGACGTATACAGAGGTACAGTTTTTCAAAGGTCTTGGTAGCCGAATTAGCTACGACAGCTGCTTATTAAAGACTGGAATTAAATTTTTTTCTTCCGTTAGGGACCTGTTTGCGACACGTGTCCGGACACCGTTCAACTACTAACCGTAACTGCTGCTCGCTGCAAACTTCACGGCAGCGTGTTACAGTGATCGGATCTATACATGATGATGGCCGATTTCGTGAACCCCTAGTGAAGAGAGTTTACGTGTTTCATTTGGGAGCGTGCTTTAAGAAATGTCCGGGAAAGTGATGGACTGCAGGGGGTAGGAGGTGCAGCGCAGCAGGTGGCGTTCACGTCTCACTCGGGCACTGCACTGCTTGCGCGCATCCTTGGGATACGAGGCCTGCTAGGAACCCCGTCGGGGCTTAGAGTCGTCCCTCGTGTGTGTGTGTGTGTTGTCCGTAGCGTAAATCAGATGAAGCACAGTGGCTATGGCTGTCGTGGTGACGCACGCGCCGCGGCCTGTCTTTCTGCTGGGATGGTTCACACAGTCCTAGAAAGCCCAGCGGCAAATGGCTAGGGTTTGTGCACGGCGGATAACGCGACTGCTTACTCCAGAGGAAGTGCACGCTCGCGCCGGCGTGTGCCGCTATTGGAAACAGAATGTTCGAGGCGAGGGCGATGCTGGTGCAAAACCACACCGCTCACGAAACACTGTTGACTCTGAGGTGGAGCGGAGCACGCAGGATGGGTGCAGCACCGTCGGCCCCCGCCACGAGAGGCAGCGAGCCCGCTAGGCTCTGATTACCCGGGGGCAGTGCCCACTCAGCGCACCGCGGTTACCGCACGTTCCTGGGGGGACTGGCGTCGTTGGACGGTGCAACCCTCATCACAACATGCCGCATACGCTTTCGCGCAGTTTCCGGCACAAAAACACATCTCTACGCTACGCTATGCGCCTTACAGTCCCGACTTGGCCGCCATTGGTTCTTTTCTTAACGCGACGGCCAGAAACGAACTCGAAGGACGTCGGTTCGACAGCGAGTCCGAGGCATAGGGGCGCCCGAGAGGCGACCCTGTAGAGGGTGTCACAGAGTGGCCTGCTCGACGAGTTCCGCGGTTGCCAGGGGAGGCTCGGCTGCACCGTGCGACGGGGCGGCGGTGGCGCACGCCTTACTCACATCCTGGGTAAATGATCATGTTAAATGTGAGAAGTGTTGTTCAATGAGAAAACGTCACAGGAGAAATTCGCATCATCAGTGAGACGGCTCAGTTGCTTTTCTTTAAGTAGCTTGAATATCTGGTTTAGAGCTAGAATTTTTTTTCTCGGCCGTGCTTAGAAGTCAGAACGTGAAGCTACCACGGCTGGTGCTGCTTCACTAAAACTTCCCGTAACTCTGTCCCAAGAGAAACCTTTTTCCGCCAAAAATTCATTAATAATTGATGTTGCAATTTGTTTAGAAAAAAGTACTTCTTTGATTATTCTCGTCCACGAATCGTCGCACTAAGAGGCCAAACAGTGGGACTCTTTCGGTCTCGTAAGTAGTCGGTGTTCCTTCGCATTTGGGACTTTTCTTCGATCCTGCGTGCGACACTGTCGTGTAAAAGAGCTGTCTCGTACAATTTTCGCAAACTATCTTTTCCAAAAGCAATTCTGTTTGCCTTGTGAGTGAAAGCTTTGATTCACGGCTCACCAGTAGTACGAGATTGTTTTTTGCCATTCAGAGAGGAACTTCATAAGACGATGCTTCGATAACCTGTACGTTGTCCTCCTGAAGCAATCCAGTGTACTCCTGTTTCATGTGTTTCCAACAATTTCTGCTTCCAACAAAAAGATCCTTGCTTTATTTTTGAACTGCGGGTGAGCAGTTGTCGGATGACGTTCGAGACGCACAGAGTCCACAGCGAGGACACCACGACGCACCACGCACTGTGGCGGCTGGGCGTTGCCTTTTTCAATAATCGCGACCCCGTACTCAGTATATTCTTGATTATACAATCTTCATTCACGAGACATTTTCACTCGGCTTACGAAAGCAGTAGAAATACTATAAATCTGTACAGAGTTCAACAGGCGCAACACTGAGATTGGAATGCGGAGCTCCGGCTGAGGTGTGTGCTGTGCAGCCCGTAGTTCGCTGACGCGCATCACCTAACCGTAATAAGAAAACACACACACACACACACACACACACACACACACACACACACACACACACACAGACAGACACACACGTGTGAACACGTAGGGCTGGCCTGCTGCGGAGCTCCGTGTCCAGCTGTGTACGGTGAACGGTGTGCCCCAAAAGGCTTGTGCGTGCGCCAGCATCGTTCTC
The DNA here is from genome assembly GCF_023897955.1 of Schistocerca gregaria. Taxonomy (NCBI): domain Eukaryota; kingdom Metazoa; phylum Arthropoda; class Insecta; order Orthoptera; family Acrididae; genus Schistocerca; species Schistocerca gregaria. The sequence continues at coordinate 222,129,432 of NC_064929.1, forward strand.
TTTCGGCTGAGCTGCCACAGACCACCATCTATCCTACTCTACAGAACAGACAGGTCTCCGTACCCCACGTTCTGTGAAGAATCGTGCACTTACATTTTGCGCCAAGTGTTAGTTTGTGTGCCCACCTACCTCTTCCCGTAGACGCTCACGGCATCAGTATGTGAATGTTCGACCAGCTTCGCCGTTTTAGAGATACTCGTTCACAGCCTCTCTGTAATAATAATGTGCCCTTTGCCAAAGTCGCTTATCTCAACGGATTTCCCCATTTGAAGCCCATACCTTCTCTAGGCCGGCCGATGTGGCCGGGCGGTTCTAGGCGCTACAGTCTGGAACCGCGCGACCGCTACTGTCGCAGGTTCGAACCCTGCCTCGGGCATGGATGTGTGTGCTGCCCTTAGGTTAGTTAGGTTAAAGTAGTTGTAAGTTCTAGGGGACTGATGACCTCAGATGTTAAGCCGCATAGTGCTGAGAGCCCTGTGGACCTTCTCTAGGGTCACCCCCGCGTCACGTGCCCGCAACCCACCCAAGCGGCATCCGACGTCGGAGTGGGCAGTGGTGAAATGCGTTGCGTGATCAGTGTGTTTATTTACTCGAATGCGAATTCTTTGTACCTCTTCAATTTTGGTTATTGGTTGATTTTAAAAAGTATCAACTAGTGCTACGTTGTAAGTTTGTCTAAATAAATGAAAACTAATGTTTTAATTCAAATTAATTTTTTGTATCTGTTCTAGCCGGTTTGCGCTCATCGCCGATAATTCCCTTTCGACACATACTGAGGTGACGTCAACACCGAGAATAAAAGATGCACTTTTTAATTGTTGCTGGTTGGATCACTTGCATATACTGCCACTAGTCGGAAGACGTTTTGCACTGTAAACATATGTCGTCGTTGCGTTTTCTTTGAATTCGACCCAATGGCTAATTTGTGTTACACTCGTCCCATATACTGATTTGACACACAATAATAACTGATAATTCAATGGATACGTAAAAGTACAGGCGAGCGAGAGGACATTTTTCCGACAACGAAATGAACCGACACGTTTGATTTGGTTGGTCGCATTTACATTTATTCCGAAGTGTTGTGTTATCCGAGGGCATGTACTGGCCTCGGTGCCCGCTGACTGAAACGTCCCGCGTTCGATCCCCAGTCCGGTCAGACATTTGCTCGGCTCTGGTAGTGGCTGTCTTTTCTTGTCTCGTCTTGTCCTCTCCTGTTCTGCCCTGACTTCGGTATCGTCGCTGTTGACATTCTTTGTTTCATGGCTTGTATGGGTGCTTACCGAAATGCAGTAAGTAAAATAAAAAAAATCTAGGACGACGTAGTGGCTTCGCTGCGGGTCACGCCGTGCTGTTTGCCGAGGTGCCCTTCTCATACTTGGCCCAAAGACGGCGCGCGATGTCTGTTTACACTCGAATTTTCCAAGTATCAATTACAACAACGGGGGTGGTGAGCACATCAGAGTTAAACTCTTTTTTTTTTGGAATTATCGCATGTTTGTGTTGTTCAAAGTAATGAAGTAGCATCTCCGTTGGGGTGTTCTTGGTATTCCGTTATGAGCTTATAACTGCTTTTTGAGGAATGTGTCACTTATTATTAATTGTTTCGTGTGGATGGGTTTTAGTTGCACGGTCCGGATGTTCTGTCTGCAGATCTGTCTTTATAGTTCTTGAAGCTGCCGTTGCCTAAAATCAGCAAACAAAAAAGACATAGAGATCGTCCCTCCTTGTTGAAGAAGAAGAAGAAGAAAAAAAAAAGCTGCCCACTGTCGGCTGATTGACGTGAGAGCTGAGCAGTTTGGTCTTGCATTTGGAAGTAACGTTGGTGATAGGGAGGGAGAGAGATGCGGAAGAAGGTACTTGGGTTAAATTCGAATCTCTGTCTCTCATGAGAACTGCATACTTTCGAAGGAGAAGATAAACTCGGTGAATCACTTCTTGTTACCGCAGCGCATCAGTGACTTACCCACGGGAGTCGGGTCCCTTTATTTTAATTCCGGTTAACTACTTCCACCGAACACCCGCCAGGATTGAGCTTCTAGCTAAGTGACTCTGGCTGAAATAGAGAGGACGAAGTGTGTGTGTTGTTGTAGGAGGTGGCTGTGGCATCGTCACGCCGCTTGCCAGCGGCGGCACTTGCCGAATGTCTGGCGAGCAGCTGTGGCGCTGACGGTGGGCGCCGGCGGGCGCTGTGTGCTGTGTGCTGTGGTCTTTTCTCGGCGCCCCACTTTGTGTCGTCGTTGCCGCTGTACTGTCTCGTACCAGGGCAGGGGAAGCAGGGAGGGGGGGTGTTGTCCGCTCACCGGTGTGCTCCTACTAGGACACAACTGCACACACGTGTGTTAACAGGGTTCTTTGTCCGTGGGAGAAAGATGCTAGCCACGTTTAAGCAAGCTGTTTCGTAATAGTCCACGCTAGCCGCACTGCTGGCCAAGTAAAAGTCCAGGTATGTACACTAGACTCTCGCAGCCGGTGGCGTCAGAAGGGAGACGGCGGCTGGAATAGTAACTGAACCGACTCGGCTGGCTGAATGGAAGCTGCGGTCTGCGGCGGGGATGTGAACACTGGCGGTCGAGAGGGAGTAGTCGGCACATTGCTTGACAGCCTCTCTTCTCGTAGGCGCGCTCGGTTCACAGCCCGTCGTCGATCTCCTCGCAACCTGTTTTTCCGACCGGTGTACTGGCGGCAGGTTACGCGAGGACGTTGTTGTTGTTGTTGCCAGTATCTACTGGTCAGATGTCGTCAAATAAGATGGCTTTTCTTTATTTTTATTATGAGCCTCTGACATGCGCGAAGAGAGCCTTTACTACATGATATGCTACAGTTGAAAAGGCAGATACGATCGTGTTAATCATAAATATATACCAAGCAAGACTAGCAAGGAATATTTACATTGGTTTTTACAGAAGAATTAAATATGATGCATTCACTTGCGAAATGTGTGTGTGTGTGTGTGTGTGTGTGTGTGTGTGTGTGTGTGTGTGTGTGTGTAGAGAGAGAGAGAGAGAGAGAGAGAGAGAGAGAGAAATGATGGGCCGTGCGCTGCGAGTAGCTACGTGGCCGTGGTAGGAAGAGTTGCTGTGGACTGAGCGCAGAGCACTGCAGCGGTTGCGCTATCGCAGGCGGCGGCCGGAAATGGAGTGGTGTCGGCGACGCAGTCGCACAGCGGCGAGTCAGCCGGCCAGCAGTGGTAGCCGCAGAGGTGCAGGCGGAGCCGTCCGTGCCTAACCGAGGCGGCGGCGGGACGCTGCAGGCAGGAACGGTGGGCCCTCGCCGTGAGCGCGCGGGGCGCCACCATGCTCCGGCGCGCGTGCGTGCGGCAGCTGCGTGTCGCGTTACCCACAGCGTCGTCACTTTATTCTCAGCGGCGCCCTAGTGCTGCGACACTCGGTGACACTGCGCGGTCGCAGCGCCGTCTGCAGTGCGTGACCCACCAGTGTCGAGGCTGCGCGCACGTTGTTAAAGTATTGCGGGCGCACGTCCAGTCCCGTGTCCAGTGTAGCCGTTCGGATTTCTTACTCTGTCCTCGAATTCTTGTGATCCGTCACGCAGCATGCACGGTCCGAGACTTGAGGTTTTGTCACACACTGGTGAAATATCGTAAGATATACGTCTATGCCGGTGACGGAAGTTTGTTTATAATCTACTGTCTGCTAGTGAAGCATATCTCTGGCAACATCCGAATTTTCGAAAAGAAAGTATCTTCTCCAGACTGTACGCGTTTGAGTAGATTTTTGAAGCCAGTGTAGCGTCTTCCTGATTAGAAGGGAGACTGGGGGGCTTCGACGAGAGCGTTCCTAGGTGTCGACTACAGAACGGCCGAGCACTACCCGATCGCTACCCACTGACGTCTCTGCGGCGTTTGTAGCGCGGAACCGGTGCCCGAACGACAGCAGACGCAGCCGTTGTGCGTATGTGGCCGCCTCAGCGTACGGTACGGTGTCTCGCGTAGGCAGCCCACCAACCAGCCGTAGCTGAACGATGGCAGCAGCTTCGTAAGTTGGTCCGCGGCAGTAGTTGACCGCAACTGTTGTCCTTACGCACTGCGAAATTTAAATGCCTTAGTGATAGGCGGTCCCCACTCGCCCGTGTTACTGTGCCCGGCTGCGAAGGGCGCTCCCCTCCGCCGGTGTGGAGGCGACGCGAGGAGCGCAGAGCGGCGTGGGGGCCCTCGGCCGGCCCGCGTATTGATTGCAGCCGCAGCGGCTGTGCGGAGCCTCGGCCAGGCTCAGCCCGGCTGGGGCTGGGCTGCCCATCTCTCTATCTCTCTCTCTCTCTCTCTCTGTCTCTCTGCCCCCATCCACAGGTGTGGCGGTCGCCGGCTGCGCGGCTACCACCTGACCGGGGCTGGCTACACCCGCGCCGTGCAAATCCCTGTCCGGAGCACGCCTTCGCGCAGTGGCCTCCCTTTCCGTCCCACTCGCCTGCGGGCCGCAGCAGCGTTGACTGCTACCGCGTCTCCACAGCGACACTTACATTCATTTCCCGATTTGGCAGTAGAGGCGGTCCGCGAGTCAGTAGACGGAGCTGCCGCATCTGGTGGCAGCAGAGCCTCCGCATCTACCGCAACTGAATTCTGACTGACAGGTGGCAGCTCCAGCTCCGGCAGACTGTCGCTTCCTGTCAGTCCCTCGGCGACCCGTGACCCCGTCTTTCCGCTCGGTGACACATCTCGACGCCGTGCTGGCCAGGGAGACAGCCGAGTGGCCTGTTTCGGCGACACAGGCAGCATGCGGTCAAAACGTGACGCCACTCAGGCCTCGGAATGCACAGCACAGCACGGCACCGAGTGTCCTGAGGCTGGACCGACAACCGGGAGGGACTCGCCGGCTAAGACGGCGCGGTGCCGCTGCAACGTCCGCGTTTGCCGCCGGCCGCCTCACCGCCGCACCGAGGTCCGTGAGCAACACTCGGCCTCGCTGTACGAGGCTGCGTGGCCCACTGAACAGTTTCTTCCTCCTCTCGGGCGCTAGGCGCGTGTAGTCGCGGAGCTGCTTGCTGCCTGGCGTGGGCTGCGGCGATCCACAACCCGTCGATTGTTCAAATCTGTGTGAAATCCTGTGGGACTTAACTGCTGAGGTCATCAGTCGCTAAGCGTACACACTACTTAACCTAAATTATCCTAAGGACAAACACACACACCCATGCCCGACGGAGGACCCGATCCTCCGCCGGGACCAGCCGCACAGTCCATGACTGCAGAGCCCCAGACCGCTCGGCTAGTCCCGCATGCCAACCCGTCGGTTCCACGCTCGTACGGCAGTTCTGGGACACTGCAACCGGGCAGGACGAACCGCACCCCGGCACACAGGCGACGCTGCCGACACGCGCTGGCAGGCGTCTCTTCTGCCGTAGCAGACACGGCAACCCGTGCTCACGTGCGCGCCTCGGTCACGTGCTCCCGTATGCTCCCATGCCGCCTCGTCACAGCGCCACACACTCCCCTACCACACACAGTCAAAGCTATAGCGTCGGTCAAGTCACTGTGTAAGACGTAACGCGACAATATGGATGGCACCCGTTCCGCGACATGCCACGCCAGCAAATTTGCCTGAAAACACGTCTTTCTCATAATAAATTCCTTATATCTCCATCCGGAATCCCTTTCGCGGGCCGGATTGTAACCAGCGGCAGATTGCCCATCCGTGTTCGATAGGATGCGTAACACGATCCGCTTACGAACAAAATAAATGTAGGTGCTGTTTCTGTACGAGAAACCCGAGGAGTGATCTTACGTAATCTAGAGAACGTAGACGCTGTTATCTCTGTTGCGCGGCCAGTTGCTAATCATTTTCATCGATCTGGTGAGTTCCGTGGCAATTCGACGCTTGCCGCACCCCACGTTCGTGTTTGCGATTTTAATGGCGAACACTTGTACGGAGACTTAAACAAAACAGTTTTTGTAGTGCTAATGGACCGTTTTCCGAGCCGTGGCCAATGGCCGTCCAAGCATATATTATTTTTCCCACGTTGAGGACTGTGTCCTGAAAGGTTAGTGTACCTTCTCGTCCTACGCTTTGGAAAAGCGGAGACGAATGGTCGCCTCGTTAGTTGCGAGACTGTTGCTGGCGATCTGGAAAGCTGTGTCGGATATCGGCAGTGCTGGAGCTTACTCGGCTGTTTCCATGGAGTGTCGTGTCGTGTCGTGTCGTGTCGTGTCGTGTCGTGTCGTGTCGTGTCGTGTCGCAGAAAAAGATACGCTCACGCGTGTCCATCGATCGCCGCAGACTGCAACACGGCTGACCTTTGCCGTCCCGCGAGAGAATAGCCGCACGACACGACGCGTGAGAACGCTGCTAAAAGCCAGCCAGCCAGCCTGCCTGCCTACCTACCTCTGTTTACCCTCTCACCCTGTACGCCGCCGCAGCTGCCAGCGCGTGCGGCCGTCACTTGTCTTGCATCGCAGCCGCACTTCGTTTCTGTTGTGCAGGTATGATTGTGGTGACCGTTCTATAGGACGTGCGTAATTCTGGCGAGGCGGTTGTTTCACTGCGGATGCACAAGCGACGCACTTCCGAACTCCTGCGGGAATCTGAAATCCGCGAAAAGGACCTTAATGGGCGGGGCAGTAGGGGAGTCGGGGAGCCGTGGCCGGGTGGCCCAGGCGGCTACGGCAGCCGCTCCAGCCCAGTGCAGCGTCCCGCACAAATTGTCAACTCTTCAAGCTGCATGGACCAAGTGCCCTCTACGGCTGCAATTCCTCTCTCTCTCTCTCTCTCTCTATCTCTCTGTCTCTCCCCCTCTCTCTCTCCCTCCCCCATCCCGTTTCCTTGCCATTCCGTTGACCCCAAATGTTGTTATTCCTAGTAACAAATTTCTTGTGCTGCCCATTTTCGTAGCAGCTGTATGTAAATTTTAGTACTTACAAGAAAAACACCTTTTGTATGTTGCACCGTGTTATTTTATTTACCTAATGCGCCGAGACACCTTTTGCCTTAGTTAAAAGACACGTTAAGTGGGAGTCCCGAAATATTGCACTGTTTTCGTTTGCGCATACAGGTTATCGCTTCACTATTTTATTCGTTATAGGAGCTCAGCGAACTGTTTTAAATCTGCAACCTATAAGTGAAAATAACCTGTATGTGCAAACGAAAAAAGTGTAATATTTCAGGGCTACCACTGAAGATGCTTTGTAACTAAGGCGAAACGCATCTGGATGCACAAAATAAATAAAACAAACTAATCTGCAGCATGCAAAAGGAGTTTTACTTTTAAGTACTGAAATTGTTTCTATTACTTTCTTTGCAGTAGTTTCCGGGTTGCAGCATCGTCAAGCGAGCCGGTATCACTCATTCGAGTTTCAAACGAAAGCAGTTTATCGCAGTCACCATTGAAAACGGTGAAACAAAAAAAAATAATAATTATGAAGCTACACTACTGTTGACCGAAACCTCGCAACTCTAGTTGGGCTCGAAGTCTTCCGTACAAGATGCAGGGCGTAGTTGACCGATCCAGTAGGTGGTCCGTAGTCTGAGCTTCTCCGCGGTCACGGTCGGCGGTATCCGCAGGAAAGCGTCATTTCTGGAGATCAGTCCCGGATCTCGCGGCTCTACAGCGCAGACGGTCGGACTGACGTCCTGACTAAGCAGTTCTGTACGTGCCCACGTGGATTTCCGCAGTCGCTTCGCTGCTGAGTTCGTGTGAAATGCTGCTCGCTCGGCACTGGTTCTCCCAGCTCCGCAGGTGGGTCTGGCGGGGTGGCCGCCGAGTGTCCCGTGGCGCCTGCCCGCGCACTGCGCTCCACACCTGCCTCAGCCTGCCCCGTGGGCCCCCGGCTCTCCTCTGAGTACACTCCTGATGGGTGGTGCGGGTGCGACACGTCAGAGCAGTGACTCGGGGCGGGTGACAAGAGTGCTTTCTGAGCAGTGTACCCTCGCCTGTGGACGGACTGCGTTCACCCCGTGCCCTGCAGCTTCACCAGCGAGCCGCTCTGACTGCGTCGTCGTGTCATCTGGTGCCCCGGCGAACTGGTACACACAGCTGTTTTACACTCCTGAACGTCTCAAGCAACAAGTCGCCAGTGTTTGCGTAGCGCAGCTTTTCCGAGAGACAACTGCATTATGGGTAACTGCATCATCTGCCAAACGCTTCGGGTTACAATTGAAATGCTCTGCCAAGTGATAAATGACGGAAGAACTCTCCGAAACGGTTGCTTGGGCCACGCCTCAAGTCACTGGCACTTCTGTCGACGGCTCTGCGTCGAGGACGACCCGCTCCGTCTTCGTACCGGGAAACCACCAACCCGGCCACAAATTTTGCTCGATACGCTGGACGGTCGTAGTTTCGAAAGAAACACTGCGCCGAAAAACATGAGCTTTTGCTATCGAATGTTGGGGTTTTCGAAGGTGCGTTCGTGTGCGGTATCAGATGGTGTACAGCAGTAAAGGGTACACACAATGCTAATTAACTGCTGTAGTGCTCCCTGTGCTTCCCGTCGTCTTCCCCGTCCGTGCGCGCCCTGGTCGCCTGTTTCCGTGGACCCCGCCCCCACACGCTTTCCGCCGCTGCGTGCGCCGCCAGCCGCCTACTCTTAACCACACCTCTGCTCCCTGTAGCACAGCCCCTCAGATTTAGTGCTAATATGGCCCGGTGGTCGGCCCGCCAAAAACTCAACACAGATCAAGCGTGAAACCAGGGAGGTGGTGTACTGAACTCCGGAAAAAAAAGCAAAATAGAAACAGTGAACTGTCCAAGAACGAGTAGTGCAATGAAGAGCAGCCTCAAACAGTAACGGTGTAGCGCTTAGCTGATCATCGCGTTAAACTGCCAAGCAGGCGATGCGTGTTCCAAACTCCTGCGTGCCTTTTATTCCACAACATTATCAGCTGTCCGTCCAGCCATTGAAATGTTTCTGCTCTTTCTGTACTCCTGACAGTCGCCGTACTATACATTCGTTATAGAATAATCTGTCATGGGGTACGAAGACGCTGCCGTCGCAAGTAAATGTGGCGAATAGTGAGGGCAGGCGAGATACCACGTAGACGCGTGACAGAAATGAAACCAACATATAAACGTGTGTGAACGATGTTCCAAGTACAACAAAACTTCCGAAACGGATTGCAACTTCCGAAACGGATTGCAACTTCCGAAACGGATTGCAACTTCCGAAACGGATTGCAACTTCCGAAACGGAATGCAACTTCCGAAACGTTAAAAACATGTGGTTTGACAGCACAGGCAAACTGTCTCTGTGTGTGAAAAGTGTTGACCTCATTTGTTGCTGATTATATGACAGAGCATTGTTTCGATAATTTTTGGGATTGATCACATTCATACGACCACCTATATCGGGCCAAGATCCCATATCTCACTCACCAGTCTTAAAAATTACGTGCGTCGATAAGAGATTCTTGTCACACGATACACCTACTGTCACTAATTCCGTCCGTGGCATAACAGACGTGTTTTGCGATGGAGGATTCCGTTAACTTGTCACGTTTGAGATCATACGTTTGTGGTTCCCGTTCGAAAGGCGCTTCGTTTCGGTTACTAATAGAGTAGTTGTAGAGACTCAACTGTCATTATAAGTCCCTACCTTACACCTCGCTGTTGCAAACGGACGTTACACCACGAGACACACACACACACACACACACACACACACAAATTTGAATAAAGCGAACAGCGGAAAAAAAGGTTGACAAGCGGGAGGTTTGAACACGGCTCGTAACCCCTATAACCACTTAACCATGACGCCGTTGCTAGTTGAGATTGCTCTAGTATTGCACTTCGTCTTCTTAGCCCGTCCACTGTTGGTGTGCTTCTCTTTCCACAGTTCAGCACACCTCCTTCCTATTTCCGTGCCTGGTGCGTGCTCAGTTTGTGACGAGCTGTGCACTGGGCCCTCTCAGCACTAAATGTGTGTGTGACTGGGGTGGGGTGTGGCGTGGCGGAGGGGGGCAGATTTCCCCCCCCCCCTCCCCCCCTCGGCAGCCGCCGACGTTTCCACGAGCGAACGTCTCTCCCTCCCTCCCTCTCTCACTTTCAAACCACAAATGAAACGACGCGTTTCCTTCGTCGCAACTTAAAAACCCTTCCAGAGCAGCTACTTTCCTCTGCCACAAGGTGCGTAATGGCAAGGACTGCCACCATGTCCAACCTTTCTGAAAAAGAGAGACAGCCTCATAACGAAATACATTTGTCTCAAATAAACTGCTTGCAGCTGTACACGAACTGCTACAGGAACACGACCTGTTTCGTGATCTCTTCAGGTGTACATCTACTAAATCGGAAACGTACAGCCGCCACTGTCGTAAATAAAAAATAAAAGAAACATATCTATCCTAATTAACTGAGGAACTGGCATGTTAAAAGTGCGTTTGCCTACAATGAAAAGAGCTGAATAATAAAACAAGAAAAGGTAAAGTCCCAGCTGGCAACACCGAATGCCCACAGTTAAGGAAAGCCCTGCTTCCCTCGTCACGCCTTAAATGTCTTGCTGACGCATGAGTATTTCATATTGTTGTTATCAACATAGATTATTAGGATAGGCACGTGTTTTTGATCATAATGACTATTGTGGGATTCCTGTCTTCTAGATGTACATCTGAACATGTGAGTTGAAATTAGGAAACTGTTCGTGTTCCCGTACACCTGAAAGGTGTTAATTTCAGATACGTGGATTACAAAAAGTGCGGTTGGCCTCAACAGAAAAGTGTTTGTATAATACAGTTTACTTTTCGAACGGTTTATCTACGAATCATTTGATGTATCACAAAGGTCGATGTGATTAATGTTCAGAAACTCGATGACATTAATCTTGATTAACCCATATCAAAACCGTTTTTACGACAGTCAAATATGACCGTTGGCTTGCTGACTTATCTCGACGAGGACGGAGTAATTTTCCGAGGCTCGATTTAAATATTCCTGCTAATGTAAAATATGATGAAGAGCCACAAAGCCGCGAGACCGGCTCCTCCAGGTCGGAAAGAAGCTGAACCTCCCATTAGGTTGTGTTGGCGGCGGCCGCCTGTCTGTGCCGGCGGGCGCCTTGTCGACCACCACATCGCCTGCAACAAATGTGGCTGGAGTGGCCTTGCCGCCGTCACTTGCGCGCAGTGCAGGGCTCACGCCGAGCAGGCCTCTGCAGCTCGGTGTCACACGAGTTGCCGCCACCCGTATATGTTCCTGCCTGCTTGCTGTTCTCAGCAGCAGCCACGCACCTCACAGCTCTGGGTACTGCAGTTTCACACTAAAGCTAATGCAACCGCCAGCACTTCGGCCGTCACGATCAGTCATGGAACGGGCTGCATATCGACCGGTAGGCGCGACAAAGCTAACCATCCTGCCCTTTATGCTGCTCTTGCGTGGGGTTCAGTCCATTGCTTCTCGTGGTCAATAGTCATTACAATTCATCTCGCAGCGTAGACGTTCTCTCATCAAGAGCTGGACGAGTTAACAGAACGTTCGTTAGTACTGCCAATTGTTCCCTCCGTCTTGTCCTGCAGCAAGACGTTTTCCGTGTCGGGTTCGTGTGGTATTCCTGTCTGTGTAGTATCCAATATTGGAGTATCTCGCGTTTCGATCTGTGTGATTATAAGAAAATGTGGTTGGCGCATAGAATCGTATCGTAGCACACCACACCGTCGGTGTTCCGCCAGATGCGTATCATCATCTTTTGGGGATGCGGTAGGACTATGGAGGGGGAGTTGCTGCTTTGTTTTGACTCAAACATTGCTCTCTTTCCCTTCTGTTAGCATAAAAGACACATTTCTCTGCACTGTTAACGATACATAATAGGAATACTCGGAGTAGTTAACGAGCAAGCAGAGATCCACATATGGCCACACGCAGATTTTGGTAATTTTGACGCGGTTCACATGCACCCGATTTTTCAGTCTTTCCCATTGGATGCAAATGGTCGCACGACGGTGTAGTGATCACTGTTCGTCACTTTTGCCAGTTGCGCAGTAAACTGACGTGGATCATTGTGGAGTAACGAGTTTAAACGATGTTCGTCAAACCCCGGAGGTCTGCGTGAAGGTCGAGGCTCACTGACGTCAAAACGAGGAAACCGTTTCATTGTGGTGCTCTGTCCACTGACAACGTCCCATTCACGGCGCGGAACGTTTCACACTGCCTCCGCTGCTGTTACCCAGACAGCATAATAGGTCGGTAATGTTCAGATTTCTCCACTGTTCACTCCATTTCTAGCGTCCGCAACTTCACTCACTATCTCCACTCGAGGAAATGACAATAAGTAGACTCAAATAGAAGGTCGAAGAAAGTAAATACCGACAGACGTAGTTTTATTTCACTGGACTGCCAGTTTCGGTGCGTCATTGGCACCCTCTTCAGGCCTCTATGTAAAATTCGTGATCAGTCTAATAGCGTCAACTTTTAAGTGACTTATCTGCCTACGTGTGTATAAAATTACGTCGGTCGGTACATACTTTCTTAAAGTATTTGACCAGCCACACACAGTTCCAGACCGTTTGTACGAAGATGGAACTACAGAAAGACGAGCAGCAACAGTAAACTAAAAAAAAAAAGTCCATCTTGTTGTTGTTGTTGTTGTGGTCTTCAGTCTTGAGACTGGTTTGATGCTACTCTATCCTGTGCAAGCTTCTTCATCTCCCAGTACCTATTGCAGGCTACATCCTTCTGAATCTGCTTAGTGTATTCATATCTTGGTCTCCCTCTACAATTTTTACCCCCCACGCTGCCCTCCAATGTTAAATTTGTGATCCCTTGATGCCTCAGAACATGTCCTACCAACCGCTCTCTTCTTCTCGTCAAGTTGTGCCACAAACTCCTCCCCAATTCTACTCAATACCTCCTCATTAGTTATGTGATCTACCCATCTAATCTTCAGCATTCTTCTGTAGCACCACATTTCGAAAGCTTCTATTCTTTTCTTGTCCAAAGTATTTATCGTCCATGTTTCACTTCCATACATGGAAGTACGGAATTCCAGTAAATAATCTATAGCAACCGGAATAGTAACATACAAAACAAGAACACCACGACCTTATGCACCAGCCTTATGTCTACGACATTTCAACAGATCTGATTTCTGGCCCTTGGAATTCCCTTGTTGCCTCTCACAACGGTTTAATTAATAATCGGGAATCCTTGCTAGAAGAGATGAGATCCGGTGCTGGTAACGGTCAGGACAGCAGAAGATCAGCAGGTAAGGTCAAATGCACCTGCCAATTGGCAGTCGGAAGTGAAGCGGCCATCTCGATTCCTACCACGCCGATCGCCGCGTCCGCTCTTTCAGAAGAGAAGAGAAGAGAACCGACGGAAGCCGCGCGCGCTGCACCTGGCCGCAGAGCGGCGCTTTGTCGGCTGACTTGGCCCGTCTTCGAGAGTTCGGTTTCAGTGGCAGGCGGGTGCGACTGCCGCGAGCAGCGTGAGCGGTGGCGGACTAGACAGCGAAGTGGCCATTACTGAGTTCAGCGTTGCAAGCTCAGTCTAAAACAGCTCGAGCCACGAGTACAGTGATTGTAAACTCAGTACGTGTTTAAAATAGCCAGTAACACTGCTTGCGGTGTTGTGTGTTCAGATCGACACTACTCGCCATAAACGTAAGTCTGCCAGCCACTCGCCGGAATAACTCCAAACTGTCGACCACCGCTCAGACAGACTTCCCAGTAGACACACTGAAGTACAGTTGGACTCGGCACGAGATTAAACGAGGAAACCTCGCCGACTTGGCCTCACATTTTAAGGAGAAACAAGCACACTCGCAACTTACAACTCCGAGCAGTCGATCCGCTCGAGAATCCGGGCCGTAATTCTGATAGTACAGCACACCGTTGTCACCTCACCTCGGGAGAGCGCAGCCCCTGACCGTGCCCGCACGCCGCTTGTCACCTGGCCTGCCCCAGCGCCGAGCACACAGGTTTGTGTTCAAACTGTCCCTGGACTGACAAGCGATAGTGCTGTGTTCACTGCGCCCTTTATAACCTCTGTCCGATGCCACAGATTTATTTGCTAAACACTTTTATGTTGCTATTCGCAAATGCAGTGCAAATTAATGAAATGAATCATTGTGTCATTGAAACAGGTCGCGCAGTGCTCTGTAATTTTTATCCTGCGTTATTTTCTTCGAATTGTATAGCTGACGCTATTAAACTGAAGTACATTTGTACATGTTACTCTGTTCTTCAACGTGACTGGAGTCATCCAATTATACATCCTCACCTCCTTCCCAGGATTAGGTGGTGTAACCATTTATTCCGGCGTCTCTACCATCCATCCATCCATCCCTTACGGGGGTCTACGTAGTTCTCTTTCCAGTCGGCCGGTAATTCATAATCTTCTTTACTGATTGTAAATTGAAAATCATTAACTTTGTTTCATAATAGTTCTGCAATTCCTTAGGTTTATTGATTTTAATTTTGAGGTATGCGTAAACTGCGGCACGATGCCAGTACCAGAATACTTTTGAAATAATAATCAAGTTAGGGTGCGTGGCGTTGCCGTATTACTCACTCATATCAGTTAGCTCTTTTCCGGTAAAAAGCGTGTCGTCGAAAGTGTTTCCAGAACATGTTTGGCACGTGTGTGTGTGTCCGCCTCGCCTTCGACATAACCGCGAACAGGAGGGTTCTTGTCCGTTGCCTCCGGACAGCAGGCAGGCGAACAACAGGTGTGAGTTAGCGTTGGCAAGCTGTGCTCTCAAAATTACGGCGCAAATTTTCGCGCGAGGTCAACCGCATGAACGAGAAAGCGAGAGTTTCATTTTATTTTTTAAGATACGTGGTCGAGTTTTATTCCTCGTAAGTCCGAGTCAGCTCCACACACACACACACACACACACACACACACACACACACACACATTAAAATTTCCGCTAAACGTCGGACAAAATAATTGCAAGTTTTGGCCCATGTAAATATTGCATTGAACCACCACCGCCTCGAAAAACTTCAACGTCCGTAAAGCTAAGCGGCTAAATCATCGCCCGGAGCAGCACATATGCTGTCTGTTCAGCTGCTTCCGCCCGACTCTCAAAGAAGGAAAGTAGTCGCCGCGTTTTGTAAGTGCGGGCCCGTTATCTTCGGAAAATCCAAGAAATCGCGTTACTTGCTATGTCAGAGAAACAGTCTGAGTTATTTAAATATTTTTATACATGAATAGAATCTGAAACCTAGATACGACGTTACAAACGTGCTAAAATCTTAATTAAAGAGTAGTATTACAGTTAATAATATGTCAAGTAGTTGGCCGCTAAACGTAAATTGAATAATTACGTATTTCAACTGCACTGATCAGTGTTCAGGCCTTGATCTCCGTTCCTCGGTTAATCGTCGTATACACATGTATGGGAAGTCTATCCTGCAGGAAATGACCATCTCTTTTCGCTGCTGCAATCTAAATTCACATATCTTTAGCAACGTTTAAATTACAGACAAAAGTACCCAAACTACGAAGTAATTAGACACACAGAACTTATACTGCACATGTTGCCAGCACAACCTGCCATATTGATGGTGCATCTGTTCCAGCTTATTAATGAAACTGACTTCTAATTAAATGTCTGATTAAATTACCTCTCAGAGGTTAATAAGAGCGTAATCGTGCATGTAAATAGTTGAATCGATTTTTATTGATGAGCGGTTTAATCAGATGGGCCTATCTCTCTTGTGGATAGACTACTACGATTCTTATTAAATATTTAGTCAAAATCCATTGGAGAAACCTTCCTGCCTTTATAACTAATTACACGCCGCTTTGGTAGTCAGGTCACTAATACATCAGCTGCGGCGGCCGCTGTGGCCTAGCGGTTGTAGGCGTTTCAGTCCGGAACCGCGCTGCTGCTGCGGTCACATGTTCGAATCCTGTTTCGGGTATGGATGTGTGTGATGTCTTTAAGGTTTAAATAGTTGTAAGTCTAGGGGACCGATGACCTCTGATGTTAAGCCCCATAGTGGTTAAAGCTATTTGAACCATTTTGAACGTCGGATGTTTGAAAAAGACTGTCGAGATTTTAAGACTATGTAGCATTTGTTGCATTCAACTTACCATTGTAAGTACTACTTCAGATGAAAGAGGAACTCGAACAGCTCCTGCTACGAGTGTGTAGTGTGAGCACCACTAGTCAGTCACACGGGGCGCATCTGGTCGACAGGCGAACGTTTCGCAGTCCTGACGTTCTGCCTGGAGCAGCTGTGGCAGCAGACGGCTGCAGTCGTGTTCCTTAAGCCGCGCAGGTGAGCCAGTAGCGGTGGCCGCCCACCTACACGTGAACCGATGTGAACCTCCAGAGGTAAAAATCGCATGGCGTCAGACGGGGTGATTGTCATCCGATCCCTTGCGACCAATCCAGCGGTCGGGCTCAACTCGGTTTTACCATCTTGCTGCCGAAGTTCCGTGATGCAGCTTTTTCCAGTTCAATAAAGAGCACCGGTTTTGGCGCATCGAGATACGAAACACCAGTTATTAAATTAGCGAGTGACCTTATAAATGGAGGTACAGAGCGGATGTTCACTTGCTCGCCCGTGGCTAATTGAGATTCTGTGTCGATAGCTCGTTACGCTGGACGCCTTAGGTTGAGAGTCGTCGCTAGTGGTCGCCGGTGTGCGCTGCCTGCCTCCGGTTTCCTCGGTGCGGCCCCTCCCACAACGGCTGTGGGTTGCCTTGGACGGCTGCCACTCGTTTCGACGGGGAGAAGAAACCCGATGCATTCGACGAACCTCGGTCAATCTGGACTACCCTGCACGGCATCCAGGCGGGCCGTGGAAGATGTGCAGACACCCGTCCGTAAGGCGGAGAGCAACAAATATACAAAAGAAAACAGGAGAAAACATTGAAAAAATATCCAGCTGGCTGAGGAAGTCAAGGACATGTGGCATCAGTATAAAGTTGACATTTTACCAATTACACTATCAACTACAGGAGTCATACCACACAGTATCCACCAGTACATCAGCGCAGTACAGCTACATCCAAACTTATATATATTCAACTACAGAAATCTGTAATTATTGATACTTGTTCAGTTACCCGCAAGTTCCTAAATGCAATGTAACATATACCGTACAGTTAAAAGGAAGTCACGCTTGATCAAGATCCGCGTCACTTTCCATTTTTAACCAGACGTAACGTCTGAGGTTTGGCCTCGTGGTCTAGGGGTAGCGTCTTTGATTCATAATCAAAACGTCTTCGGTCCAGGGTTCGATCCCCGCCACTGCCTAAATTTTGATAAATAATCAGCATTGGCGCCCGAAGACTTCCGGCATAAGAAGTCAGCTTCATTCTGCCAACGGCCTTGTCAAAGAGGGCGGAGGAGCGCATAGAGGTTCAGGGCACTCTCTTGTCCTAGGGGTGGGAAATTGCCCCTAAAGGTGGAAGAATCAGCAATGATCAACGACATGAGGATGCAGAAACCACTGCATTAAAGACACGTAACGTGTATCCACAGGACATGTGGCCTGTAACTGACGAAGTGTCATGATGATCTCTCCGTTGGCAAAAGATTCCGGAATAGTCCCCCATTCGGATCTCCGGGAGGGGACTGCCAAGGGGGGTTACCATGAGAAAAAGATTGAATAATCAACGAAAGGATAATGTTCTACGAGTCGGGGCGTGGAATGTCAGAAGCTTGAACGTGGTAGGGAAACTAGAAAATCTGCAAAGGGAAATGCAAAGGCTCAATGTAGATATAGTAGGGGTCAGTGAAGTGAAGTGGAAGGAAGACAAGGATTTCTGGTCAGATGAGTATCGGGTAATATCAACTGCAGCAGAAAATGTTATAACAGGTGTAGGATTCGTTATGAATAGGAAGGTAGGGCAGAGGGTGTGTTACTGTGAACAGTTCAGTGACCGGGTTGTTCTAATCAGAATCGACAGCAGACCAACACCAACACCGACAACGATAGTTCAGGTATACATGCCGACATCGCAAGCTGAAGATGAACAGATAGAGAAAGTGTATGAGGATATTTGAAAGGGTAATGCAGTATGTAAAGGGGGACGAAAATCTAATAGTCATGGGCGACTGGAATGCAGTGGTAGGGGAAGGAGTAGAAGAATAGGTTACAGGAGAAAATGGGCTTGGGACAAGGAATGAAAGAGGAGAAAGACTAATTGAGTTCTGTAACAAGTTTCAGCTAGTAATAGCGAATACCCTGTTCAAGAATCACAAGAGGAGATGGTATACTTGGAAAAGGCCGGGAGATGCGGGAAGATTTCAATTAGATTTCATCATGGTCAGACAGAGATTCCGAAATCAGATACTGGATTGTAAGGCGTACCCAGGAGCAGATGTAGACTCAGATCACAATATAGTAGTGATGAAGAGTAGGCTGAAGTGTAAGACATTAGTCAGGAAGAATCAATTCGCTAAGAAGTGGGTACGGAAGTTCTAAGGAATGACTAGATACGTTTGAAGTTCTCTAACGCTATAGATAGAGCAATAAGGAATAGAGCAGTAGGCAACACAGTTGAAGAGGAATGGACGTCACAAAAAAGGGCCATCACAGAAGTTGGGAACGAAAACATGGGTACAAAGAATGTAGTTGCGAAAAAACCATGGGTAACAGAAGAAATACTTCAGTTGATTGATGAAAGGAGGAAGTACAAACATGTTCCGGGAAAATCAGGAATACAGAAATACAAGTTGCTGAGGAATGAAATAAATAGGAAGTGTAGGGAAGCTAAGATGAAATGGCTGCAGGAAAAATGTGAAGACATCGAAAAAGATATGATTGTCGGAAGGACAGACTCAGCATACAGGAAAGTCAGTACAACCTTTGGTGACATTAAAAGCAACGGTGGTAACATTAAGAGTGCAACAGGAATTCCACTGTTAAATGCGGAGGAGAGAGCAGATAGGTGGAAAGAATACATTGAAAGCCTCTATGAGGGTGAAGATTTGTCTGATGTGACAGAAGAAGGAACAGGAGTCGATATAGAAGAGATAGGGGATCCAGTATTAGAATCGGAATTTAAAAGAGCTTTGGAGGACTTACGGTCAAATAAGGCAGAAGGGATAGATAACATTCCATCAGAATTTCTAAAATCTTTAGGGGAAGTGGCAACAAAACGACTATTCACGTTGGTGTGTAGAATATATGAGTCTGGTGACATACCATCAGACTTTCGGAAAAGCATCATCCACACAATTGGGAAGACGGCAAGAGCTGACAAGTGCGAGAAGTATCGCACAATCAGCTTAACAGCTCATGCATCGAAGCTGCTTACAAGAATAATATACAGAAGAATGGGAAAGAAAATTGAGAATGCGCTAGGTGACGATCAGATTGGCTTTAGGAAAAGTAAAGGCACGAGAGAGGCAATTCTGACGTTACGGCTAATAATGGAAGCAAAGCTAAAGAAAAATCAAGACACGTTCATAGGATTTTTCGACCTGGAGAAAGCGTTCGACAATATAAAATGGTGCAAGCTGATACTGAAAAAAGTTGGGGTAAGCTATAGGGAGAGACGGGTCATATACAATATGTACAACAACCAAGAGGGAATAATAAGAGTGGACAATCAAGAACGAAGTGCTCGTATTAAGAAGGGAGTAAGACAAGGCTGTAGCCTTTCGCTCCTACTCTTCAATCTGTACATCGAGGAAGCAATGATGGAAATAAAAGAAAGGTTCAGGAATGGAATTAAAATACAAGGTGAAAGGATATCAATGATACGATTCGCTGATGACATTGCTATCCTGAGTGAAAGTGAAGAAGAATTAAATGATCTGCTGAACGGAATGAACAGTCTAATGAGTACACAGTATGGTTTGAGAGTAAATCGGAGAAAGACGAAGGTAATGAGAAGTAGTAGAAATGAGAACAGCGAGAAACTTAACATCAGGATTGATGGTCACGAAGTCAATGAAGTTAAGGAATTCTGCTACCTAGACAGTAAAATAACAAATGACGGACGGAGCAAGGAGGACATCAAAAGCAGACTCGCTATGGCAAAAAAGGCATTTCTGTCCAAGAGAAGTCTACTAATATCAAATACCGGCCTTAATTTGAGGAAGAAATTTCTGAGGATGTACGTCTGGAGTACAGCATTGTATGGTAGTGAAACATGGACTCTGGGAAAACCGGAACAGAAGAGAATCGAAGCATTTGAGATGTGGTGCCACAGACGAGTGTTGAAAATTAGGTGGAGTGATAAGGTAAGGAATGAGGAGGTTCTACGCAGAATCGGAGAGGAAAGGAATATGTGGAAAACACTGATAAGGAGAAGGGACAGGATGATAGGACATGTGCTAAGACATGAGGGAATGACTTCCATGGTACTAGAGGGAGCTGTAGAGGGCAAAAACTGTAGAGGAAGACAGATTGGAATACGTCAAGCAAATAATTGAGGACGTAGGTTGCAAGTGCTACTCTGAGATGAAGGGGTTAGCACAGGAAAGGAATTCTTGGCGGGCCGCATCAAACCAGTCAGTAGACTGATGACAAAAAAAGGTCTGAGAAAGAAAAGAAATAATAGTGGCGGTGGTGGTAATAGTAATAGTAGTATACATTCTGATTGGTTGCGATCAGTTTATCCCCAGCTGTAGTGGATTTTATTTTGTGTTCAGACAAGAGGGCAGTAGATTGTTTAGCAGCCGATTTGTGTTTTTGCAGACGATCAGAGTGCTGGAGCAGTGTGTTCGACGTGTGTGCTAATCTATTAGGGAGAACCCTTTGTGTTATCAGGGTGGCTGACATATCGTGTTCTTTGTGAGTGACAGGTTACATGAGCAGTTGTCTTATTCAGTTAGGATCTCCACGCTGAGAATGTTGTCAAGTTTGCCTCTTTTTTTTTTTATTTTTTATTTTTTTATTTTTTTTTATTTTTTTTTTTGCGTGGCGGGGAGTGAATGCGTCGGTGAATGTAATCGAAAATGGGGGGAGTAACTGTGATTTACGTGAGTTTGCACTTTAGCCGTTGAACCTCTCTTCTTAGACAATTGAACAAAGGTGTTAGTAACGTCGTTGTTGACGTGACGCGAACAGGTGTGGACCAGAGGTTAAAACATTATACTTACGTAATCCGCTCTTATAAGATGGCTGTCAAAAGTTCTCTCTTCTCAGTATGTTCACCCTGAAGGTGGCCCCTGCGGTGGGCTGAAACAGGTAGGAACTAAATAAGTAAAAAACAAAAGAACGGGATTAAGACTGTTTTCTTAATACTAAGTTAATTTTTTATCAATCGCTGTTACTCGCAACCATGTCGTCCAAGCTTATAATTTCTCAACAGCGCTGCCAGATCCCAGAAAGTATCTTTAGTTCACTCGACTGTAGCAGTCTCTTGCCAGCAAAGAATAAATATAACTTCGTGCAAGACTTGGAATCTTTTTTTCGCGCATACCAGTGTTTTTTTTTTTTTTTAAAAAATTCTTTATTTCCATAAAAGAATGTTAATTTTACATCTAGCCCACTGCCTTATTTGATTAGTGGGCCAAGTTAGTTATACAAGGATAATTAGCAGCTAATTCTAAGTCCTATGTAGTAACTAGTTAGTATATAAATGAACAGTAAGCAATGGGCAACATTATTGTTAGTCTACTACAAACATTTAATCTTAAGACTAGTTACTAATCCTACAGCGTTACAGTTGTGTCAGCTAATTTATATAAACCTACTATAGAGCCTTGCTCATTGAGCTAACCCCAATGAGCGTGCCCCTGACACTGGGCAGGCCGAGATGGTAATCGCTGCAGGTTACTAATAATAATAATATCTAAAAACTAAGTCCTACAACTAACTTATCCTAATGTCAAGTCCGGTGCGTTGTCTGGTTTGGTAAGGCTGCACCCCACCCCCCCAGAATCCTGTGGCGCGGCGGATTCAGACTGAGGAAGTCGGCCTTTCCGCGCCCAGGCGGTTTGGGAGTAGGGTATCATACTCTATCTGTGTCCTGGTTTATCTCTTTTTGTGCTACTATAGGTCTTTCAGGTAGTCCTTTAGGACTTTCTGAGATACCGCGTTAGCCAGTTTGTTTATGATGTCGAAAGTGTCGCGATGTCTGATTAGTCTAAAAGTGTCGTTGTGTGGTAGTTGGTCCCGCAGTACTGAGGCCACATCATTGAAAAGGGGGCACTCGTAGACTACATGGTCAGGAGTACCCTCCGGAACACCACAGTCACACGCAGGTGTCGCCTTTTTACCAAATCGACATAGATATGTCGAGTACGGTCCATGTCCAGTGAGGAAGTGGATGAGTCCCCGGGATGGATCGAAATGTGACATTTCCATCCTTTCCCTAACATCTGGTAGGAGCTCAAAGGTTCGACGCCCTGTTTCTTCGGTTTCCCACGAAAGTTGCCATAGCAGCTCCCCTTTTTTCCTAATTTCTACTTTATTTTCAGTCCTGCTGCCCAGAATTTCCTCGGTTTTTTCCAAATTCCCCTTTTTAGTCCAGTACCAAGCGGCCTGCTCCCGAATTTTGATATCCAGGGGGCAAAGCCCCATAATAACTAACAGGGCTCCTCCCGGTGTAGTTCTGTATGCCCCCACTGATCTCAGGATCATATTTCTCTGCACTCTCCTCACTGTCATGGCGGGCACCACCCTCGTGAGCCTGTGTGCCCAGACTCCGGATCCGTAACCCACTATGGATGTTAGTATACTGTTATGATAGAGTTTGATGAGATGTGGTGGAAGATGAAACCGCTTATGCCCAATGGAGATGAGGTTGTTGAGTACCTGTAAAGCTCTTTGAGTTACGGTTTCGATGTGTCTACTAAAAGTCCACCTTTCATCAATGATGATACCAAGATAGCGTGTCTCACGTCGCCGGAGAACTGGTGATCCATCTATCCTAACAGTTGGGTTACGAGCTAATTGTCCCTTTAGAAGAAGATAGGTAGACTTGGCTGGTGAGATTGTCATTTTTGTCTTGCGGCACCACAGTTGGAGTGTGTTTATAGTTCTCTCGATCTTAGGCTCTATGTCCTCTCGGCTACGGCCGCCGACCAGTAGGAGGAGATCATCTGCGTAGGCTATCACCTCCAGCACTTCGTCACTTTGTTGTAATGTATCTAGTAAGGGTTCCATGTGGATGTCCCAGAACAGCGGACCCAGTACGGAACCCTGGGGACATCCCTTGGTGATAGTTTTCCTTACTCTTGTGCTAGCAGATGATAGCCAGACCTCCCGATCTTCACAATAGCTCCTCAGACAGCCATATAGCGGCCCTGGACACTCCTTCTCCCTTAAGCAGGAGAAGAGCGAAGGCCACCACAGGTTGTCGAAGGCGCCACTTATATCCACCATGATGCCAACAACGTACTTGTACGGGGTAGAGCCGCAGACCTCGGCCGCCAGGGCGATTGCATCAGATGCCGATCGTCCAGGCCTGAAGCCAAACTGCCTGTTGCTCATTCCGCACAGCACTCGGTGTGCCGCCAGTCTATCAGCCAGAAGTCTCTCCAGAATCTTCCCAAGCAGATCAAGCAGGCAGATAGGTCTATAAGATTTAGTTTCTGCTGGGTCTTTGTCAGCCCCTTTCTTTATAATTACCACATTTGCCCTCTTCCATATTCGAGGGAACTTTTTCTGCCTGAGGCATTCGTTATATAAATGAGTTAGAGGGGCGACTATCTGGGGGGCCAGGAATTGCACCACTTCCGCCACAATACCGTCTGGCCCAGGAGCTTTTCCTCTCTTCAGGGAATTTATGTGGGCAGCTACCTCTTCTTCTGAGAATGGGTAGACTGCCATATCATTTTCATACGCATTGTTGTTATTCTCCCGCAGCTGCCGTTGTTCGTCTGTCTCATCCGCTGTATCATCAGGCAACAGGGAGTGGAGAAGGACCTCAGCAGTTTCCTGCCAAGACCCCGTCATCCGGTCCCCATGCCTGACGGTTGAAAGCTCCATCGGAGAACGGATCTTTTCCCGGACAAGCCTGTAGGGAACTCCCCATGGGTCTAATGCTAGTTGGTTCAGAACAAAGTGTTCCCAACTCTTTGTTCTAACTTCCCGTAGCTGTTTTTGGAAGTTATCTTTGGCTTCCCGGTAAAGCTGCAGCCATCTTTGTCTTTCTTGCCAGACGACACTGCGCTGGTAGTGCCTCCTGAGCCTTCTGACCGACCGGCGCATCTCCTCTAGTTCAGCAGACCATGGTGATGGAGAGGCCGCCATGGCCCTCCTCCTAGTAGGTACGGCTGCTTTGACTGCTCGAGTTATTACTGAGACCAGTTCTTCGGCTCTGTTGTCAACGTCAAAGTCTCTGTGGTCGTCACCCTCTGATATCGGAGGAATGTCGCACTCCCCAGCAAGTCTCTCCCAGTCGGCTCTATTGTAATTGTATTGTATTTCCCACCCCCTGGCCCAGCGGCTCTCGCCATCTCCTATGTTGAAAGTAATGAGATTGTGGTCACTTGTAGTGGCATTTTCAACTACTTTCCATTGCTGCATTAGGTATGCTGCGTTTGGCGTAGCCAGGGTCACGTCGATGTTTGTGCCTTGGCCCCCTCCCGCCGCATAGGTCGGAGGGTTGCCTGGCTTGTTAGCCACTACAAGCTGCAAGGCCATGATGGCTTCTTCTGCCTTCTCTCCATTGGGATCCCTGGTGCCGCTGTACCATAAGGGGGATTTGGCATTCATATCGGCAGTCACAAATGTTTTCCGCCCCCGCAACGCCGTGATAGCTGTGGTGAGATGAGCTAGGTGTCTTTCAATATCATCACCATATTGGAAGTATGTGTTGATCATAATAATAGCTCCTGCTGGAGATTGCAGCTCCACGACGTTGCAGTGGCTAGTTGTGAACTGCGTTAGAACTGTAGCCCTTATCAGTTTGTTAGTAATAATAATTGCCGCTTTTGGGTCTTCACCTCTGCAGACGACTTGCCAGGTCGCAGCTGTGAAAGCTATCTTCCCGTTTAGGGAGTACGGCTCCTGCAGGCAGACCACATCCAGTCTCCTCTCCTCCACTTCCCTTCGCAACTCCTGCATGACAAGTCTGCTGTTATGGGTGTTGAGTTGGCCAATGGTGATTTCCGTCATGTAGTTGTCTATGGAGTGTATGTGTGAATTCTATCATGAGGCCATGTTTTGTTCCAGTCAAATGTGATACGTCCATTTGCCAGAACTGCTTGTCGATAAATTTCATTCAGGTCGAATTTTTCTCCACGTCTGTCAAAGACTTTCTTTAGTAGGTCACGCAGGGCTCCGAAGTCAGTGGGGAGATTCACTGACTTGAGTTGAATTCTGTCCACAGCCTCCATTACCGAGAAGGTGACTCTCTGTTCATATTCATGTCCCACCCGAACCACATGTCTCAAGGCAGTGGTCAGGGTAGTCGGCTGCTCCAGCCTCGCCAGTTGCATGGTGAGTTCAAGGTTTGGATAGACTCTGACTGGATCGACAGGTGGCAGTCTCACTACAGGATCTTTTATTGCATCTGTTTCACTTGAACTAGTTATTTTATTTTCTTGAACTGGTTGTTTTGTTGTTATATTTAATTCTGCTGAGACTGCCACCGTCTCTGGTACAGGATGCCGTTGCCGTAGGTCTTTAGTCGGCCTTGTTTCCCTGCTTGGGGAGGAGGGGAGCGTGACTGCCAGAGGCCTCGTTTGTGTCCCTCTATCCGTAGTGGTAGAGTCGGTTTGAGTGCTTTTATCTACGGTTCTGGTTGTGGTGCCCATGTGCAACCTCAAGAAAAGCTTGAAAGCACTCGCCCTCATGGCATCCCTCCTCCTTTTGCTAGGGGATTTCCTTTTGGGCATCCTGTTAGCTTTGGTTTGATCAGCCATAGTCTATTCTTGAAATAAGCCTTTGTTCCAGAAGTCTGTAGGTGGGGCAGCTACGTCCCGTGGTACCACAGGGCTTTTTACCCCGTCTCTTGCAGGGGATACAAACCGCCGCAGCCCTACAGTCCTTCCTGACGTGGCCATCCTCGCCACATTTCGAGCAGGCCGACCCCCTGGTACAGTGCCTCAAAACGTGGTCGAGATCTCCACAATTGTGGCAACGCGGTACGACCAGAAAGTCGCGTGTATTAATGGCGTGAAAGCCGACATATAGTCTGCCCATTGCTGTAATTCTTTTCCACATGTGAGCGGAGACCTCGGCAACGTGATGGACCACATCACGGTCCCGAGGCCCGGTTTTGAATCTCAAATTGAAGTTTGCTTTAAATTCTTCTTCTGTCATATCATCAAAATTCTGAGCCTTTATAGATTTTTGCAGTTCTTCATTCGTCATGACTGTTGGTACATCATACAAGATGACCAATGGGTTTCTTTTCCTCGGTGGCTCGCATTTGACCACCGAGTTTAGTTTTGCATTACTTAACAGTTTCTCTTTGTCTTCTTCTGAAGCTACTTCAACAATAACAGAGTTTCTGCTGGGTTTTACCTTATTTATTTTAATTTTGTCTTTTGCTGGATTGATAGTTGTCGTAAGCAATTCCTGGATTCTTTTTACGCTAGTGTCCTGACCTGGCAGGGTTCTTAGGAATACCGTTGTGTCAGATCTTTTAGTAACTTTTGCACTGGTATCCTTTGTAGTCTGCGGTTTTGGTGGCGCTTGTGCGACCACCGCCGCCCAGGTCTTTCCGGGTTGTTTCCTTAGTCTCTCATTTTCTTTAGTAAGTTCTTCTACTCGGCCCTCAAGCTTGGCGTTTGCGATAGCCCACGCCGCCAGTTCATTTTTGATTATAGTCAGAGCCGCTTGACTAATTTTACCATTTTTAATATGTTGCTCGAGGAGCAATGATATTCTCGTGTGTCTTTGTAGAACATTTTCCTCAGTTGCCTGTCCCGACTCGTCCCGACTCGTCCTGAGGAGCGGGTTCAGACATCACGGAAGCTCGCGTTGGCGCACTCGAATCACTCGTTTCTGGTGTAGCCATGATGCATACCAGTGTTTGACATCTCTTCAACTATGTATTCTACAATGATATTTGTCTCCGTAAAATCAGCAGAATATGTCGATACTGTCTGAAAAATGTGTCGCGAATACTTTTAGTAGCAAAGACAGTAATAAATTTAAACGTTACGTGCGGACCGGATTCTTCCTCGCATCCCTTGCATGGACTCATGATCCCCTGAAGTCTTAGTCATACTGTGATATAATTCTGTAGATGCCTCTAGCTCCATATTTGTATGCTGCCGCCAAATTTATTGTGGACGATTATGTCGAAAACGGTGAAGCTGGTCGAATGTTGACCTGGTACTGTCGTTAGCATCTACGGAAAAAGGTAACGGGACGGTAGCTGGTTGCACGTGCGCGGCTGTTGCCAGAACTCGCCGTTCGGAGGCTCTTCTGCTCCCTGAAGCAGGGTAGACAGTGATCTGCGACATCTCTGCCGAAAGAGCCAAGTTATGTGCCGCCGTACGCACCAGTGTTTCGGAGCACACTGTTCATTGTACATCGTTCAACGTGTTGACCCAACGACTGCAGCGGGCACGGGACTATCGGGATTCGACGGCCGATCGATGGAAACGTGTCAGCTCTTCAGGTGAATCACATTTTTGCTACACCAGTTCGCGGGCTGGTCGTCTGCACATATGCCGTCATCGAGGTGAACGGCGGTTGGAAACGTGCAGCGGGCCACTGATGCAGCCTGGTGCGAGCAGTATTGTGCTACAGGAGACACATTCTCCCGCGCGTGGATGGGACCTGTGCGCTGACAGCTGAAAACCGCCTGCATCCCTTCGTGCTCAGTGTCTTCCATGACGGCGACAGCGCATTTGTCCGTGTCTGAGTCACAGCCGTGCTGCAGTGGTCTGAGCAGCAGTGTAGTGAACTCACGTCCAAGTCCCGGCGGCCAAATTCGCATCGTGTAAATCCTGTGAAACCCGCCTGCGTTACTAACGGGTCCTGTCACCACATACGCAAATCAGAGGCCGATTATTTTACGCGAATTACACGATCTGTGAGTAGACACGTAATGCCACATACTTCCACAAACCTACCAACAAGCTATCCGATCCCTGATACGCAGAATCAGCGACGTATTTCGTTCCAGAGGGGGACAAACAAGGTATTACGCAGGTGGTCATAACGTTTTGGCTCTTAAGTGAACATACTTCATATGTTTTTAAAATACGTATCGATTATCATAGCACCAAACAGACCTTTCATATCCTCAGTTTTTGTACTAGAAAGTGTATAACATCATTATACTCGTCACAGCTTCATACCGAGCGAGGTGGCGCAGTGGTCAGCACGCTCGGGAGGACGACGGCTCAATCCCGCCTCCGGCCACCCTGATTTAGGTTTTCCGTGATTTCCCTAAATCGCTCCAGGCAAATGCCGGGATGGTGCCTTTGAAAGGGCACAGCCGACTTCCTTCTCCGTCCTTCCCTAACCCCTCGCCGTGTGTCGGTGTGTGGGTGCGCGCGCGCCGCAACTTCCCCGCTGACACCGTGAAGCGGCCCGCCTCGTTCTACGCTGCAACGCTCGCCAGCGGTACTGCTAAAAGTACATCTGCGTCTACATCTGAGTGATCACTCTGCTGTTCACACTAAAGTGCCTGGCGGAGTGTTCAATGAACCACCTTCGAGCTGTCTCTCTACCGTTGCCCTCTCGAACGGCGAGCGGCAAAAACGAGCACTTAAAGTTTTCTGTGCGAGCCCTGATTTATCTTATTTCAAAGTGATGATCATTTCTCCCTATGTAGGTGGCTGGGTGCCAGCAGAACGTTTTCGCAATCGGAGGAGAAGAATGGTGATTGAAATTCTGTGAGAAGATACCGTCGCAACGAAAAACGCCTTGGTTTCAATGATTGCCGATCCAATTTACGTATCATGTCTGTGGCACTATGCACCCTATTTCGCGATATTAAAAGGCTAGCTGCCCTTCTTTGAACTTTTTCGATGTCATCCGTCAGTTCCGCCTGATGCGGATCCCACATCGCACAGCAGTACTCTAGAGCCAGGAGGACAAGCGTGGTGTAAGCAGTCTCTCTGGTGGACCTGCTGCACCTTCCAAGTGTTCTGCCAGTGAATCGCAGGCTTTGGTTTGCTCTACCCACAACAGTATCTACGTGATCGTTTCAATTTAAGGTCTTTCTGATTGTAATCCCTAAGTATTTAGTTGAATTTACAGCCTTCAGATATGTGATTTATCGGGTTTCTCTTTCCATACTTTTCTTTATTCAGGGTCAATTGCCAGCTTTCGCACCATACGATATCTTATCTAAATCATTTTCCAATTCATTTTGGTCATCTGATGACTTTTAAAGACAGAATCATCTGCAAACAATCTAAGAGGGCTACTCAGATTGTCTCCTGCGACGTTAATATGATCAGGAGCAGTAGAGGGCCAATAACACTTCCTTGAGGAACGCAAATTATTACTTCTGGTTTATTTGATGACCTTACGTCTGTTACTATGAACTGTGACCTTTCTGACTGGAGATCGCGAATGATGTCGGACAACTGAGGCGATACTCCGTAGGCATTCAGTTTGGTTAGAAGATGCTTATCGGGAAGAGTGTCGAAGGCGTTCTGGAGATACAAAAATATGGAATCAGTTTGACATCTCATTACTTCATGGGTATAAATAGCTAGTTGTGTTTCACAAGAACGATATGTTATGAATCCGTGCCGACTGTGCGTCAATAAATCGTTTTCTGCGAACACAGTATATGTTCCAAAATCCTCCTGCAAAGAGACTTTATCTGCCCGGGTACTGGGTGTTTGGATTGTCTTCACGATTTCACCATCATTTGTGACAGTGAATACACTGGCCTGTTTACGGAAATTGGACTGTGAAAAAATTGGTCCTTTGTACATGCGGTGATGACCACGTAGCAGAGAGTGCCACAAAGCAACGACCAGCATCCAATCGACGCTGGCGATACGGGCCTGTAATTCAGCGGATTAGTCCTACTTCCGTTTTTCGGTATTGGTATGACTTGAGCAATTTTCTAGTCTTTAAGTATGCATCATTCTGTGAGCGAGCGAGCGATTGTATAGAATTTCTAAGTATGGAGCTATTGTATCAGCATAGTCTGACTGGTACACAATCTGGACCGGAGGCCTTGCCTTTATTAAGTGATTGTAGGCGCTTTGCTATACCCAGGATATCTACTTCTATGTTTGTGATGTAGGCAGTTGTTGATTGGAATTCAGGAATATTTACATCGTCGTCTGTGGTGAAGGAGTTTCGGAAAACCGTGTTTAATATCTGTGCTTTCGTGGCACTGCCGTCAGTGACTTGACCGTTGTTGTCGCGCAGTGAAGGTATTCATTGCGTCTTGCCACTGCTGTGCTTTATGTATGACCTCAATCTCTTTGGGTTTTCTGCCAGATTCCGAGGCAGAGTTTCGTTGTGGAAATTGTTAAAAATTACTGTCATGTCCGTCGATTTTGTTCCGAGTCGCGTTCAGTCTCCAGTGAAACTGCTGCGTTCAGTCTCAAATCTGCTCATATAATCGACAGTGCAAGCGAGGAGCACTGAGAATTAATAGGAAAAAAATTGTAACTGTGCGGCACCTTCGTGACTTCGTTTAACGGCCTTATTTAGACGACTTCAGTGATGTTCTGGTAACTTTATTCAATAATTCAAAGAGTTTCGCTTCCGCATGTCACCTCTGGTAGAACCACAGTCGTTGTTTTAATTTAGTTTTGGTTGATTGACGTTTTTTATTGTATGTAGACGATGTTAACTTTTGAGCTTTTATTATTTTATTGGTTCTAAATTGTGATGCAGGTTTCTAGTAGAAACTTTTTAATTCGTTCTGGGTATTTAAATGTTCACTGTTTTTAGTTTCCTGTTACTGTTGTGTGGTTGATTATTAGTTGATTTCGTCTTTCCGAATGATATCAGAAATCCTACCTTGTTTAATACGCTTTGAAGGCATGTTGTTTGATTGCTGCTACTTCCAGTTAGAGTTGATCTTTAAAACAAGTGTATAGAAGTTGAAACACCCGCGTTTAAATTCCTTTATTGGGTTTTGTGTGATTTACCGAAGCCGCCAAAAGTTATTCATTATGATGATTATATGACCGTGTGCTTAATGGATGAAGGTTATCGGTTTTGCTGCTGTGGTTTCGGGATTATTTCAACCGAGTGCGGCTGTTCTGAAACGGAATAATTAATGATAGAGAATTTGTCTATAATTAAAGACCATAAAATTTGCGATGTACAAACTGATGTGTATTTTCTGCTAATTGACGTATTCTGAGGCAGTTGCTTCCTTCGCCTTACACGTTTAATCACGGTTATATCTTTCATTGGTTGCCGATTTTAAGTACTTAATCACACGTAATGATGATTGATAACATTCACAACAATCCTGACTGTCCTGACTGCAATCCACGGATGTTGCTGGCGGACGCGGTTGACGCGAAACACGCAATTCGGCACTTGTCACTTTCGGTTTCACATCACTCGCGAATCGGTGTCGATGAGGGGCGACCCGACGACGACGAGGGGGGCGCGCTCAGCCGCCATACTGCGGCGAGTGTTACCGGTTACAACTCAGTCGTCCGCCATTCTTGCCCGTCTCTGCAGTACCACTTGTCACTGTAGTCTCACTGCCTTCTGCGGAGCTCGACAATCGACTACTGTCTGCTATCGAGATTTGTAGGAGGACGTAATCGATACTGTGTTAACGCAGAAAGAGACACGTGGATGACGCAACTGGCGGTAAAAAAGATCGCCGTAGCCTGGGAATGTAACGTTGTTGCAGAGTGTTGTTTCGTTGACAGTTGGGCGCAGAAAGCGGCGGTCAGGCCGGTCCCTGGTCCAGCAGTGTTGTCGTCTGTGCGGGCAGGTGCTGTCAGCCAGCCAGCCAGACGGCAGCAGCAGCAGCAGCAGCAGCCCCAGGCGGTGGTGGATCCGTGTGGGCCGCCGGTGGGGAGCCAGCCGGGAAGTGAGGCCCCGGGGCGCCGCCTCACCCGTGCTGCCCCCTCGACCACCCGTACGCGGAACGAGGTCGTGTGAGAGTGTGACGCACAGCTGGTGGACACGGACACGTCACTTGGACGGCACGTCCGGGCCTCGGCAGCCGCACAGGCTTTCGAGCCAGAGCACACAGAGCAGTGGGCGCCGCAAGCCTCAAATTACCGCACACTTGTTACTTCAGCACAGAGTAGGTAGATGTAACGCCGTGTTAATATTGTGCATAAGCAGTGGGAAAGGAGGAGAGGAACGGCCAGTGGCACGTACCCGAATGCGGCATCGCCAGGACGGTGGCCGCGACGCGATACTGCCGCCCACCCCACCCCACCCCACCCCGCTCCGCGTCCGACGAATTCCGCGCGGCTGTCCACGCGATAGGTTTACGGCGGCGACCGTCCCCGCCGGGCACGGCATCCGGGAGCCCACGCGACTACCTCGAGAGAGGTGAGACACGGGCGTGCAGGCCGGTACTGACGAGGCAGGTCGGCCTCGTTAGCAGCACTTGGAGTACGCTGCCAGCACTCCGTGGGGCCCGCCACCGTGGCCGTGAGACAGACAGACACACACAGAAACACACAGACAGAGAGAGAGAGAGAGAGAGAGAGAGAGAGGCGGGCTTTCGCTAGCCGGGCGGCTCTCCGTTTCTTCTAGGTCTCCGTCGTTATATACCAACGTCAGATCCACTAGATATTCAATCGCTTTAGAGCCGTCGTTGGTGCCCGAGAGAGCACTTCCATGCGCTGCTTTTCGGATACCGTGTAGATCCGGACGTGTTTGTGCGGGCGTGGAGGTGCGGTAGCGTGGCTGGGTCAGTGTAGTGTGTGCCAATACTGATGATTGAAACTCTAACTGCTGCTGGCGAGGCGAGGCGAGGAGAGGTTGGCCGACGCGTGCAACACGGAGTGTGCGGCGTCGGCGCCGCCCGCTGCGGCCGCCGCGCTGTCCCCGCGCCGTCGCGCCCACTGGCCGTCCTACTACTACTCCTACTCCTACTCCTACTCCTCCTACTCCTACTCCCGCTGCTGCCGCCGCCGCCGCCTCCTCGAGTGCGCCTGCACACACGTCTGTCTCAGCCACCCGACCCCTCTCACACGGTCGCCCCACCGGCCAGACACCAGTGTGGGGCAGCACTGTACCAAACTGGGTGGCGGAAAGTCTGGAAAGAGGACACCAGAGCACGAAAACTGGAGCGTTCGAAACGCTCAACATTTCCCGCTCCTGTAACGACTGAGGAATATGCTACGAAAGAAGCGTAAGGGAAACACTAGCTGCAGAAAGGGGCTTCACGGAACAGCTTCCGTGCTAGTTGACGCAGCCGTAGAGGGTACAAACTGTAGCGGAACACACGTATTCCGACGTATACGTCAAGTAATCGAAGACATTCCGTGTGTTACCCACACGGGAAACACCCCTTCCCACCCCCGTCAGATGATGCAGTGGGTAGCGCCTCAAAAACTAAACATACATAGAGCGCGAAAACGGTAAGAACGTCTACTGGATTGTGAGGGGAAAAAAGCAAAAGACAGTGAACATTGTAAGAACAAGTAGTGCAATGAAGAGCAGCCTCAAGCAGCAGCGGTGGCGTGGTTAGCTGAGCATCGTGTTGAACTGCCAAGCGAGCGATCCTTGTTCCGAACTCCTGCGTGCCTTTTATTCCACAACATTATGAGCCGTCCGTCCCGCCATTGAAATGTTTGTGCTCTTTCTGCGGTCGTGGCGGTTGTCATACTGTAATACATTGGTTACAGAACATCAGTCCTGTGGTGAGAAGACGCTGCCGTCGCAAGTGAATGTGACGAATAGTGGCAGGAGGCGAGATACCACGTAGACCTTTACACGTCTGACAGAAATGAAAAGAAGAAATAAACGTCCGTGAACTATGTTACAACAAAACTTCGCAAAGGGAACGCAACGTCAGAAACGTTGAACACATTTCGACAGAGCACAGACAAACTATGTGAGTGTGAAAGTAGTGCGTTCATTTGTTACAGCTTATGTGACAAACTAATATGTTCTCATCATTTCCTTGGGAGTCATCACATTCCAAATCATACGAATACCTATGTCTGACAAGAACGCATATCTCACTCACCAGTTGTAAAAATTACGTAGGTCGATAAGTGTTCGCTATCATATAACACAGGTATTGTCAGCAATGCCGTGTGTGACGCAGCAGGCCTGTTTTCCGGTTGACGGTTCTGTTGACTTGTCATCAGACGTTTGCGCTTCCCACTCGAAAGCGAGCGCCTTTCGGCTGCTAATAGAGCAGTTGTCCAGAATCAACTGCCGTTGGAGGTCGCTTCCTTACACCTCGCTGTTACAGGCGGACGTTACACAACGACACACACAGAAATTCGAATAAATCTTGCACAGAACAAGGAAAAAAAAATTGGTTCGAGAGAGGTTTGAACACGGCTCGCCCGCTTGGCAATCCAACACCGTAACCAGTGAACCACGCCGCCATTTCTGTTCACGTGTGCTCTATATTGTAGTTCTTTTTGTTGGACCATTCACGGTTTCTATTTTGCTTTCTTTTCTCTTCAAAGTCCAGTACACCTCCTTCCTGTTCTTGTCCCTGGTCTGTGTTCACTTTTTTACGCTCTGTGCACTGCGACTTCTTACCACTGAATGTGAGGGGAGCGCGATGAGGAGTTTCCCTTGTCAGAGAGGGAGAGTTGGGACCGGTCGGTGAAGGCGCGGCGGCTACCAGCTGCCAGTCCTGCAAATCGTAGCCGAAATCCGACACAGTTTTCGTTGGCATGAGGCACTCGCGACCTCATTACAGACAAATTACACTCCGCTCAATTTGTTATGCCCCATCTGTGCTTCTGTCTGCGTCGGACGGAAAAGCTCTGGCCGCTGGCCTCGGCGCTGCCCGTGCCAGCGGCAGCAGCGCCCGCTTCGGCTCTGCTCTTCGGCGTTCAGCACCGCCCGGCTGTGCCTCGCGTTTCTTCTGCCGGGAGCGGTGTCCGCACGGCCGCCGGCTACTCCGCGACAAGAGAACGTAAGTGCAGTAACCGAGAGAATAAATCGTAATTACATCACCACCGTATAAATAGCTATTGGACACTACGGTGCACATTGTATGTTCCCAGCTTAGTCACTGGATTTTGGATGCCCACGTATATTAATTGCAATTTTTGTTTCTAAAAATGTAATACGAAGACACGTGCAATGTAATCCACAGCTGAATACAACTAGTTAGAGATACCACCACTAATACTACTGGTTTTTTTGGTCCGAAAAATGTGCAACGTACGGGGAATAAAGAATCTCAAACCACTTGTTTCATTACTCCTATCTGACCTCGCCTCTGTTTAAATGCGGCGATATAGCCCCAGTATTGTTCTCATCGAATCGTGATAATTTATTCTATTAATAAAACTCTTATTCTATCAGTAGTTTGCTACCTACGAAAATGATAATGCTTTGATTATGGTCTGTTATTAAATCTTATATTAATTCATTAAAGAGGATGAGCTATATTCTTAACCTAAAACATTACAATCAAATATATTCCCTAAACTAACTATCGTACCATTGGCACATTGGAGACTCTATACCTAATCACCCCTTTCACTAACTTACGTAGGGTAATAATGGGCACGCAAGTGGTTTTCTCAAGTTCCACCTAGACGGACACAGAATCGGAGAGCTCGAGCAAAGAGCTAGTGGAACGCGTACGCAGTTTCGCTTACAGTGCCCTACTGTGCCAGCTGTTTGCTCTAATATGACCGTAATTCAGCACGCCAGGCACCGGCGTGATGTCGCCTTCTCCGCCAAGAGCTCTTGCGGAGCACACCCCCGGCGTCCACCTCGCGCCACCGCCGAACACCGAAGTTTGCCGTTCCGCTCACATGTATCCCTACGCTTTTTGGCCAATCAGGACGATCTCCCACCTCGTCGTATTTGTGTCCCGTGAGCCGCAACGGCCGGAAACAGTCTCCGTGTCGCACGTACGCCCCCCCCCCCCCTCCCTCTTCTTCCGCCTGTGAGGTCTCAGGCTCCCCCAGTACCCCCTGGGGTCACAAGTGCCCTCGACCGGCGAAGCAGCCGCCGTGTGAACGACCGGCCAGCTGCCGGCCACCTCGCCTGTTCGACATCACAAACAACTCTTTCGTGTGTCCGTCCAAACCACCCTCCCAATGATGATATGAACGGTTCTAAAATCTTACGTACCAGTATTAACCGTGATATGCTGATACTAGCATTGTTCTGTCAAAAGGCTATCTCTGTCCGCGTGGTATTTGTCATATATTATTTTCTGAATAATTATGATGTAAAGTGGTAAAATCTGCAACCTTACAAATGTTAGATTGCCGCTGCGTCCGTTTCTCCGGTCAGCCAACCACAATCAGAATGGTGACCTGCAAAATTGGTCGTTCTTTTTCAGTTCAAAAAGTTGGTCCTTTTATGATGTGTGCACTGAAGTGGCAAGTGGCGGACACGCTGCGGTTGCTTTTGAGCAAGCAGACTAGATGTCCGGAGGGCGCTTGGTCCGCGCGTGTGCTGTGCTGTGCTGTGCTGTGCTGTGCAGCGCTGCGCTGCGCCGAGCCGAGCCGTGCTGAGCCGCCACGAGCCCCCGTTCTCTTTCACTGCTCCACTTTACGGTCCGCTACGCAGCTATTCACGAATCAGGGCAGAAAGGAAAGAAACCAAACGGTGCGAAAAGGCGCCCGCCCGCTGTCCCACGCAATACACATACACATACACACACACACATACACACACACGCGCGCGCGCGCACATGTCGTGTGGGGTCACACGACTCGAGTGCTTAGGCATGTTGGAAAACACTCGGAAGCTCGACGCTTACGTCTGCCTGTGGGTGCACCGGATTTGCCACGATCGAGCAATCCATTCCGAATCCACGCGCCATGTCCTGCAAATCCAATTGTGAAGGGTCGGTTTGTGCGATGTGGAGCGAGTGAAGTTGTACATTAACGTGCGGGCACCAGCACTACAGTCTACGTGAAACGCACGGACAGAGCAAATTACGAATGGCGCTGACCTGCTCCGACTGCACAAATTCTACTTCAGTATGTCGAAACGAGGTCTGCCGAAAATGATAGGAGGCGGGGATACTCGAGGTAGTAAGGTTGTTTCAGTCGAATAACGTAATTTTTAAGGCCGCTCCAATACTGTCGAGACGACTAGCGTATAACTCCTGTTAATGCCGGCGTTCAAAGTTTGCTCGACAGCAGCAGAGGAGAGCGCACAGTAAGGCCGCCGGTGTGTCGGCGTCGTGAAGTCGGCCAGGTGGGCTGGGGCTGCCTCCCGGCACTCACACTGCCCGCACCTCTGCACACTTACAGGGCGCGCAAAGCCGCCACTGCCGCCCCACGTCGCTACCAGAGCGCACACCGCGCCTCACTTCCGTGGACGTCCGAGGTTCCTCACCGGCCCACACGCGGCTCCTAACTCGTGCGTAGGCGGCAGACGAGGTGCGAAGCGCGCACCTCCTGTGGCGCGGCTCGGCTGCCTGCCACCCGCTGTCCCGCGCCCGGCGTGCGACTCCTCCGCTCACCGCGTGTAGTGCCGTGCGGGACTCCGGCTTACTGGAGCAGCCTGCTCGGCATTCTTTTTCCTTTTACCGAATCTAGCGTTTAGACGCAGTTCGGCGTACCTGCCGTTGCCAGAACAGCAGCGCAGTACGGTGTCTTCACCCTCGACAAAATCGCGCATTCGTGACGCTAGCACAAAATCAGAGCAGTGCGTGCGGAATGTGAGGTGTAGCAGACAGTCGTAACTTTTTTTCGCTAGCTGCATATTTTTTTATGACCCACCGTCTAACTTCTTACGGTGGGTCGTATGTTGCCACTTAGCCGCTGTGACTGGGTCCGGTGTGACTGAAAGTAACACCACACCGGCTCCCGTCCCCACCGACACCGTTGCACGTGTCCCGCCACGTGGAGGCGGGCTAATTTGTTTACATCCAATTGATTCCTTTTTTTGTGCAGCATTAGAAAAAGTTATAACTAATAGAAAATCGAGTGAGATATTTATAAACAGTCGAAGGTGTGGAGAGCACGAGCACGAGCACCGCCAGCGCCGAGCGAGCACCGGAATGCCACGACCGACAACGCCCGACCGCTTGCGGCGCTGTTCCAGCTCGGCTTCGCAGGACGTCGTTTTTCTACATCCGATCAGCACTGTCTGTCACGGAAAGCAAAACTCCTTCAAATAACCTCTGCCTCTCTCTGGCGACGAGTTAATGCGCAGATTAATACAGGGTTTGGCTGTTGACAGTTTGGGACCATTTCTTAAACTCCTCCTATACGACACCTGTCCGAAGTAAACAAGCTTCAACTTACATGTTCTTAAACTTTCAAAACAGCTGACCCACTGCGCATTACGCTTTTCATCAATGCTGCCCATTTGTACTTGTCACCGGTAAAGGACCTGCTTGAAAGGCGCCACCCTTTATCAGTGGAGTAGTATCGCGAGAAACGTCTGCAAGGGCTTAAGATCGAGAGTGATGGTTTGAAATGACCTGGCTCGTGTGTTTCCGTGCCGGCGGCGGTAGGTGGGCTGATTAATGCGCCGATAGAGCGGCCGGCTGTCGCCTCGGGCGGTGTTTGCAGTGTCAGCGAGCCGAGTAGGCAGACACTGGCACACGTGCCGCCGCGACGTGCGGACGTTCTCGTTAACTGAGCACAACTGCAGTGCTCTGCCACCCGCAGACTTTACGCAATGCGAGCAGGCGCCTGGGTGGTCGGCTGACCCGCCGCGCGTGGCGAGCGCGCCGGTAGCGTCCGCGGAGCGGCCAGGCGCTGCCTGCGAAACGCGCGCCCGGCTGAGAGGGGGCTACTCCTGTTCTGACTTCCTCCTTTACGGACGTAGCGACAGCGGTACATGCTTTCTGAGTACCACCCTACATTATTTCTGCGGCAATCTACTTCCCTTCCTCGAGACTAGTGTACCATTCGTGTAAGGATGGCGGTATTAAAAAGTAACACACGGATTGGCGCCTTCCACCGACGTCAGTAAGAGACGGGAGCGATCGGGTGGGGCGCGCCACAGTGCGTAGGCTGCAGGTACTTTCGCCTGTGGCCGAAATCTGTCAGCGTCTCACGGACTGTAAAACTACCAACTAATTAAGCCGGCTACTGCATAAATGAATATTCTTGTGCCTGTTAACTGAGTATACGCTAGCGTTAGAAGTGTGTATCGAGAGAGTGGAAATTGCCATGTCCAACAAGCCATTTTATGGAACTCAGATAAAACATACGTTCTATAATAATTTTATTATTTGAAGATGAAGTCAGATATTTGCGGATTTTATAAATTTATTCCTTTCATAAATAGCTCATAATAGCTATCAAGTTGTAAATCGTAACCTATGCAATCTTAGTATTAAATTTTTGACCGGTCACATCAGCCAATCGCAGCAAAGTACATTTGCCTGTGTTTTGTACGTTAAGAACACTGTTTTGTGAAGCCTAACTACATTTCGGATATCAGGCGTGATCTTGTTCGGACGTGGATATAAAGAGCTCCGAATAGATGTGGAAAATTTTACGGAATTGTAGTTAACACGTTACCGTGAAGTGCCGCAAAGTGGACGAGAATGTGTGAAAAAGACGAACACGTGAAATTCCGATTTTAATATCTAAACTGTGACTTCCCAGTGACCAAAATCGGCTCACCTGTCGTACAAGGTGCGATCGCAAACTGAACATTCGTAGAGGACAAACTGAGTAATATCTGAAAGAGCATTCTGTGGCAGACATTCCGTCTGTTAACCTTTTCGGTAACGGGTTTGTTTAATTGCCAGACGCCGGATATCACGGGCGAGTGTGAACGACGAACCTAACTTCAGGTTAGCACGAGCTTGGCTGTGTTTAGTACCAAACAAGTCACGATATGTCTAAGTTATTACTTGCAAACTACCGTTCAGTTAATCACCCAGCTTACCTTATACGGGGAAACATTTGGATGCGATCTGTAGAGATGTGTAGTACAGTTAGTTTCCGCTACAGTTATTTATAGCCAACGAACATTACGTATTTTTCTAGCAGGAAAGGCTTCTTGACAGAACTGCGAAAGAAGAAATCGCCGAAAGTTTTTCTGTTGGACGAAATACCAAGAAACCGCGTCATTGCGTCTTCAGTACTAACGTACACTGCAGGCATTCGGGGTTGAAAGTTGACGTCTTAGGAGCCGAGGAAACATCCGTCGGGGTGATGGGAAGAAAACTTTATTGGAAATGGCGTTCTGCTGAATTACATTCTCCATAGACGAGCAGCATATCCACTTTCTTTGCTCCTACTCACACCGACTTCCAACCGAAGGTGATTGGTCTGTCTTTCTTGTGTCGGTGACAGAGCACCTCGTGTTCCTGCTGCTAAGAAGGCGAGCACGCCGTTCGTTTGTTACATATTTTTTCGAGCTTCAAACAGGAGCGACTGCAGTAATGGATAGGAACTTTGATTGGTGTGTACAGATGCGAACTGAGCTGGCGACCCTTCGCTCAGAGCTCCAGGCTTCTTTGGCTTCCATCACATAGCTTCAGGCTGCTGCCAAGGGGCGTCACTGTGGCGGGGGGAGTGTCCCACGTGTCCCCCGTTCCGTGCACTGCTGTGGCCGCCCCGGGTACTGCCTGCACTGAGGTTGACCCCTCACCCGTGGTGGAGGGGGAGGTCATTCCAAGGTCCGGCAGGCAGCGAGGGGCCGACCGTAAGGCTTTCCGGTTCGTTTGACGAACAGGTTTCGGGATGACGATGTCTGTGAGCCGGATGCAGTCCGCCCTGTCCAGAGGAAGCTTCCCAGCGCGCAAGATCTGGGCGTTCACGGAGCGTGGGTTTGCTGGCAGTTGGGAGCTCCAGTGTTAGGCTCGTAATGGGGCCCCTTAGGAACATGGCTGCCAAGGAGGGGAAGGAAACCAGTGTGCGTACCGGGGAGAGTCATTCCGGATGTGGAAAGGGTGCTTCCGGGTGCCACGAAGAGTACAGGGTGCAGCCAACTGCAGGTGGTGACCCATGTCGGTGCCAGTGACGTGTGTCGCCTTGGATTGGAGCAGATTCTGTCTGGTTTCGGGCGGCTAGTGGAAATGGTAAAGTCTGCCAGTCTCGCTGCTCACAATCTGCACCTTCGTCGACAGAACCGACTGTGGTCCTTTGGTGCAGAGACGAGTGGAAGGTCTGAATCAGGGGCTCAGGCGGTTCTGTGACCGTGTAGGCTGCAGATTCCTTGACTTGGGCCATCGGGTCGTGGTTTCCGGGTTCCGTTTAATAGGTCAGGAGTCCACTACACACAGGAGGCGGCTACGCGGGTAGCGGGGGCTGTGTGGAACGGACTGGGCGGTTTTTTTTAGGTTAGAGGGTCTCAGGGAACCACAGAAGGGACGTCTGTCTGAAAGTGGGCAGGTAAAAAACAGTAAGGTAGTTGTAGAAACGATCGGTATTGTAGTTGTAAATTGTCGTAGCTGTGTTGGGAAAGAACCAGAGCTCCAAGCCCTAATAGAAAGCACTGAAGCTTAAATAGTTGTTGGTAGAGAGAGCTGGCTAAAGCCGGAAATAAGATCAGCCGAATTTTTTTTTCAAACGGTCTAACAGTGTGCGGTAAGGATAGATTAAATGCAATTGGTAGTAGTGTGTTTATTACTGTCGGAAGTAGTTTGCCTTGTAGTGCAATTGAAGTAGATAGTTCCTGCGAAATAGTATGGGTAGAGCGACGGGATCTTCTCATGAAACTTCACACACCAGTTTTCTCCTCACACCCACCTATATAGGGAGAAATGATCATCACGATAAAATAAGATAATAGAAAGTAACAATAATTTTAGAGGCGAGAGTCCTAGGGTAATGTTGATGAGGTTCAAGCGCCATTTTTTTTAAAAAAAAAATCTTTATTCAACATCAATAATAATAATAATTATACAATGTTAACCCACTTCCTTAATAGCATTAGTGGGTCATAATATTAATACATTTATTATTATTACAATGCAGCATACTACAAAATATGATGTGCTACAGGTTACTACAACAATGGGCACTGTACTAACTATCCCTACTACTTAAGAAACTATTACTGTCACTAATTGCTAATTTCTACACCTGCAGCGTCACATATGTGCCAGTAGAATATATAAACCTACTTTGCAAGCCTTGCTCTTCGAGCTAACCCCAAAGAGCTTGCCCCTGGCACTGGGCAGGCCAAGATGTTAACTCGCTGCAGTTCCCTAACCTAACATAATATCCTATTCTAAGTCCTACGAAACTAACTTATCCTAAGTCAAATCCGGTGCATCTCTAAGTCGGTGAGATTGACCCCTCCTCCCCCTAATCCTGCGCGCGGCGGATCCCAACTGAGATGTGAAGTCGGCCAGTCCGCGCGCTGGCGGTATGGGAAAAGGGATCTAGACAATATCGGTGTTCATTTTCGCGTTCTTAGTTTATCTCCCTCAGATATTCATTTAACACTTTCCGTGATACCTCGTTGGCCAGAGTATTAATCATCTGAAAAGTGTCTTCACGTCTGAGGAGTTGATACGGGTCATGGTTCGGAAGTCCGTCTCGAAGTGTGGTCGCTACATCATTGAAGAGAGGGCACTCGTAAATCACATGATCCGGAGTGCCTTCCGGCGCGCCAGTCACACGCGGGCGTAGCCCTCTTCCCAAACCGACATAAGTATGTCGGGTAGGGTCCATGTCCAGTGAGAAAATGGATCAGTCCCCGTGTTGGCTGAAAGTGCTTCATTTCTAAACGCTCCCTCACGTCCGGCAAGAACTGAAAGGTTCTGCGACCGGTTTCTTCTGTCTCCCAGGACCCCTGCCAAAGTTCTTCCCCCCTTCTTCTAATCCCCCTTTTGTCCTCTACCCTCACACCCATGATTTCTTCTATTTTCCCCTGGTTCCCTTTTTTCGCCCAATACCAGGCTGCTTGCTCCCTAATCTTGATGTCAAGTGGGCAGAGCCCCATTATGACTAATAGGGCCCCTCCTGGAGATGTTCTATAAGCGCCCACAGATCTTAGAACCATGCTTCTCTGAACCCTTCTCACTGCCATGGCGGGCACAACCCTCGTGAGTCTGTGCGCCCAGACCCCGGAGCCGTAACCCACTACTGAAGTTAAGATACTATTGTGATAAAGTTTAATGAGATGTGGAGGTAGGTGAAATCTTTTGTGTCCTATGGAAATGAGGTTGTTTAATATTTGCAGAGCTTTTTGGGTTACAGTTTCAATGTGTTTTCCGAAGTTCCATTTCTCATCAATGATGACTCCTAGGTAACGTGTGTCTCGTCTTCGCAGTACTGGTGTGCCGTCAATTCTGACCGTGGGGTTCCTGATTAGTTGTCCTTTAAGTAGTAAGTATGTCGATTTGCTTGGTGATATGGTCATTTTCGTGGTGTGGCACCACTGTAGGAGTCTGTCTATTGCTCTCTCTATTTTAGGTTCTATGTCCTCTCGGCTGCGGCCACCGACCATCAGGAGGAGGTCATCAGCGTAGGCTATCACCTCTAGCACATCCTCACTTCGTTGCAGGCTGTCTAGTAATGGCTCCATGTGGATGTCCCAAAAGAGCGGCCCTAGGACCGATCCTTGGGGACATCCTTTCGTGACAGCTTTCCCTACCCTTTCGCTAGGGGATGATAGCCAGACCTCCCGATCCTCACAGTAGCTCCTCAGGCAGCCATATAGCGGCCCTGGACACTCCTTCTCCCGCAAGCAGGAGAAGAGCGAGGGCCACCACAGGTTGTCGAAGGCGCCACTGATGTCCACCATGATGCCCACCACGTATTTGTGCGGGGTCGAGCCACAGACCTCGGCCGCCAGGGCGATTGCATCAGATGCCGACCGCCCCGGCCTGAAACCGAATTGCCTGCTGCTCATCCCGCACAATACTCTATGTGCTGCCAGTCTGTCAGCCAGCAGTTTTTCCAAGATTTTTCCAAACAAATCTAACAGGCAGATCGGCTTGTACGACTTTACTTCTGCAGGATCCTTGTCCGGTCCCTTCTTAATAATGACGACGTTCCCAGTTTTCCACCTTCTTGGGAACTGTTGTTGCCTCAGGCACTCATTATAGAGGTGGGTAAGCGGCGCAACCAGCTGGGGTGCCAGGAATTGCACCACCTCCGTCACAATGCCGTCTGGCCCAGGAGCTTGCGCACTTTCAACAACCCATTCGAGAAACATCACTAAGTTGCTTTATGTGGGTCGCCACCTCCTCTTCCGAGAAGGGGTAGACCGCCGTGTCATTATTATATATTTCACGGTCTTGTTCTCGCAATTGCCGCCGTCCCTCTGTCTCCCCATCCGCATTGTCATCAGGCAGCAGGGACCGGAGGAGGACCCCAGCAGTCTCCTGCCAGGACTCCGTCATCCTGTCCCCGTGCCTGACTGTAGATAGCTCCATAGGAGAGCGGATTTTCTCCCTGACTAATTTATAGGGGAGTCCCCATGGATCCAGTGCTAGCTGGCTGAGCACATAGTGTTCCCAGCTTCGCCTTCTGACTTCGCGTAGTTCACTCTGGAACCTCTGTTTTGCCTCCCTGTACTGCAATTGCCACCTTTGTCTCTCCTGCCAGACGACACTGCGCTGGTAGTGCCTCCTTAGCCTCCTGACAGATTGGCGTAGATCTTCCAGTTCAGGCGACCACGGTGACGGAGAAGCCGCCATGGCCTTCCTCCTGATCGGTACAGCAGCCCTCACCGCCCTGGTTACTGCAGTTACTAGTTCATCTGCTCTGTTGTCTACGTTTATGTCTTGTTGTATGTCATCTCCCGGTAATGGAGGAATGTCGCACTCCCTCGCCAGCCGTTCCCAGTCAGCTTTCCTGTAGTTAAATTGTATTTCCCACCCCATGGCCCAGCGGCACTCTCTCTCCCCTACTGTGAAAGTTATTAAGTTATGGTCGCTAGTGGTGGCGTTTCCTAGTACTTTCCAATTTTGTATGATGTTTGTTACATTTGGTGTCACGAGAGTGACATCAATATTTGTACCCTGCCCTCCTCCTGCCGTGTAGGTAGGAGGATTGCCAGGCCTGTTGGCCACCACGAGTTGCGACGCCATAATGTATTCT
This sequence comes from Schistocerca gregaria, assembly GCF_023897955.1. Taxonomy (NCBI): domain Eukaryota; kingdom Metazoa; phylum Arthropoda; class Insecta; order Orthoptera; family Acrididae; genus Schistocerca; species Schistocerca gregaria. The sequence goes on from NC_064929.1 coordinate 222,174,229, forward strand.
TCCACCTTTTCTCCATTTGCGTCTCTTGTGCCACTGAACCATAGGGGGGACTTGGCATTAATATCAGCTGTTATTACAATTTTCCTTCCCCGCAACGCCGTGGTCACCCTCATCAGGTGGTCTAGGTGTATTTCGATGTCATCTCCATACTGGAAGTACATATTAATGATGGTGATGATTCCTGCTGGAGATTGGAGCTCCACGACGTTGCAGTGGGGAGTTGTAAACTGAGAGAGTGTGGTAACTCTCACGAGTTTGTTTGTAATTATAATTGCCGCCCTTGGGTCTTCTCCTCTGCTGATTACTTGCCATGTGGCGGCAGCAAATGCGACTTTCCCAGCTTGGGAGTACGGCTCCTGCAGACAGAGCACATCCAATCTCCTCTCCTCCACCTCCCTTCGGAGTTCCTGCATCACAAGTCGACTATTGTGAGTGTTTAGTTGTCCTATGTTTATTTTGGTCATTTCTAAAAGGAATAACTATCTAGAAGATACACGTGCTTTAGCGTGGTTTACCGCACAACCGCTACGGTCGCAGGTTCGAATCCTGTCGCGGGCATGGATATGTGTGTGATGTCCTTAGGTTAGGTTAGGTTTAAGTAGTTCTAAGTTCTAGGGGACTGATGACCACTGATGTTAAGTTCCACAGTGCTCAGAGCCATTTGAAACATTTTTTCAGCGTGGTTTAACTATAGAAGAAAGGTTCTCGTTTAAACTGTGTGTAATTTCTATTTCCTCTAATAAATTAAGGACGCGACATTTATGACGACGATGAAGGACTTAAGTTGGCATTTGCCAACAATAGTGCCCATTGTATTTCAGATGACTGGACGAAGTGAACTCGGAATTACTAAGGTCGTGATGTTTCTCGAATGGGTTGTTGAAAGTGCGCATGTCTGACCGACACAGATGCATTACAGTTAACTTAATAAATGCCTGAACGCATGCGGCGGCGGTATAGAATTAGAGGCATTGGCGGTTGTCTCTCCTGGTTCCGTGGTACCTACATCGAAGAAGATTTCTGCTCGGCGTGACACGATGTTTTTGAAGGCCGCCTTACCCGAAACGGTGCCCAGCAGCAGGTGTCACAGGCCGTCGGCGCCCCACTGGCAGGGTATATCGGCAGGCGACCACGTTGTTGCCAAGTGCGCCGATGAACTGACTGCCTAAGGGCTATGTTGTCGCTTCCCGAAATATTCTGCCAGTTGGACACTGACATCCGATCGTTCGCCTGGGAACTTTTCCTCATAAGTTACGCTCGTCGAAGCTGAAGAATCGTAATATACAGGTATAATAGGCTGCTATTGAAAAAAGACGTACTTCATATTTTTTAAAAGTTAGGAGAATGGCAGACGTTATAGTTAAATATCCTCGTCATACCTAAACACAGTCCGGTTGATACGCGCCTTATTGTGCTTTTCGACAAAAGTTTGTGTGGTGGTCAAAATAAATGAGAGGTACTGTACGTAAACTCCGCCAATTTCGCACCCGAATTTGAATCTGGCGTTACACTTCCGATATTGTCACTAGTTTTGGATCTGCAGCCACAGCACGGCGTATTCAGCTGATCGTGTCGCCTTCGATACTTAAGAAGGTATTATTTAAAAAGTGTGTCGTTATTTTGAGGCTTCACTGTGACGTGGTCGCTACTGGTAGGCTAGTGTAAACAGTCCCGCCAACACAGCTAGTGGCCGCCGCCGCCGCCGCCGCCGCCGCTTCTCGCGGTGTCGCCGAGGAGGAAGCAGTCCGCAGTGCGTGCTGCGCACTGTGTTGCTGCCGCACCTGCAGAGAGAGCCTCAGCTGAGGGTAAGAAAAGCCCTCCAGTTCGTGTGTTTGGCCACGTCTCGGGACGCACGTGCTCCTCGGCTGCAGAGCTGACACGCGGGACGGGAGGTGTATTCTGAACAACCCTGCCGCGGGTCTAAAACGTGATGCGGATGGACCACAAACTTGTAGCTCCAGCTTACTTTAAAACAGCGCAAGTGTTGACACAAGTGTGCGCATTTGACAGTAGAACTGAAGCTGGCAGCTATGCGTTAAAACCGAAAGCTGGCGCCACACCGTGGCAAGACGGTCAACGGCGTAATACCTGTGCGCGGGACGCGTTTGTTACAACTATCTTCGTACGGCGAACATGTCGGGCCCTACGGTGTGGGAGCAGTACGTTTTGCGATACAGCTGCTTACCTTGCAAAACGCGACCGGAGATGACGCAGAACGGACGAAATGGGCCTGCAAAGCTTCCAGTAAACATTTCAGTAGATCAGGGGCTCGCCCACTGCAGCATAGGTTCGTAAACTGCAAATTAAACCAATGAACCGTGTAACTTGTCCTGTAAATGTGCTGTTGTCTACTGTAAGAACTGTTACTTGCTGGCTACTCGTTGACAGCTTATGTGATCTCGTGTGAGAACCGTTGCAGGACAGCTGACCTCGCCTGATACACACTGTGCACTGTATTGCGCGACATACTGAGCGAGCGTCTGTGTTTCAAAACCTCGACAGTCTCCTCCAGTGTGTTGCGCAAAAGTCAGACGTCAGTATTGTGGCGCTCACAGACGTTCACTATTATTGCGCAGTACGCTTTCCAGCAGTACTCCCACCCGGTGCTAATGAGTTCACTTATGTGCTTGTGGAATATGGTAACAATGCAAAATGGGCGTAGCCAAATATGCGAAACATGCTGATACGAGAGGGAAGTTGGTGAGGGCTACGAAGGTGCTTTAATACTCTTATGACTGCTGTTCGCCTACAAGAGCAGCACTGTTGTTTGCGGTGAGTTTGCAACAGTTAATTGCTACAAGTAATTTTCTCAGCCAAGGCGGCTGAAGAAACACTGTCTCGTTGAGTGGAAAAATGTTGCACTCGAACGACCGATAGAGACAAAGTTTCGATTGCAGCACTGCTCACGAAATGTAGAGCTGCTTTGTAAAAGCTTTGTCGGCAACACTGTGTTAGTCACCTACCTGAGAAGTTCCCCAGGCTCAGTTTATATTAGTGGATGCACGCACATGAGACACTTTTTGAAGACACAGCGTCTGTGTTAGTGGTTAAGGACGTGGCAGTCCTAAAAGAATGTTGGGAATGGTTTTGTGGGAGGGTTCAAAACTCACGGAGGTACATTTTCTGTAGGCGCACGCTGGTATCTTGTCGCCAGACAGTTTTGGAGCGAGCGGTGGACACGGTGACCACTTCCACTGTCGAAGCAAGGATAGGATACAGGAAGCGAAGCTTAGTGCCTGCTGGACACCGTAAGGGTGCCTTAAATTTTATTCACCTTCTTCCGACTTTTTCTTCAGTGATAAGTGGAAGGAACGCCATGTCGGTAGCGAGAGTCAACGAATAAATGTAAACTCGGGTTTCAAGTTCCGTAAGCCGAGACAGTTCACGGTATCTCAATTCTGTTCTGCATAACGCCCCTGTACAAGCTTACCATTTACTTGTTACTTATCTGTACTTGCAATACTTAAACATGTTCTATTGTTGGCTAATGTTCTGTACATGCTTTTATTTTTTCACTGTTGCATTATTTACTTTTACATTCTCGTATGTATCCGTATTGTGTTGATCTGAGTTTGTTGAGGCATCCGAGTGGGTTGTCGTGTTGTTACCGAAATCTTTCCATGTCTTGTGATGTCTTGTACGGCGATTCCGAATTCCCCCGTCTCATGTATGGTCGTGGCCGTCCGTATGCCGTGTGGAGTACTTGAGGAAGTTTGTGTGTCACCGTGTTCAGTTTTAACCAGTGATCCGGCCGATTATCCTTTCTCGTACGTCACTGTCTTGCTTCCGTTGTCGCATGTGTCTGAAAATGTGGCAGTATAATTTGATCTGCAGTGCCGATTCTCGACACGTGCATATGTCTGTGTCACTTTGTCCAACACGATGGAGATGATGTCGGTACGGTCAACGCGCTTTAAGGAAGTGGACCATATACACTCCTGGAAATTGAAATAAGAACACCGTGAATTCATTGTCCCAGGAAGGGGAAACTTTATTGACACATTCCTGGGGTCAGATACATCACATGATCACACTGACAGAACCACAGGCACATAGACACAGGCAACAGAGCATGCACAATGTCGGCACTGGTACAGTGTATATCCACCTTTCGCAGCAATGCAGGCTGCTATTCTCCCATGGAGACGATCGTAGAGATGCTGGATGTAGTCCTGTGGAACGGCTTGCCATGCCATTTCCATCTGGCGCTTCAGTTGGACCAGCGTTCGTGCTGGACGTGCAGACCGCGTGAGACGACGCTTCATCCAGTCCCAGTCCCAGATCCGGAGATCTTGCTGGTCAGGGTAGTTGACTTACATCTTCTAGAGCACGTTGGGTGGCACGGGATACCTGCGGACGTGCATTGTCCTGTTGGAACAGCAAGTTCCCTTGCCGGTCTAGGAATGGTAGAACGATGGGTTCGATGACGGTTTGGATGTACCGTGCACTATTCAGTGTCCCCTCGACGATCACCAGAGGTGTACGGCTAGTGTAGGAGATCGCTCCCCACACCATGATGGCGGGTGTTGACCCTGTGTGCCTCGGTCGTATGCAGTCCTGATTGTGGCGCTCACCTGCACGGCGCCAAACACGCATACGACCATCATTGGCACCAAGGCAGAAGCGACTCTCATCGCTGAAGACGACACGTCTCCATTCGTCCCTCCATTCACGCCTGTCGCGACACCACTGGAGGCGGGCTTCACGATGTTGGGGCGTGAGCGGAAGACGGCCTAACGGTGTGCGGGACCGTAGCCCAGCTTCATGGAGACGGTTGCGAATGGTCCTCGCCGATACCCCAGGAGCAACAGTGTCCCTAATTTGCTGGGAAGTGGCGGTGCGGTCCCCTACGGCACTGCGTACGATCCTACGGTCTTGGCGTGCATCCGTGCGTCGCTGCGGTCCGGTCCCAGGTCGACGGGCACGTGCACCTTCCGCCGACCACTGGCGACAACATCGATGTACTGTGGAGACCTGACGCCCCACGTGTTGAGCAATTCGGCGGTACGTCCACCCGGCCTCCCGCATGCCCACTATACGCCCTCGCTCAAAGTCCGTCAACTGCACATACGGTTCACGTCGACGCTGTCGCGGCATGCTACCAGTGTTAAAGACTGCGATGTAGCTCCGTATGCCACGGCAAACTGGCTGACACTGACGGCGGCGGTGCACAAATGCTGCGCAGCTAGCGCCATTCGACGGCCAACACCGCTGTTCCTGGTGTGTCCGCTGTGCCGTGCGTGTGATCATTGCTTGTACAGCCCTCTCGCAGTGTCCGGAGCAAGTATGGTGGGTCTGACACATCGGTGTCAATGTGTTCTTTTTTCCATTTCCAGGAGTGTATTTCGTGCTCATCCGTTCTCGGGTGTTCGTCCTTCCGTGTTGCGCCCCCGTTCCGTCTGCCACGTTTCATTTCGCCATTCATTACGTAGTTTCTTGTCGGTTTTGTGTTGCCCTGTAGTTTCCTGAGCTTTGCCCTGCCGCCCCCCCTTCGTCCTGGACGCCGCGCCGCCCTGTGATGTGCCCTGGCGCGACGCAGGGACGATGGGCCCGTGCGCCGGGTGCCGGGTGCGGAGCTCAGACGAGGCGACACGGCGTCTTCCGACAGCCTGCAGTGGTGGTTCGGCGTGTGCGGTGCACAGCCTGGCTGCTTCAGGCACCACGCTCGTCGCTTCGTCAGTCGCGAGTTTTGCGTTGTCTTTGAGTCAGAGTCGTCCGTCAACCTGTACTCCGAGGTATCCTGTAACTTTTCTTTGTATGCTGGTATTGTCCAGTCTGACGTCGGGTTACTTTGTGACGCTCCCTGCAATATGTAGGCAGTGCGGGCGGCTGGTGTTCCAAGTTTGTTATCGCACCAGTTACTTGGTGCTCCCAGTACCTGTGTTGCCTTTAGTTCCAGATTTGCTCTACAGTTGGCCGATGCAGTCACCATTACGTCGTCTGTATACGCGATTACTATTGCCACCGTGCTGCCCTCATCGAGAGCGTTTAAAAGAGGTTCGGTAGCTATGTCGCAAAATAGGGGACCGCTTACAGAATCCTGCGTGCGGCCTTTCCTAATTCTTTTGACGGCCCCCTGACTGTCTGCGCGTCATTCTAAAACTTGTTGCAAGGAGTGTAGCAGACTGTAATGTAACGATGTGGGTGTCTGAATGTCCCTAAATCTGGCAAATAGTGCAGGCCACCAGAGGCTATGAAAGGTGCCGGATGTATCAATTAAGATCGCAAGAACATATTTGTCTTGCGTCGTTTGCGTTGTCTGCAGTGCGCTGATAATGGCATCATCTATACATTTCCGCGGTCTAAAACGGCTAAGGCCGAAGAGCTGTGTGTGCGACTGGAGTTGGTCGCACAGCAGTCTCGCCTGAACCTTGGCCAGCGTGTTTATCGAGCAAACAGGTCTGTGTGTCTTCGGCTCCGTCGGGTATGTGTCCTCGGCCGTCTTGATAGTTACTGCATCCGTGTTGTGGGTACCTCGTGTTGCTGTTACACGGCATTCAGTAATTGTCACACACGGTGTGATCTGCGGTGCTGTATTCCTGATAGTTCGTGGGCGAATTTCGTCGGAATCTGTACCTTTTTTAGGTTTTGAGTTGTTAATTGCCGGGGCAACTTCCCCTCTGAGCGAAGGGGGGAACTACTTGGTTAGTAGCGTAGTTAGTTTCTTTTAGTCGGTGGAGATGCACATGTTGTTCTCGGTCCTGAGCAGCTTTTGTAGAAGGCTTTCCTCGGATCTTTGAGAAATACTGGGAATTTAGCAAAAACATGCACTGTCTCTTCATTGACTTCCAGCGAACCTACGACAGCATGCACAGAAGTAGCCTCTACAACACCTTACGAGGGTTTAGTATACCCAGTAAAATCATTAGGATGATACAACTGTGCATGGATGGCTTCCAGGCGGGAGTGAAGTTCAGAGGATCCATATCCCCCACCTTTGCAATTAAAACACGCTTACGACAGACGCTCTTTCATGTGTCCTCTTCAACCTTGCATTAGAGAAAGTGGTTCGGGAGAGTAATTTACATCTATACAGTGGTCTCCGATTCGAAGACAGTGAAGTAAAACTGCCTTATGCAGATGATATAGTGTTGCTGAGTGAAACTGAAGAAGAATTGAAAGACATGTACAGACCTCTCAGGCACAGTGCTAGCAAAATCGGGCTTTTGTTTAACCAAGAGAGAACCGAATATATAGAAATAGGTCGACTCATAAACCTAAATCCTTACTTTGAAATTGACCAACATTCTACATTCAGGAAACTTCTGCAGTTTAAATACCTTAGATCACTATTAAACAGTAAAAATATTATAATAATGGATATAAATGAAAGAATAATGTCAGGGTCAAGATATCTGTACCCACTAATCAACCCACTCAAAAGTAAAGCTTTGTCGATCGCCAGAAAAATGAAGATATACAACACTATTATCTGCCCCATAGTACTGTACGGTTCAGAAAGCTGGACGCTTACAAAGAATGAGAGAAAAAACTGAATGTTTTTGAAAGAAAAGTAATGAGAAAGATCTGGGGACCTGTGTTAGAGAATCGTATATGGAGAATTCGAAAGAAAAATGAAATTTCAGTTAATGAAGCAACCCACCAGAAATTAAAAAGTAGGAGACTGCAATGGGCTGGACATGTGGCCAGAATGGAAAACAGAATCACCGAGAAAGCATTTGAAGGAACTCTCCAGGCAACAAGACCCTTGGGCCGACCTCGTACAAGGTGGAAAGATGTCATAGACAAGGACAACGCAGCATTAGGAATTTCCGCAGGGTGGAGAGAGAGAGATACAAGGCGGTGGAAGCAGATCGTTGATGCAGCGCGTGGTCTACAGGGCCTGTGCTGAGACGGAGATTCCGCAGAACTTGTCCAGCCTCGCGTAGTGGAGGCGTCTGGAGGCGTCTCTGTAGACGGTACGATTGGTGGGTCGGTTTAGTCAGTTTGCACGGGGCCGCGTCTCTGCCGTGTTGCCGCCGCGCCGCTGAGGAAACAAAGGGCGCAGGGGCGACGGCAGCGCCGCGCCGCGGCCGGCGGCGGCCAAAGTGGGCGCCCCTAATAGGAGCAGAAGAGAGTAGAGCCGAGCCGAGCTGGTCAGGGGCGGGGCTCCTGCGTGCGTGCGTGCTGCGTGCGAGCGCGCACGTGTTTACCGAGCAGCGTATGTGGGGCACAGGCGCGCGGCCAGGGCTCGTTATCAGCGAGAGGAGGGGAGCTGAAGCAGAACGAGGCTGCGGGACGCCGTGGTGCGAGCCGCCCCCGCACACCGCGGACCGCTGAAGCCAACCAGCTGGCCGCAGGGCGGGAGGGACTGCCGCCCAGCCTGACGCCCGCGGTAGAACACACGTACCTCCAGCGGTCGGCCCGTCCAGGCCAAACACTGTGGTTACGGACACACACCAATCGCGCTCTCCTTACGCGAATCGAACGGAGAGCAACGGATCGAGTCAGCCAGCTAGCTAGGTGTGGCATTTCTCCCTTTACGGACAGCTTTTCACTCAGTGTCACACCTGATCTTACTGTCGACAATACGATCACATCGGCTATCGAGCGAAATTTCTGGCCGGGTTGACGATTTCTTCGTAGAGAGGACGTAGTAAGTTACATTGCGTGGAGAGTGGGCCAGAGATGTAAAAGAACTGTTTGCTTCACAAAAGTAAAACTGTCTTATGGTTACCAGTCATAACTTAAATCCGTCAACTCATACCCGGGTGTGAAAAATATGTAGGGATGTGAAAAGGAGTGATCACACACAGTCAATCCTTGGTGCAGCAGGTTCCACGCCGGGTTTCGTTGACAGGAAACTGTCAGTAGGAAAGCAGACGGTGCTTCGTGTCCTGGAATATTGGTGAAACTTGGGGGATCCATTCTAGACAGTAGTAATGAGGGATACAAGTAAAGACCTGTATGTCCCTCTTTTCAGAGATTCTTGCGGGACTCGCCTGTTCGGTACAGGATGTCAAATCACACCTTTCAGCAGTCTACTTTCGAAACATGTTTCATTTGGCTACCAGTTTCGGCGATTTACTACGCCATCTTCAGGCCCCTGATCGACGTGTAGGATGATTTCACTTCGGTTCTAGTCTAAACAGAGGCCAGCATTCGTACACTGGTATGTGCAGATTTCTGCTTGTTATACCGATCACTTCAACGATGATTTGGCCCAGCTCGGATGATGGTTGAAGGAATCGGTATAGCAAGCAGAAATCTGCAGATACCAGTGTACGAATGTTGGCCTCTGTTTCGACCAGAACCGATGTGAAATCATCCTACACGTCGATCAGGGGCCTGTAGATGGCGTAGTAAATCGCCGAAACTGGTAGCCAAATGAAACGAGTTTCGGAAGTAGACGGCTGAAAGGTGTTTGATTTGACACCCTGTGTAGAAGAAAACGTGTGACAGGTGGGTGGCCGCCGGTCTGTTGGGCTCATGCGAGCGCCTCACCGGCAGACTAAACTGTCAGACGCTGGCGCCTTACTGATTCACTTTGTTCTGCACGGTTTGTAACTGAAACTTGGTGACCACCCGTCGCAGTGTCGTAATGATGGCCTTGGTTTGGTAACCGCAGACACCTAAGTGATGCATTTCACAGCGTATGTTTACTAGATAATTTTTCCTTATTTTGGTCGTTAGTAGCTGATTGCAAAACTTTGGTAACAAAAAAGCTTGCACAGGTGCTTCTACGGCCGGCTCTCACAGTAATGGTCTGACGTTCTGCAGTCTTGCAATATATAACATCTCTGTATAATTAAAGCGTCTCAGGGAGCATACATGTCGGGAGTGATGATATAAAATATGAAATAGCTAAGCAAATACTCAATAAGTGGAAAGCAATGTCTAAATGCCCAAGTCGGCCTACCTCTCAGGCTAAAGTGAAATACATTTTCCTATAGGTGGTATCTGAGCTGCACTAAGCGAAGATGCGGGTTAACCACTGGAGTACGACGCACTGGTCATGCACTTTCTCCTGTGGAGACTGTATGGAGACTTAGTCGAGTACATTACTCGGTTAAATAATAAAGGCCGACGATTGGTTCCTGACGTGACGCGTTGCCTACAAGCAGGTGTCGGGACCCCTGTTAGTGGACATTAACATGTCACCTCTAGAACTCTGCTGGTGTCTGAATCTCTGTGGGGAAATGGCAGCCCGTTCTTCCTCGAGAGCCGAAACTCCAGAGAGAGTCGTGTAGAGTACATCGGTCTGGAGCGAAGTCGACTTTGTCACTCGACGCAAAGACGCTCCACTGTGTTCCGGTTGTGAGTTCAGGCGGGCCAGCCCGTATGAGGAACGTTCACTGCCTCAGCGATGTCTCTCTCTGACAGGCTGCAGCGTCCTGCTGTGCTACAAGCGTCGTCTTCGAACTGTTTGTCTAGGTGCTGCTGTAGCGTGGGATCGTATCCTACCGCGTTAAGCCTTTTCTAAACTGGAGCATGGGCGCCATACCTTAACCCCGACAAACACTTCCATACGGTGACACCACCTTGTCCATACTCCACTGTCGATACTATACACGATAGCCGGTAACTTTCGGATTGGCACAAGGTACAGGGTGATACGTATCTGAAACTGACCTGTTTCCACTCACCCTTGGTGACGATCTCCTCGTCGCCTCGAGTGTAGCGCGGTACCCGGTCTAGGAGCTGACCGAGCACTGCACCTCGTTTGTATCGAACGAAACCGTACACCCACTCTACCGACTGGACCGCCCGTAGCGCCCGGGAACACTGGTTGTGGTTCCTGCCCCTCGTACAGCTGCCTGCCGCGGTGGTCGGCGCTCCCTGTTCGTCTCTACGGAAGCTCTGCCCGGTCTCGCTTCGCCTGTCGCTCCTCGTGCACGTTTCCTCTTCACAACCACGTGACCAACAGTAGGCTTCGGCAGTCTTGAAACGGACGAGATGTCCACGGCGGATTTGTTGTTCAGGTAAAAACCGATGACTGGTCCACAGTATGTGACTCAGCCTGCCTCACCGCCCCGTTCTGCTGTCGCTCGCCTGGTGGTGAGTTACGCATTACGAAGGGGTGTGGGGGAGCAGCTGGTGAGGTTCTGTGTATGTCGCCACTCAGGGGCAGAGAGAGAGTACTCAGTGTCCGGTTTCTCTCAGGCTTTGGAATATTATCTGCACTTCCGGATCTATTTTCACAAAAAAGTACATGTGCAGGTGGCACATAGCGAATTTCGGGAATAGTGTCGCAAACGCCTGTCACTGTGTTGAAGGATGTGCGCAGATAATGAAAGAAGTCCTACGATGTATGTTTGCAGCACTGAGCCTTTTGTTACCGAGTGCAGGAGCATTCCGGGAAAAGACACTGTAAAATGTGTGTGTTCTGTTGAAGTACTGCAGCCCTCTGGTGTTCAGACACTGGCAGAGTCAGCGAGTTACGGTCTGAGACAGCCGCCCTGCTGCCAGAGTGGCCGAGCGGTTCAAGGCGCTACAGTCTGGAGACGCGCGACCGCTACGGTCGCAGGTTCGAATCCTGCCTCCGGCACGGATGTGTTATGTCCTTAGGTTAGTTAGCTTTAAGTAGTTCTAAATGTAGAGGACGGATGACCTCAGATGTTAAGTCGCATAGTGCTCAGAGCCACTTTTTGACGCGCTCCCTCTGCTCTGTTACAGGTGAGTAGCTGCTGCTGCTGCTGCTGCTGCTGCTACTGCTGCGCAATTGTGCCGGCCGCTCTGCTGTGAGGTAAGCTGGCTCCCAAATTTCAGTCGCTCTGCATATGTTTCCCCTGCGCTTTTTGCTCGGGCACTACCTTCTTTCCTGCTGCACGTGTCACGATGTAGGCGCTCACGTAAGATGTCCACTGGCTCCTGTAAGGAAGGTGGGAGTCCCAGGGTCCGTTTGCTGTAATCTCGGCTGGTAATTTGCTTAACCGAGGCTCACCTCGGCGAAGAGTGCGGGTCGGATCGAGTCGTGGCGACACACACACACACACACACACACACACGCCGACGACGTGACTCGGCGGACGGGGAGCGCGACACTCGCCGACGTCAGCGCTGGCGCGGCAGTCGCCGCACACGCAGGGCTCGGCCTCCTCTGCAATACTACGGAACCGTCGGCGCCGCTCCTGTTGTGTGGTCGGAGCAGCGTAGGCGTCAAATTAAATTACGCCGCTCCTGCCATCAGTAATCGGAAACCGTTCAGAACATAGGTAGCTGTGAATGACCTGACGGACATCGTGTCGAACGAAGCAAACTGTGTCACTCCAGTATTTAAACAAATTCGCGAATTCGAGCGAAGCCGATCTAAGCTACACACTGAAGCTACCTGCAGATGCAGAAATTCCCCCCATTCCGAAGTATTTGCTGCATTCTTGTACCACGGCAGCACTGTTGTAACATTGTAAAGAGCCAAAATTTTACTGTATTGTTGGTGTATGTTGCGCCCTAGAGATCTACACGACACTAGGCTGATAGTGATACGGCGGCACGGTACCGCTCATCGAGTTACGCAGGTTGACGAACTGAATATGTCCCGCTGTTTTGCATGAAGGTACGGCGCGGTGGAGAAAAGTCGGACACGAGGTAGCCAGCTGGAGCGCTGCCAGCGTGTCTGCGTGTGTCAGATGCAGCCGCTGCCTCCGTGGATCGTGGATGCGTGAGCGCCGGCTGCCTTACTGCTGGGGAGGTGTGCGCTGACACGTGTCCAGCCCCGGTGTGGTGTCGTGTGGTGTGGTGTGGTGTGGTGTGCAGAGGCCCACGGCGGTGAAGCATTCTACAGACACGCGGTCCTTGCCGAAGACTGCAAGTTAAGTGTGAGGCCACTGTACGGCATTGCCGGGTGCTGACCACAAACTGTGCTGGAGGTGTACGCTTCCCTACTTAGGAAACTGTACTAGTGACGCTGCCGTATCGCTCAAAACTACTGCAGCCACCCAAGTAAAATACAGCGAAACATGCTTCGACGCCTCACGAACAGCACGATGGGATTTCCGCCTCTCTTGTGTGGGCAACACATTGCTGCAACCCTCACCAGTTATTATTAATATGGTCTGAGTCGACGACACACTTCATTGTTAGAAGCGACCTTGCGTCCTGCCGTCGAACCTTCTTTAACTTCTCCCTGTCTCTGCCGCCCCCCCCCCCCCCACCCCCCCCTCCCCCCGCCTCCGAGCCTCTATTCTTGTAAGACGTTATGCCGCGGCAGCTGAAGACTCACACTTGCCTTAGAAATCACACCGTCAAGGAGCGGCTACGTCGTTGATTCGCTACAGAACCACAAGTGTGGTTTGATTCTCGTGTGTAGCACTGCCGCAACGAGAAGGCGCGCACCTCCAAAGCCTGTCACAATTTGCACCGAAGACGGACAAGAGTGATGGAAGTGTAGGAGGAACGTTCGAGCAGAGAGCGGCCGCCGGTTCAGTGCAGAGTGTTCCCCCGTAACGTTGACAGGTGTGGAAAGTCCGCTGCTGCAGTTGAACGGGAGCTCCTCTGCCGCTGCTCCCGCGCCGCCACACCGACGTGCCCGTCCGCCCTCCCGCTGCCGTAGGCGCGGTCACTGCAAAGAGAACAACAGAGTCCCGCACGGTCAGTGAGCGCCCGCCCTTCACCACTGGTTAGGGACCGCCCGCGGGTCCGCGTCTCCGCTTCTCTCACCGCGCTGTCGGATCCGTCTCAGTTTTGCGTATTTGCTGATCACCGTGCCCCGTGTAGATGGACTTGCACGTAGGTGTCGCTCGGTGCACCACAAGACAGGCACTGTTAGGACGAGACAGCAGCCGCGGCCGAGTCGTCCTGCGGCGGCGGCGGCAGCGCGCGCAGGCAGACACAACAGCGGCGAGCAGCTGCAGCTGCAGCTGTTTGTCGCCGCCACGCCTCCCGTCCCACCTGCTGCTGCTGCAGATGGCCCGAACTGCCCACGTCGGTGCGACCGAACCCGACCCCCGGGCGTACCCAGTCCACGTGTACGCCATCTGACCGCCTGTCACATCATTTCTGTCGTTCCATTCTCGAACGACGCACCGCAAATACCCACACTTAGTTTCTTCCGTCCGACCTCCGATTTCTCGTATGTCATTACGATCCGCACCTCTCCCTATGGACGTCCCACTAAACACCACATTTTCGCATTCCTTTTACTATTCGTGTGCATGACCTCGGATTTTTCATTATTTAGAGTCAGTTGGCACTTTCGTATAGTACAGATATCTTGTGTAACTCATTTTGAAATTGCTTTTCGTCTTCTGACGACTACTAAACAGTGCACGGCAACAGCATCTGCAGACAACACGAGTACGCTGCCTAAACCGTCAATATAGGTTACAAATAGTAGAGGCCAAATTCCGCTTACTATCGTTTTACTCGATGACTTCCCGTCAGGAAATCACGTATGCAACCACACAACTGAGACGATACTCCAAAGACATCGAATTGCAATCAATTTGAGACTGAAACTGTTTCTGCGTCTCTCGCAGTATAAGGGTATGACCAGCATATTTTTCAGAACCCGTCGATCCGAACGCCACACCCGCCGGCCAACGTCGCTCTGACACGCCGTACTCCCTCTTATTTTCGGTCCAATTGTGGCGACTTTCCCACACGCGGAACATTGACTGAGGGAAGTGGAGTTTGTGGCACAGAACGATGAGGACTGTAGTAACAGCGATACTCCGTGAATCTACGTTTTGAAGTGGCTCCTTTGTTCGAAACCACAAGTTTCGCACAAGTTAAAAAAGTAACAAGTAGTGATTGATCGTTACCCTATGTTACATTAAGCTGCTGACTCATTTCGGCCTCGTGTCTACACTTGATGCAGCTTGTCATCTGCAGCACAGCCAAACTCTACGTCGGAAATTTTAAGCCTACATTATAACGTCAGAAAGTTAGGCCTTCGAGTGAGGAAGGTGGCATACGTCAGCTTTTATGCTTCAAGTTACTGTACAGCATCTTTCTTGCGTTGTAGTACGCAGGTAATAGCTGCCTATTATTTCTCGTTACTGGTGTTTTTCTATGCCAGTACGTGGCGATTGCGTTATGCCGTGGTCTGCAGTTGTATGTGCGTGTCCACTTTCACTCTCGAGTGCTTTAGATCTTGAGAGTATCTTATTGTAATTTTTATGTTTTCTTTTCACAAGCCTTTGCAGTTACGCCGAATTACAATCACTCAAGGTTTTGATTGACACTCGACTGTTTTGCTAAATTCGTTTGAAGTAGCGTTTCAGCGTCGTGACGAATCATCCCGAGTATCTAATACCACGTTTCTCTTTCCATCTCGTACAACTTGTTTAGTTATTGAAATAACTGGGGAAAGAGTGTACTGTGCTCGCCACTTCTTTTCGCGACAGACGCGGCTCACCCACGCTCCGTCGTGTTAACAACAAAAGGCGCAGAGCGGGACTCGCCTGCAACTGCACAGGCGAGTGGGCAAAGTGGTCACAACAGATGGAACACGATCCAGCCTAACCTCACTGTTACCGCCGACATCAGCCGGCGTGTCCGCAGTCCTTACTCAACTCGCCTGGCATTCACAGAAATGGAAAGTGCGGGGACGGCAAGCCGAAACGGCTGCGAGGAAGCTCTGACCAAACGGAAAAGGAAACGATTGTTGGAAGGATTGACTCGGCATATAAAAAAAAAGAGAGAACAACCTCCGGTGAAATTAAAAGCAAGAGCCTGAGTATTGAGAGTGCAGTCTTAATTACACTATTAAATGCGCACCAGAGAGCGGATTTGTGGGAAGCACACGTTTGAGCCCGAAATAGCTCTCTCATGTCGTGCGAGTGGGAAACGTGGCGGATCCAGTATCTGTCAGGATTTAACAGAGGTCTGGAAGATTTGCGATGTAATAAGGCACAAGGCGTAGACGGTATTCCTCCGGCGTTTCTAAAACAGTATGGGCAAGTGCTTTCTACACGTTTCTACCCCCACGAGCTCAGCGGAGGACCTGTACACATTTTCAACACAGTACTGCTGCACCGCATCGCTCACGCGTCGGTTCTCCCCTTGCCCTTCTTCCGTTTTCCCCACAATCATCGACTCACTGCCATACGATGCTGTGCTCCACACGTTACATCCTCACAAACTCCTTAGTAAAATTAAGGCCCATGTTTGAAACCACTGGACTTGTCTTGGCCAGGGAATCCCCTAGCTGCCTGATTCTTTTTATGTTCTCTCTGCTTCGTCCGCGACGTGTTATTTGCGCTTCCAAGATAGCAGCACTCCTTTACTTGGTCTACTACGTGGTCAGCAATTACGATGCTAAATTTACCGCCACTTCTCTGACGCTTCCCGCGCCCGGGTTCCCGTGTTAGATTCCCGGTGGGGTCAGGGATTTTCTCTGCCTCGTGATGGCTGGGTGTTGTGTGTTGTCCTTAGGTTAGTTAGATTTAAGTAGTTGTAAGTTCTAGGGGACTGATGACCATAGATGTTAAGTCCCATAGTGCTCAGAGCCATTTGAACCATTTCTCTGACCGTATTCTGACGTGGGCATAAAAAATTTTCAACGTAGTTTCGTCTCCAGAAACTTCCCTTATGTAAGCCCTCGTGCTTGCCCCAATAACCAACTCATTGTCACTTTTCTGTACGTTTACTGACTCAATTTTCACACGAAGCAAATTACTATCGTACTCCGGAACTGACGATGCTTTCACAAAGCGAACAATAAGATCACCGAAATATTACTTATGAATAAAGCTTCTGAGTATGTACGGTCTCTTGTTGGAGGAGTACATCTAAAGACTTGAGAAGTGGAAGAACAGGGCCCAGAAACAAAAGATAAAGCTTTGAAGGGTGGAGGACTTTCAAACAGTGTCTTAACTTGTAGAAATTCTGAGGTGACCGTATCAGAATATGAATCACAAAGAGCATTTTTAAACGGTTATAAGAAGATAGGAAAGTTAAAATAAACTTCGGTGAAATTGAAGGCAACGGGGAATAGCACTGTTAAATGCAGAGAGAGAGAGAGAGAGAGAGAGAGAGAGAGAGAGAATATCTTGTGAAAAGGATTTAGTATGAGATTTCAAAACTCACTGATGCTTCAGGAATAAGAAAGTACCCTTCACCGAGTGAGCTAATCATGGCTATTTTTCTGGCATTTCATAGTAATACCGAGAGGGAAGAGTTTTTAGTTTGCTGAGGGAGAACAAGAGAGGATTTTTTTCGTAACATGAACACGACTGTTAAGAAGTCTGTCTGTGGATAGGGTGATTTCAAAACACAAAGCTTGCTTCCGGTGCACTGTCAGCAGACAGGAGTTGCTAGCTGCTAAGGGAGCAGTGGAGTATTCCATTCGACTTGTGCTTGGGAAATGTTGGGCAGATGTGAGAGAACCTCAGAGTCTAGCAACTGAAAGAGGTTCTGTATTATACGTCAGTCTTTGAACATACAGCGTATGTTTGGATTGTGTGTCTGGTTTAGCGACGCACCATAGTTTCGTTACTCTCTCATTGCCCCCCTCCCCCACAGTGCAGCACGCTGCCGCCTCTATCCGGCGCGTTACCAATTGGCTTCCTTAGAAGTTGGCATCTCTGCGTGTAGTAATTTTAGAAATAGATGTGGGGAGATAAGCGCGATAATTTGCAGACTGACTGGTTGTGCGTGGCGTGGTAACTGACGTGTAGAGTGGAGTAGAGTGGAGTAGTGCGCGGCACAGAGTGTAGCAGAGTGCGGCTGATTAGCGGAGGCAGCCCGTGACGTCACCAGCCTTGGCCGGGGACGCACGCACAGGCGGCGGCGAATTAGCGCGTCCTTGTGTGTGTGTGTGTGTGTGTTAGCAACAGGCGGCCGGCTGCACACGGCGGCCAGCGTGCCGGTTTGGAGGCGAGACGCGTCCCCACAGGCAGACAAAGGGCGTCACCACGGAGACGACACATTATGTGGCGGCGGCGGCGGCGGCGGCGACTCGTCACTCTGGGACCCTAACCGTGTTGAATTAATACAGTGGGCGATTAAAACGTTTCCCTTCGAAGGTCGTACAGTCCAGCACGGGTACGCCAATCGGGCAAAAAAAGGACGCACCCGTTTGCTACGAACACACCGTGTCCTGCTGCGCGCGGAACTCCGCACACACTCGTCCGACGAGAATCGTGGTGATCGAGACACCAGGTACGTCGAAATCAGTAAGCAACGGGCGCTAGTAATCACAGAATGTGGTGTCCTGTCGCGACCACCACGTAACTTGGCGTACCATTCCACGACTGCGGTTATTGACGGACACGCTGCCCCGTACATCATCTTCATTCTCCGACGGATATCTATCAGCCGAGAAAAGAATAACAGTGCGTTATTTCCGTGTGGACGCATTTGGTAATAGCGTTGCGATCTGCCCAAGTAAACGTACGCACGTAGCAAACGCGCAAGTGCCCACACGTCGCTGCTGATACGTGTTACAAACCGGACACAATAGGAAGGACCAGACCCGTTTACTTTTATCACTCGATTATTACATCAGAGAAATACACATTTTAAGACAAAATTTAACTACATGAAATACTG
This sequence comes from Schistocerca gregaria, assembly GCF_023897955.1. Taxonomy (NCBI): domain Eukaryota; kingdom Metazoa; phylum Arthropoda; class Insecta; order Orthoptera; family Acrididae; genus Schistocerca; species Schistocerca gregaria. The sequence goes on from NC_064929.1 coordinate 222,192,664, forward strand.
CTCTCAGTAAAGGTTAACATAAGTAGTGACAAAACTTAGTTCTCTTACGTGTTTCCACTGGCTACAAATTTCAAGGAGGCAATGTAAAGTTTATATCAATTCAGCTCAAACGTAGCTAGTGACTGAATCACGACACAGACACCTAAACAATTTCGGCAACAAATAAATAGCGTGCATTTGTACTCACAGTAACGAACTAATCAACAGCCTTGACATTGAATGAGTAGTAGGCCATTTGGAACGAATTGGCAACACCCGGCAACTAGAGGAATTAATACCAACAGTCTTTAAATGTCTTGCTCCCCATTAAATAAACAGCCTTACAGTAATTAAATGAATAACAAATCAAACACACTACGCTCCACTCAAACTCTTCAGGGGAAGCCAAGCCAAAATGACGATTCCATTAACTGACTAGCACTGAAGTCACACTAAAGCTCATCTGTGTGTTCCCAAACACACACGGGGCATAACTTATACAAGACAAGATTTTGAAGGGAGCACATAAGTCTAACCGGTTGTGGAGCTAACTCGTGCCACTGAAAATTGAGGTACTAGACCGGGGCACAAGGTGGTGTACAGGGGTTGCCTTGGTGCTATTTTGCGCTCCAAAATATTAATTCAAATGGCCAGTTCAAATTAGGTACACACAAACCAGCATTAATTAACGAGGAGTGACACCAGGTAACTCGAATGGATGACAACACTTAATTGAAAAGACAAATGCCGGAGGCGGCAGTAACATCAAACACCTTCTCCGAGTTTTAGTGAGGAGTCACTTCCCGCTATGTAAATAAACATTTAACCAAGTGCAACGAAGGAATCCCAAAGAGAACACTCAAATAAAACCCCCAAAAGATTATAAAGGAGAGCGAACCCCAACTGTTTAAATTTAAAAGAATTAGCTCTCCCCAAAGGCAGTGTAAGTGCTAAGACCACAGTTAAGAGGCCATCAAGATTGGTTACAAAAGTCTTATACATTCGCTCCTTTTCCTCTACACGTCCGGTGTGGCACGTGTAGGATACACCAGGCAGCAACCCAAGCTAGGCGGTCACAAGGCACGGCGAGCAAAATCAGGAGAGCAGGCAGGCAGACAACACACATGCTCCATGCTGAACTGGCAGACCGCGTACAACCAACTCCACATATACGTGGTTGCTTCCCACCTCTTACCTCGGGGCGTCACAGCAGGTAGCCAGAGCAAACGTCAACTGCCGCTCACCCCGCGAATGCGGGAAACAACAAGGCAAGCAAAGCTAAGAAACATCGAAGGATCGATAACGGACATCCAAGAGACTGGCGCGCCAGTAACGAGCGCCACGGCTCAGCTGCTTGTACGCCCACACCGCAGTCGCGCTACATTGCATACACGCTGCATCGACGTCGTCAAAGTAACTTTCCGATCGCGCCGTACAGGAGAGAGGAAATCGAACGAACAAACGCGCCTTTCGCCACGGCATCCTCCAGTCTTTTCGAAAGCATTGCGAAGGTGCTCAGCAAACTCAAGTCTCAGACGCTTCGAGACAGACGTTGTTGAGGTTCCTGGGAGAGCTGGACCACACGTTACTTGCCTCGGGAACGTGACCACAGGCAGCAGCTCTGAGGAAATGCGGCTGCTGTGCTGATGGAACTGGACCGGTGCATCGCAACGGTGGGTGCGCGCGGTGCTGTTCCTGGCCGCTGCTGCCTCTGTCAAATGAAATGTGGCAAGTTGGCAGGGTGACGCTCAGCGAGGCCCTCGAACAGACCGCGGTGACGCGCCCGTCGCGCAAAACCCTCACCCTAGAGGGTACGGCTGTTTGCAATGTCAGACGGCCAAGTTACCTACAATGGACTACCGTCTCAACTGAGCTGCTAAAATATCCACTCAGATCTCCGTAAGATTTCGCATCGGCGGAAAGGTCCGCAGCTCGGTTTAAAGTTTCAGAAATCTGAAATTGTGCTCGCCACAAAACGAAACCAGTGGTCTCCTACGACTACAGTACTGTCTACTCAGTTGCAGCAAGTAAACTCGTAAAAATGCCTGCGTGTGAAATGTGATCGAGGCGCAGTCGTGGGTGGGGCAGGTGGCAGTACAATAGCCAAGTGCCGTCCGTGCACGGCGTGGGTCGCTTACTAAACATTCGTCGCACCCATCCTTGAAGATAGATCCGTAGCAAATATGACTAACAGGTGAAGGGCAGGGGGCAGCCTTTTTTGACCCGAGGAAGAGCGTCTCAGTAATATCGAAAAACCTGAATTCACAGTGAAGATAGACCCCCGCCTTCTGGTATAGGTTGTCCCGCATTCAGGGATACGACGGGGATCGATCTCCGGATGTGGATTGCTGTAAAGCGCTTCCCTTAAGGGCGAGCCAGCAGTCTCTCTTCCCGAGATGCATACGCGAATGGAATGAAAGGAAACTTCAGAACGGGACAGTGAAAAGTACCCCCCCTCCGAGCGCTTTCGAAGCGGTCTGCGGAGTACGTGTATATCGACTTGGGGCGTAACTGTACTCTGGAGTTGCACGGGACTCGTAAGCCCACTGGAATGCTACGAGGGAACAGCAAGCCGGGGCGGCTGCGTGCAGCGCAGCTTGCGTACACGCAGCAAGTGCGGCGCCCGTGTCCCGCTCTCATTGACCCCTCATTCAGATTACCACTTTTTGAGTCGCCAGTCTCCTGTGCCAACCTCTTCATCTGAGCACTTGCTACCAGCGACCTCAATTATTAGCTGGATGTATTCCAGTCTCTGTCTCCCTCTACAGGTTTTGCCCTCTACGGCTTCCTCTAGTACCGTGTAAGTCATTCCCTCTTGTCTTAACAGATGTCCTATCATGCAGCCCCTTCTTCTTGTCACTGTTTCATACATATTCCTCAGGAATGCCTGTTTTTGCCAGTGCTAGCCTGCTTTCAGTGCCCTCCTTGCTCCGTCCGCCATTAGTTATTTTGGTGCCTAGGTAGCAGAATTTCTTAACTGCATCTACTTCGTGACTGTCAATCCTCGTAGTTCTAATTTCTGCGGCTCCTCATTACTTTCGTCTTTCTTCGGTTTACTCTCGATCCGTATTCTGTACTCATTAGACTGTCCATTACTCTCAGCAGATCACGTAATTCTTTCTCGTTTTGACTCAGTATATCAATGTCGTCAGCGAATCGTATCATTGATACCTTTTCACCTTGAATTTTAATTCCACTCCTGAACCTTTCTTCTGTTTCCATCATTGCTTCTTCGATGTTCAGATTGAACAGTAGATTTGAAAGACTACATCTCTGCCTTACACTTGAAACGTCCCCTTAGAAATATTATACACGACTGTGCTTAAATTGACACACAATAGTTCTTAGCGCAACGCAATCTGACTTTCAATAATCCCTACAAGACAATGGCCCTGACTAACATTAACCTATACGTTTCACAAATCACTTACCTCACAAAAATCTTCGCTACTCAAGCTACTGCAATACAGCGAGCGCCACTACTGCCAGCTAAATAAAAGATTCAAACTACGGAAGGCCCTAACTACTGATGGGTATAGTTGACAAATGAAAGATTTTAATAGAGAACAAACAATGTATTTACCTTAATAGTCATAATATATATAGCAGTTCATGACATCCATTCTTACAAATTTCAAAACTCCGCCATCTCTTTCCCCACATCCACCACTGCTGGCGGCTCACCTCCAACTGCGCAACGCTACGCGCTGTGAACATCCAGCTGCCCAACACTACAATGGCAGACAACAGTGCAAACTAGCCACAGACTGCACACGGCACAGCCAGTGATTTTCATACAGAGCGCTACGTGGCGGCAGCGTTACCAATAAAAAACCTAAACAGCCTACTTACTGTTTTAATCCGAGCACTTCGTTCTTGATCGTCCACTCTTATCATCCCCTCTTGGCACTTGTACATATTGTTTATTACCCGTCTCTCCCTATAGTTCACCCCAATTTTTCCCACAATGTCTAACATCTTGCACCGTTTCACATTGTATGCTTTTTCCATGTCGACAAATTCTATGTCCGTATCTTGACTTTTTCATTAGTCTTGCGTCCATTATCAACCGCAACGTCAGAACTGTCTGTCCTAAAGCCAAACTGATCGTGCGGTAATTCCTGCACTTGTCAGCTCTTGTAGACTTCGGAATTGTGTGGATGATATTTTTCCGAAAGTCACGTAGTATGTCACCAGACTAGTACATTCTAAACACCAACGTGAACAGTCGTTTTGTTGTCACTTCTCCCAACGATTTTAGAAATTCTGATGAAATGTTAACTATCCCTTCGGCCGTATTTGATCTCAAGTCATCGAAAGCACTCTTAAATTTTGATTCTAATACTGTATCCCCTTTCTCTTGTAAATCATCTTCTGTCACATCAGACAAATCTTCCCCCTCATAGAGGCTTTCAGTGTTTTCTTTCCGCCTATCCACCCTCTCCTCTGTATTTGACAGTGGAATCCCCGTTGCACTCTTAGTGTTTCGACTCTTGCTTTTAATTTCACTGAACGTTCTTTTGACTTTCCTATATGCTGAGTCAGTCGTTCTGACAATTATTTCTTTTTAGATTTCTTCGCATTTTTTATGTAGGCATTTCGTCTTAGTTTTCGTGCACTTCGTATTTATTTCATTCCTCGGCAACTTGTATCTCTGTATTCATGAATTTCCCTCAACATTTTTGTATTTGCTTCTGCCTTCGATCAACTGAAGTATTTCTTCTTTTACCCATGGTTTCTTTGTATCTATGTTTTCCTTTCCAGCTTCTGTGAGTACTATTTTTAGAGATGTCCATTCCTCTTCCATAGTATTGCTATAACTACAGCCTTAGAGAGAATTTAAAGCGGATCTCGCCATTCCTTTGTCCTTTCGTATCCCACTTCTTTTATTATTGGTTTCTGCTGACTAATGTCTTAAACTTCAGCCTACTCTTCATCACCATTGTGATCTGAGTATATCTGGTCCTGGGTACGCCTTAGAATCTAGTAACTGATTTCGGAATCTCTGTCTGGGCATGATGGCATGATGTAATCTAACTGAAATCTTCCCACATCATTCGACCTTTTTCAAGTATACCTCCTTCTCTTGTGATTCTTGAACAGAGTATTCGCTGTTACCAACTGAAATTTACTAAAAACTCAATTAATTAGTCTTTCTCCTCTGTCATTCGGTGTCCCAAGCCCATATTCTCCTGTAACCGCTTCTTCTACCCCTTCCCCTACAAATGCATTCCAGTCCTCCATGACTATTACAATTTCATCTCCCTTTACATAATGTATTATCCTTTCAGTATCCTGATATACTTCGTCTATCTCTTCATCTTCCACTTGCGACGTCGGCAAATAACTATCGTAGTGGGTGTTGGTTTGCTGTCGTTTCTGATACGAACAAACCTCTCTGTCTGAACTGTTCACAGTAAGACACTCTGTTCTTCGTTGCTATTCATAACGAATGCTACTCCCGTTATACCATTTTCTGCTACTTTTGATATTACTGTATACTCATCTGACCAGAAATCCTTGTCTTCTTTGCATTTCACTTCATTGATCCCTCCCATAAGTAGACTGAGCCTCTGCATTTCCCTTTTCAGATTTTCTAGTTTCCCTACCACATTCAAACTTGTGACATTCCGGGCCCCGACTCGTGGGACGGGACCTTAACCTTTCGTAGGCTATTCAGTCTTTTTCTCATGATCACCTATCGCTTGGCAGTCCTCTCCCGGAGATCTGAATTGAGGTCTGTTCTGGAATATCTTGACAGTAGAGATGATCATGCTGCCTGGGTAGCAGAATTCCTTTTTCTCATTACTTTCGTCTTCCTTCGATTTATTCTAAATATTATGTAGTGATTTGACTGTTCATTCCATTCAGCTGATGTTGTCTTCTCCTTTATTTTGACTGAAGATAGCAATGTCAACAGCGAATTTTATCAATGATATCCTTTCACCCTTTTACTCTGAACCTTTATTTTTATTTTTTTATTTCCGTCATATTTTCTTCGACCTTTAGATTGAGGAGTAGGGTCGAAAGACTGCATCCCTGTCTGGATCAGGTACCCATATAGCGAAATCCCTGCTGCAGAGAACGTTCGCTTCTGTCTAAGAAAAATATTTACCGCGGGGGAGCCGGCAGCGGAAGAACTGCTAATAATTTCCCCAGAGTGTTTCGGGATCTACAGGGCGGCTCGGATGTCACCGGTAGTGGCACGTAAGGGACGCACACCTGTGTCAAACTTGTGCTTACAGGCAACTAATCACTTCACTGCGAGGCGTGAGCTGCAGTCGCAAGTTTACGGCAATCGGAGAATGACACAGAAGAGACACCGTTTGTGAGAGGTTGCAAGAGTTTTCTCCGAGGCGACTTGCAGAGCCGTAGACCTTATAGAGGCTCTAATTTAGTGGTTATGGACGTCATCAAAAGCCACCGCGGTGCATTGAAATCTCGAGGAAAAAGATAAAATGTAGGCGGCTTAGGTAAGTAGGCCGCTCAGAAGGGTACGCTTAACAACGTCACTCTGCCACGATCAGAGCAGGCGGCGACGCTGACAGGGAGAGGGAGAGGCCGTTGGTTAAGACTGGTCTGAAGCGTCGGGAAGCTGTAGGCGGAACCGTAGCCTGTGAGCAGATTCCCTCCGAATATTATAAGTGGCAGATTCCATCATTCGACACTCATGCCCGCTGAATGCTGCCGCTGCTGTAAACCTTCAGCCACTTTAACTTGCTTGGCTGCGCTCAAGGCCCTGTCTCGTTCTACTATTTCGCACCTCCCCCCCACACACACATCCCTTCATTTCGTGTCCCGCCAGGTGATGCTTTCGTTTGGTCAGGTTGTGAGAACACGTGCAGAGTAAGCGCTGCGTTGGCGCTAATCTGACGGACTAGCGGTAGGAGATGTAACTGACAATAATATCATCTTGGAACTCTTCCATTTGGTCCGTGTTTGCATAGAAAAACAGTACTATCACAAATTGAGTCCGCCTTGATGCTAAACACTGTTATTTATTTCTTTATTACCCCAAACTAGTTTCGGCGACAAATATCACCATCATCAGTGGTTTTTTTAATCTAAAACATGCAGAAAATGGTATGGTTGTACAAACACAGTAAAACATTATTACCTTTTTACAAATGGTCTTTTGAAATATAGTTTTATATTGATACTTTCATACTACCTTATTTATTGTATGCTACAGCATGTTTTAAGCTATTATTGGCGCTGTTTGTGACATACTTTCTGTACTCTTTTTTTCTCTTGCCGTCTTTATTACTTAGCGAACATAATGTCATCTGCAACCATGTGAGCGGCTGTTAGTAAACAAATACTCAAAGGTGAACTTCAAACGCAAAGCATCCAACCAAATTCTTACATCACTTAACCATATCCATCCGTTACCCACCGATATTACGTTGTCCTTCATCAAAAGGTTATACCAGTTTTAAAGAGTGCAGTAATGTTTCGAGTCAGAATACATATCAAGAGCTGATAAAGAAATCTTTTTGAACATTGGAAAGACAGCAGATGCAGTGAAATAAAGGAGACTAAAGTAGTGGGGACACATAGGCAGTATGCACAATGACAGAATAACTAAACAAGTGAGTCTCTCGCTAAAAAAAGAAACAAAAAAATTCCCTGTCCAAAACTACATGCCTGAGAGAAATAGGAAGAGATACGGAAAATAACGGGAGTTGACTTGCCGCAGTAAGAAACAACACTTCTTGAAGAAGCAGTGTCCCAAGTTAGACTACCGGGAATAAAAAAAAACAGGTGCGGGAAGAAAGGTGACACAAAAAAGGAAGGAACAACATTCTCGGGGAGAGAGAGAGAGTGAGAGTGAGAGAGAGAGAGAGAGAGAGAGAGAGAGAGAGAGAGAGAGAGCTGTTGACTCAACTCCCTACGTTTTCCTAACGTCTTAACGTTTGCAGATGGCCGACGAGTGCCTAAGGAGCCAGAGGACCTTGGGGTTTCCCGAAGTTACTGAGCTAAGCTCCAAAGTTCTCATCTTCCCGGATGTGTACAAAACAGCGAGACAGAACATGGGATGGGTGGAATTTTTGTTCCTACCCTTCTGGAGTTGGTAGCGCAGTGGTTATGTTACTACGAGGACGAGAGAAGTTAAAAGCACAGCGGATTCCCCGAAATAGCTCGAGGCTAGACGCCGGGGACATCCTGTAGAAAGGGACCGCTGCCGGTTCGCTTCCCAGGCAGAGCTCACGTCGCGGCGGCTCGTTAAATCCTAACCTTCCTTCAGTTTCCCCACTGTAATAACGGGAGTGCGATGTTGGCAAATCGTCCTTCCCGATTTCGATTTCTCCATCGACATCTCAACGTCAACGTCCGTGTAAAATGATGAATTTATGTAATGCCGTAAAAACCAACACACACATATTGTGATTATTAATCCATAATACAGCAGTATTTAACATTACCCACAACTTATTGTGTACAGGCTGTAAAGACGACACATTTTGGGAGCACTTTCCCGTTCAGTGCATCGAATTGTTAACTGAGATGCTGTCCTGCTTTTCAGAACGGTCACTCAGAAGCTGACGATGTGCCTGTGTGGCCCAAATACTTCAGTGCAGTTTTCGTAGCTCTCTGGATTGGTAGCAGTGCCGATGAGTCGTTCCGTACTTCTAATTCTTGTTTAAGATGTACTTTAAAGTGATTACTGAATTACGGTGGTAGGACTAGGCCCGTATGTTCCAACCTACAAATTATTCACAATTTAGAAATTACTCTTTTTCTTGTGCTGTTTGTAATAGTTTCAGTCCACAAGTCAAATTAGTTCGTTTTCCCACGTTCCTCACACCACTCGACACCACGACGACGTGAACGGAGAAGGGCTGCAGTTCGCGCTTAACTGCAATAGCCCGTGTTCCTCCCACAGCTGGTTCAAAAATATTGGTGTCTCTCCAGCCACGGCAACACTTTTAACTCACAATTGTGTTGCTCTGATTTCCCTGTGTGAGGTGAGGCGTTCAGAAGAAGATCTGTGTAAATGAAGGGAAAAAAAACTTTGTCTTTAACACCAATTTTACGGAGTTCCACTGACTTCACTTTGTTACTGAAACATCGATGTTAAAGCTCCCTGGATGGAAATTTTAATTGTCGGTGATTATCGTACATCTCTAAATACGACTGAGAGGGCTAAAGATAGTGCAACAGTGCGAAGAGTCTCAGGTTTGTTTGACACACCGTAGGGCGACACGGGAAATCTGAACTGGTAGACACGACGGATGGCTACTTTGACAATTATCAAGAACAAGTGTTAGGCGAGGAATCGAAAGAACAAACAATCGCCTCCCTCTCCTTACGGATCGACCACGTGGCAATCGCAGACACGGAGGCGTTCGAGCTGTCACTGTTCGTGACGTCAGGTACAGTACTAAGTTCCCTCTGCTCGTTTGTGGAGTATAGAGAGGTGCAGCTGTAGTTCGGGAGGCGTTCGGCTGTGTAGGGCTGCTTTTGAAACGTGTCGCGCGCCCCGACTTCTCCCGCGCGTCTGTTGATGACTGTGCGTCCGTGTGAACTCGGCGGTGTTACCGCAGCAGCAGCCATCGCGGCGGGCGTACGGGCAGCGCAGTTGTGCTTTCGCGTACGTGAGGGTAGCGGCGGCGAGTGCCGGAGTGAGTTGAGTGGTGTCCGCCACTGTTGCGACCCACGGAGACGGCCCGCAGCCTACGGAAAGAAGTCTGGGAGCGCAGCGGTGGCAGTGATTGGTGCATTCCGGGAATTCCTGCGCGCCGTTGGCAGCCCTGCGGGCACGCCGCCTTATCGAGCGCCGGTGTGGGGGCCGGCGGCGGCGGCCGACCGCAGCCGAAGGGGAGCACGTGGCGGCCGTGGCGGTGGCTGGCCGCGCGGCGCATTGCGGGCAGCCCACCCGGCCAGGGGCTCCCGGCCGCTGCCGCTCTCAGCCAACACCTCGTCCGTTCAGGGTTCATAAAACTTTTAAAAAAATTAGCAACTTAATTTATACAGTGATTACTCGAATTTAAAATGAAAACCGACAACACCCAAATCATTGCGAAATTTTTTAAAAAAGTGTAGCAAAAATGTCGAAATAAAGGACACCGTGTTACAGTTTTCCGTGGAGCACGTTTTCACTTCCAGCGAAACATCGGTGTTTTGCAGAACACAGATTTGGTAAATTCTCTAGTGTAGAGAACAAGTCTGTGTCGAAACTTGGCCTCGGTGTGGTCATCAGCCCCGAGGTTGGTTCGAACCAGTTCTCCACACCTTTCTTCTAGATTTCAGCACCACACATGATTGACCTTCTGTGTTTTATACACACACTGATGGAAGACTGAAGGAAATAATTTCGCGGGCATAGGTTTAAAACTAGGTGTCGAAGTATATCAACGTATAAGATATGCGCATAACATTGCTATCGTTATTGTAAGTGCGGAATCGTCGGGTGCAGTTAAGTTTAAGTCTACTGAACACAGAGTGAGGACCGAGAGTAAATCGAAGAAAGAAAGCAGTGAGGTGTAACAGAAATGAGACGAGCAATAAGATTGTTGGTCACATAGTTCAGGAAGTGAAGTAGTTCTGCTGCGTCGGAAGCGAAATGACGCGCGTCGAACGAAGCAAGTGTGGTGTAGAGAGCGCGTCAGCAGAGCCTGAGGGGGCACGCCTAACGAGACAGAGCCTACTAAGCATCAAACACGGGCCTTATCTGCAGGAAGAAATTCCTGACAAGGCACGTCAGTAACACGGTGTTGTGTGACAGTAATTCCTGGACTGTGGGAAATCTCTGGACTGAGACAATCGAGACATTTGAGAGGCGGTGATGCGCAAGGATGTTCAAAATGAAGGAGACCGATAAAACGTGAACTCCACAGAGTCGAGGAGGAAACATGGGTGAGAAATAACGATTACAAGGACAGGATGACGGGACAAGCATTACGACGTCACGTAGTGATTGACTTGTGTGGCACTAGAGGGAAGCGGAGAGGAGGGTAAGACCGTAGGGGAAGACGGAGAGCTGGCCGGGGTGGCCGACCGGTACTAGGCGCTACAGTCTGGAACCGCGCGACCGCTACGGTCGCAGGTTCGAATCCTGCCTCGGGCATGGATGTGTGTGATGTATTTAGGTTAGGTTTAAGTAGTTCAAAGTTCTAGGGGACTGATGATTTCAGAAGTTAAATCCCATAGTGCTGAGAGCCTTTTGAACCATTTTTGAAGACCGAGAAAGGACGTCAGGTTAAAGTGAGAGAAAAGGATGTCGTGCTGGGCAGCATCAAACTACGTAGCAAAGACTGAAGGCGAGAGGCGGCTGGCCTCGCCTAGCGCCTCCCTACCATTCCGCCCCTCCACAGTCAGCTCATCTGCAGGACTTCTCTCTCTCTCTCTCTCTCTCTCTCTCTCTCTCTCTCATTTCTTCATCTGTTAAGTATCATTTATTGTTGATAATATATAGATTGGAGGCAAAGAAGGGGACAGAGTAAAGGGAAGAAACTAATGATATCACCTGCATTGGGACTCCATCTCCTGGTTACTGGGCAGCCGCGTTACCCACTGCGCCACCCGGACACACTACGGACTCTGGCGGCTCGTTCGCTCCCTCACAGACCCACACTCACTCACTCACTCCCACCTGCCCCCCCCCCCCCCCCCACCCCTCAGCGTGGAAGACTGCAAAGGTCATCACCCTACCCAAACCCAATAAAAACCTACTCCTTCCCGAAAACTACAGGCCCATCTCACTCCTAACTGGCCTGAGTAAAATCCTAGAGCTTATAATCCTCACACCCCTCCGTCAATTCCTGAATGACAATAACATCCTTATGCCTGAACAGTTTGGTTTGCGCGCTGAGCATTCCACTATCCAACAATCCCTTCGCTTGGTAGAACACATTTGTCTGGCCAGGGCAAAGAGAGAAGCAACAGGAGCAGTGTTCCTAGATATAGAAAAAGCATTCGACCGAGTCTGGCACGATGGCTTAATTTACAAACTTGACGAAATAGGATGCCCAGCTCATATAACCTGGATTATTGACTCGTTCCTTGCAGAACGTCAGTTCTTTGTAAGGAGCGGAGACAAGTCCAGCCAGACACGACGGATTGCGGCAGGAGTTCCGCAGGGCTCGGTCTTAGGTCCTGTCCTCTACACCATTTACACGAATGACATCCCTAGGCAGCTGGGAGGTGAGATTGCCCTGTATGCGGATGATACCGCAATATACAGAAGCAGTCGCAGCCTCCTCCTCATCCACCGACACCTTCAGCAACATCTGGACAAGATCACCCAGTGGTGCAACCGCTGGAAGATTAAAATCAATCCCGCAAAGTGTCAGGCAATCTATTTCACCCCCAAGATAAAACTCCCGGACCGCCAACTCACAATTGACGGCCGGGAGCTAATCTGGCGAAATTCCATAACTTACTTGGGGATCGAAATAGATCGCCGCCTAACATGGAACAAACACATTACCAACGCTGCAAATAAGGGCTGCGCCCTCTTCTGCAAGCTGTACCCCCTCCTTAAAGGTGATGGCATCACCGTCCCCTGCAAACTCCTTCTCTGGCGCCAGCTCATACTTCCAGTCATCCTGTATGGCTCGGAAGTGTGGTCTATGGCGTCAGACACCACCCTTTCCAAACTACAACGTCTCCAGAACAAAGTTTTCCGTGTCATTTCTGGCGCTGGCAGATACGTCCCCAACACTCACATTAGAGACCTCCTAGGCCAACCCACCATCTACTCACTCATTCAGGACAAATCCACAAAATTTTACGAAACAACACAAACTTCGCCCCACTTCCTCATTCAAAATTTAGGTAACGAACCCCCAGAAGCTTCACATAAACGCCCAAAACTAACCCTCGCGCGCCACTTTAGGGACCAATAACGCAAACATAAATCACCGAACAAACTTACACTAGAAAACACACAACCCCAATCCTTCATTTCAAGAAACCCCTAGCGTATTCCGAAGTCAGACGGGCACAGCCCTGTGGCACTTCATATCCAACAAGAACACACATTGCCTCTGCCCCCCCCCCCCCCCCTTTGTGCGCTGTCCCAGCCTTCGCCTCCATGCTCGCTACTTGGAGGGTCCCGCAGGAGGGCCGAATGGAAGAACAGACGCCGCGCCTCCATGAAAGTTCTTGTTTAGTCTGCGACCAGTCCGTCGGATCCTCAGATATGCCTCGAGAGTACGTCTCGGCGCCTCCTGCGGTTCCACGTCTCACCGCTTCTCGTGCTTCCACGTCTGGCTGCCCATTCTCCCTGTTCAGCAGGCACGGATCTCTCTGCTCAGGAACATCTAATATTTTTGCAGGCTGCTCTCTTTTTGTGCAACAAATCTTTTGCCGTCGCGCAGTCATTCAACCTCCCGCATTTATACAGGGTAGGCGTCTTCCGACAGCAAAATCCGTTCACGTTTCCTGGGGACTCTGCCGACTATTTTTATGAGTTAGCAAGCCAGCGTAGTCACTAGCTGCGAACTACGTTTGCTCGCTCGTTTTTTTCCACTCGACTCCCAGATGGGGACCTTTCTTTACTTGCAGGTTCGATATACAAGCGAAGAATCAGTAGTCGTCATGCCTTTCTGATTTTGGCTTTTTTTTCGGTGCTGCATACTGTGTGTGCTATGTCTTTCACTGAACTACGTCACTGATTGCGTTTGTCTGTTTCGCGATCTATGGAGCAAAAAACCGCCTCCCGCGAAACAGAAGGTTGTCGCAGACCATCGAGGAAAAGTACTCCCTGTTATTTTTTCAGGAGTAAACAGCTCATTCTGATCCTGCAGGTCGACAGCGCCGGTCGGGTGGGAAGCTCAGGACGTTGCGCAGTGCACTCCACGTAGCGGCATTCGCACAGGCGGACGACTGCGGCGTGAATTCTCGAACAGAAAGTGGTTTGTGTTTCCACCATGTTGACCACGACAGCGATTTTTATGTGATCACAATATTTGTTAAACGGACAGTTGTAGCGAGCTGTATTTATTCGCTGACGGCCTGTCCATAACCACATGGTCTTCCATTACTGACGGCGAGACGTCTCAATACGGCACGGCACTGCAGAGTGGAGAGTGGCGCCAACACACCAGCACCGGCGTTCCGGCAGACAGGTCTCCCCCCACCCGCGTTTTCTGGCCCGAAACGGACCTCCGGTTGTGACGCAAGGCCTGTCTACGTAGACGATTTGGTGAAGGGCGACCCTTCCGAAACTAGCCGCCAGTCAACTAAGGAAACGTCCTGCGCAGCGTAAGATGGTTCCTTCAACAATAAAAAAAATAGTTCGACATTGACGGGGACAGTGCCAACAGAGTCCCGTGTGTCCGCGTGTGACTTCTTGTACTGCATTATCTCGTTTTCATGAGCTTGCAGGAACAGAAAGCCTACATTGTGCACGAAACAATTTTTATTGAAGACTTCCGTGTGCCAAGAAAAAATGGTTCAAATGGGTCTGAGCCCTATAGGACTCAACATCTGAGGTCATCAGTCCCCTAGAACTTAGAACTACTTAAACCTAACTAAGCTAAGGACATCACACACACCCGTGCCCGAGGCAGGATTCGAACCTGCGACCGGTTCGGTCGCTCGGCTCCAGATTGTAGCGCGTGTTTCAAGAGAAATGTACCGTGGTCTTAACGTTCTTTGGCTCTTCAAAAGCAAAACGCGGTGTGTTGTCGCGAAAATTATATTCATATGTGTTGTTGTGGTATTCAGTCCTGAGACTGGTGTGATGCAGCTCTCCATGCTACTTTATCCTGTGTAAGCTTCTTCATCTCCCAGTACCTACTGCAGCCTACATCCTTCTGAATCTGCTTAGTGTATTCATCTCTTGGTCTCCCTCTACGATTTTTACCCTCCACGCTGCCCTCCAATACTAAATTGGTGATCCCTCGATGTCTCAGAACATGTCCTACCAACCAATCCCTTCTTCTTGTCAAGTTGTGCCACAAACTTCTCTTCTCCCCAGTCCTATTCAATACCTCCTCGTTAGTTATGTGATCAACCCATCTAATCTTCAGCATTCTTCTGTAGCACCACATTACGAAAGCTTCTATTCTTGTCCAAACTATTTATCGTCCATGTTTCACTTCCATACATGGCTACACTCCATACAAATACTTTCAGAAACGACTTCCTGACCATTAAATCTATACTCGATGTTAACAAATTTCTCTTCTTCAGAAACGCATTCCTTGCCATTGCCAGTCTACATTTTATTTTGCTCCCCAAATAGCAAAATTCCTTTACTATTTTAAGTGTCTCATTTCCTAATCTAATTCCCTCAGCATCACCCGACCTAATTCGACTACATTCCATTATCCTTTGCTTTTGTTGATGTTCCTGTTATATCCTCCTTTAAAGACACACTCAATTCCGTTCAACTGCTCTTCCAAGTCCTTTGCTGTCTCTGACAGAATTACAATGCCATCGGCGAACCTCAAAAGTTTTTATTTCTTCTCCATGGATTTTAATACCTACATCGAACTTTTTTTTATTGTTTCCTTTACTGCTTGCTCAATATACAGATTGAATAACATCGCGAAGAGGCTACAACCCTGTCTCACTCCCTTCCCAACCACTGCTTCCCTTTCATGTCCCTCGACTCTTATAACTGCCATTTGGTTTCCGTACAAATTGTAAATAGCCTTACGCTCCCTGTATTTTACCCCTGCCACCTTCAGAATTTGAAAGAGAGTACTGTTCCAACATTTCTACGGAATCCAAACTGATCTTCCGCAAGGTCCGCTTCTACCAGTTTTTCCATTCGTATGTAAAGAATTCGTGTTAGTATTTTGCAGCTGTGACTTATTAAACTGATAGTTCGGTAATTTTCCCATCTGTCAACACCTGCTTTCTTTGGGATTGGAATTATTATATTCTTCTTGAAGTCTGAGGGTATTTCGCCTGTCTCATACATCTTGCTCACCAGATGGTAGAGTTTTGTCATGACTGGCTCTCCCAAGGCCGTCAGTAGTTCCAATGGAATTTTGTCTACTCCAGGAGCCTTGTTTCGACTCAGGTCTTTCAGTGCTCTGTCAAACTCTTCACGCAGTAGCTTATCACCTATTTCATCTTCATCTACATCCTCTTCCATTTTCAGTACACCGCCCTTGTATAAACCTTCTATATACTCCCACCTTTCTGCTTTCCCTTCTTTGCTTAGAACTGCGTTTCCATCTGAGCTCTTGATATTCATACAAGTGGCTCTCTTTTCTCCAAAGGTCTCTCTAATTTTCCTGTAGGCAGTATCTATCTTACCCCTAGTAAGATAAGCCTCTACATCCTTACATTTGTCCTCTAGCCATCCCTGCTTACCCATTTTGCACTTCCTGTCGATCTCATTTTTGAGACGTTTGTATTCCTTTTTGCCTGCTTCATTTGCTGCATTTTTATATTTTCTCCTTTAATCAATTAAATTCAATATTTCTTCTGTTACCCACGGATTTCTATTAGCCCTCGTCTTTTTACCTACTTTATCTTCTGCTGTATTTCTTTCCTCCATTCCTGTCAATTGTTCCCTTATGCTCCCCCTGAAACTCTATACAACCTCTGGTTCTTTCAGTTTATCCAGGTCCCATCTTCTTAAATTAGCACCTTTTTGTAGTTTCTTCAGTTTTAATCTACAGTTCATAACCAATAGATTGTGGTCACAGTCCACATCTGCCCCTGGAAATGTCCTACAATTTAAAACCTGATTACTAAATGTCTGTCTTACCATTATATAATCTGATACCTTCTAGTATCTCCAGGATTCTTCCATGCATACAACCTTCTTTTATGATTCTTAAACCAAGTGTTAGCTATGATTAAGTTATGCTCTGTGCAAAATTCTACCAGGCGGCTTCCTCTTTCATTTCTTCCCCCCAATCCAAATTCACCTACTATGTTTCCTTCTCTCCCTTTTCCTACTGACGAATTCCAGTCACCCATGACTATTAAATTTTCGTCTCCCTTCACTACCTGAATAATTTCTTTTATCTCATCATAGATTTCCTCAATTTCTTCACCATCTGCAGAGCTAGTTGGCATATAAACTTGTACTACTGTAATAGCTGTGGGCTTCGTTTCTATCTTGGCCACAATAATGCGTTCGCTATGCTGTTTGTAGTAGCTTACCCGCACTCCTATTTTTTTTTATTCATTATTAAACCTACTCCTGCATTACCCCTATTTGATTTTGTATTTATAACCCTGTATTCACCTGACCAAAAGTCTTGTTCCTCCTGCCACCGAACTTCACTAACTCCCACTATATCTAACGTTAACCTATCCATTTCCCTTTTTAAATTTTCTAACCTACCTGCCTGATTAAGTGATCTGACATTATATGCTCCGATCCGTAGAACGCCAGTTTTCTTTCTGCTGATGACAACGTCCTCAAGAGTAGTCCCCGGCTGGGGATCCAAACAGGGTATTATTTTACTTCCGGAATATTTTACTCAAGAGGACGTCATCATCATTTAATCATACAGTAAAGCTGTATGCCCTCGGGAAAAATTACGGCCGTAGTTTCCCTTCACTTTCAGCCGTTCGCAGTACCAGCACAGCAAGGCCGTTTTGGTTATTGTTACAAGGCCAGATCAGTCAATCATCCAGACTGTTGCCCCTGCAACTACTGAAAAGGCTGCTGCCTCTCTTCAGGAAGCACACGTTTGTCTGGCCTCTCAACAGGTACTCCTCCGTTGTGGTTGCACCTACGGTACGGCCATCTGTATCGCTGAGGCACGCAAGCCTCCCCACCAACGGCAAGGTCCATGGTTCATGGGGGGAGGTATAGCGCAGTTAATATAGCACCAAAATATTCGTACACACACACACACACACACACACACACACACACACACACACACACACACACACACAAACTGCAGCTCCTACGGGCAGTTAGGACAGGAGGTTTCAGTCGTCACAGCTACGATGGGAATACTGCAGGTATCAGTAGTTCATTACACAAATGGATTCATAGCTTGCTAAATTGAGACACGAAACACGCTGTAACAGTTTTCACTTACGTGACTGCACAATCGGAGGCAGAAAATGTTCCGGCGCGGTACCGAGGGAGGTGGCGCACTGATCAGCGTACTGGAGGACGGCGGTTCAAAACCCGCGTCCGGCCATCCTGGTCTGTTTTCCGTAACATCGCTCCAGCCAAATGCCGGGATGGTTCCTTTCAAAGTGCACGGCCGACTTCCTTCCCGTCCTTCCCTAATCCAATGAGACCGATGACCTCGCTGTTTAGTCTCTTCCCCCAAACAATGCAATCCAGCAGCGCGGTCAATTCTCACCGTGTGCACACGTGATGGCAGCAGGTCGGTCTCAATTCCCATGGGAACACTTCCCGTTAACCCTGTGTCGAAGCAGCACTCCAAGGGCGTCAGAAATACACCAGCAAAGTCTTTGGTGTAGCTGCACTGAAAAAATGCATATTAAATTGGAGAATATTGCTGCCGAGAAGTGGAAATACACAAACGACTGGAGGCGTAAGAAGTGGTCTCTGTGCCATATGTTAATGTCACTGTCAGAAGATACCGCAATTCTGTGATAAATTTGACAAAATTTTTGTGTTGTGGACGGAAGGAGAAAACGTCGACAGGTTGCACAGCGACAATGCGCGTCGCAACAATGTGTTCCTTGATGAGCTTGTCTGGAACGGCGCGACCGCTGCGGTCGCGGGTTCGAATCCTGCCTCGGGCACGGATGTGTGTGATGTCCTTAGGTTAGTTAGGTTTAAGTAGTTCTAAGTTCTAGGGGACTGATGACCACAGCAGCTAAGTCCCATAGTGCTGAGAGCCATTTGAACCATTTGATCCTTGATGAATTCGACGCCTTTGGGAACTGGAGAGTGTATGGGGCGTCATCTGTGTTGGCGGTCCAGTCAACCGAAAGAAGGGCTCTCGTTTTTCCTAGTGTATCTGGCCACTTGTTCCAGGAAGACTTAAGTGCAGACTTGCTAGCAAACGCCTCGATTTTCGGTATATTTATATTTATTTTTGCAGGGAAATGTCCAGTGCGCTCTGGTACGACGACACACAAGTGGGCTAGCAGCGTCCCATCCATCACGTCCCGGGCGTTATCATGACAAGTGTGTGTGTGTGTGTGTGTGTGTGTGTGTGTGTGTGTGTGTGTGTGCGTGCGTGCGTGCGCGCGCCCCCCGCTACGGATCCGTGCACTGAGACGGTCCCTCCACGCCGTAACTCTCTTATCAGATCTTCACCTGGTGAAACGTTTATCCTCAGTGAGAGGCCTGATTCCTCTCACGAATTGACAAGGTTCTTTTCGAATACCGGCATCTCCTTCGACAAACCCCTTGTTAACTTCGTGGAATATTTTGCGACAGTCAGTCTTACTCTCACATTTAAGTTTATTTAGCTACGGTTTGGAAGCTTTGACCTGCAGTGAATTGCGAGGATCAATTGTCTTCTTTGTTTTCATTGCAGAAAATCTCTAGGTGAGGTCATCTGTTATTGCCTTTTCGTGTCTCTTTGCTATAAAACGATCCTGCATACATTTTCGATTTGACGAATGACGTTGTTTTAGTTTCTTTTCCAAGTTTTGTAACACAATTCTGCTCTTTATTTTAGTTTTCTGAACCCACACTGTTGTAATTTTCAGGCATGGTGTCGTATCTGTTGCTGATAAAGAACGGGAATTTGAGTAGATGGGACCTGGATAAACTGAAATGACCAGAGGTTATAGAGTGTTTCAGGGAAAGCATTAGGGAACGATTGACAAGAATGGGGGAAAGAAATACAGTAGAAGAAGCATGGGTAGCTTTGAGAGATGAAATAGTGAAGGCAGCAGAGGATTAAGTAGGTAAAAAGACGAGGGCTAGTAGAAATTCTTGGATAACAGAAGAAATATTCATATAATTGATGAAAGGAGAAAATACAAAAATGCAGTAAATGAAGCAGGCAAAAAGGAATACAGACGTCTCAAAAATGAGATTGACGGGAAGTGAAAAATGGCTAAGCAGGGATGTCTAGAGGACAAATGTAAGGATGTAGAGATTTATCTCACCAGGGGTAAGATAGATACTGCCTACAGGGAAATTGAAGAGACCTTTGGAGAAAACAGAACCACTTGTATGAATATCAAGAGCTCAGATGGAAACTCAGTTCTCAGCAAAGAAGGGAAAGCAGGAAGGTGGAAGGAGTATATAGAGGGTCTATACAAGGGCGATGTACTTGAGGATAACATTATAGAAATGGAAGAGGACGTAGATGAAGATGAAATGGGAGATACGATACTGCGTGAAGAGTTTGACAGAGCACTGAAATACCTGACTCGAAACAAGGCCCCCGGAGTAGACAACATTGCATTGGAAATACTGACGGCCTTGGGAGAACCAGTCCTGACAAAACTCTACCATCTGGTGAGCAAGATGTATGAGACAGGCGAAATACCCTCAGACTTCAAGAAGAATATAATAATTCCATATTTCACTGAAAAAATACAGCAATCAGCTACTTATAATGTGTTTTTTATTTACGCCAATATGCATTTCGGGTTTGCACCCATCTTCAGCTGGCAAATTACATGGATCTTCAGTTACTACAGTAGTACAATCTCGACAGCAGTTTGGATGCTGCAGCAGGCCTGTGCAAAAGCAACAACTCCCATCATTTACTTCAATTTGTAAAATGAACAGCTGATAGTGTGTGACTTTAAACTCGCGAAATTGAAGTAAATGATTGGAGTTGTTGCTTTTGCACAGGCCTGTTGCAGCATCCAAACTGCTGTCGAGATTGTACTACTGTAGTAACAGAAGATCCATGTAATTTGCCAGCTGAAGATGGGTTCAAACCCGAAATGCATATTGGCGTAAATATAAAACGCATTTGAAAAGTAGCTGGTTGCCGTATTTTTTCAGTGAAATATCATTATCCACGGCCACGGAGCTCAACAGTCCAAATAAAATGGACAAATTGTTATATAATAATTCCAATCCCAAAGAAAGCAGGTGTTGACAGACGGGAAACTTACCGAACTATCAGTTTAATAAGTCATACCTGCAAAATACTAACACGAATTCTTCCAGACGAATGGAAAAACTAGCAGAAGCCGACCTCGGGGAAGATCAGTTTGGATTCTGTAGAAATGTTGGAACACGTGAGGCAATACTGTCCCTACGACCTATCTTAGAAAATATATTAAGGAAAGGGAAACCTACGTTTCTAGCATTTGTAGACTTAGAAAAGCTTTTGACAATCTTGACTGGAATACTCTCTTTCAAATTCTGAAGGTGACAGGGGTAAAATACAGGGAGCGAAAGGCTATTTACAATTTGTACAGAAACCAGATGGCGGTTATAAGAGTCGAGGGACATGAAAGGGAAGCAGTGGTTGGGAAGGGAGTGAGACAGGATTGTAGCCTCTCACCGATGTTATTCAATCTGTATATTGAGCAAGCAGTAAGGGAAACAAAAGAAAAATTCGGAGTAGGTATTAAAATCCGTGGGGTAGAAATGAAATCTCTTTAAGTTCGACGATGACATTGTAATTCTGTCAGACAGCAAAGTACCTAGAAGAGCAGTTGAACGGAATAAACAGTGTCTTGAAAGGAGGATATGAGATGAACATCAACAAAAGCAAAACGAGGATAATTGAATGTAGTCGAATTAAATCGGGTGATGCTGAGGGTATTACATTAGGAAATGAGACGCTTAAAGTTGTAGGTGAGTTTTGCTATTTGGAGGGCAAAATTTCTGATGATGGTGGAAGTAGAGAGGATATAAAATGTTGTCTGGCAATGGCAAGGAAAGCGTTCCTGAAGAACAGAAATTTGTTAACATCGATTGTCAGGAAGGCGTATCTGAAAGTATTTGTATGGAGTGTTGCCATGTATGGAAGTGAAACATGGACGATAAATAGCTTAGACAAGAAGAGAATAGAAGCTTTTGAAATGTGGTGCTACAGAAGAATGCTGAAGATTAGATGGGTAGACCACATAACTAATGAAGAGGTATTGAATAGAATTGGAGAGAAGAGAAATTTGTGGCACAACTTGACAAGAAGAAGGGATTGGTTGGTAGGACATGTTCTGAGGCATCAAGGGATCACCAATTTAGTATTGGAGGGCAGCGTGGAGGGTAAAAATCGTAGATGGAGACCAAGAGATGAATACACTAAGCAGATTCAGAAAGATGTAGGTTGCAGTAGGTGCTGGGAGATGAAGAAGCTTGCACAGGATAGAGTAGCATGGAGAGCTGCACCAAACCAGTCTCTGGACTGAAGACAACAACAACAATAATCAAGAACGACACAGACTTGGCGATAAACATTGATGTTTTATCCCCTCGGTTGATTTGTCTATATCTTGCACGCATCAGCCAGATAACCTTCTGGAAACTTGGTTTGTTTCCTTTTCTTCATGTGATGCAGTAATTTCTGCTTTTACAGCGTCCTGTTTTGTCAGCTGTTGCTTTATTTGTTCATAAATAAAGCACTTTTCTTGTCTCGGCAACATTTTGTGCAGCACCAAAGTACTCTACCAACAGTTTGAGACTTAGTGCCTGTCTTGCAACTCAGTAAACACACTTCCACAGCACAAGGATAATATCATCTACTCTAGCAGCAAACACAAACCCATGTGCTGTGACCACTACACTGCTTGCAGTAGATGGATGGTTTTAGTGGAGAAGGAAAGCTTGCCGCCAAGCTACCTATTTGTTCCCCTCCTGTCAATACCGCTGCAGCACAGCAGCTAAACCTGTACAAAGAGTTTATTTTCCTAGTGAGTAAGACTAGTCAGGTACAACGGCTTGTCCTTATCAGCACAACCTTTCTCTACAGCACAGGGTTATTAATTTTGCTGTCGCCGTTAATGAACGCGCGCCATCGATAGTCACTTATTGCGGATACTCAGTGTTCGAGAGACTCCGACAAAGCCTCACCTACTACACAGAGCGAAGTGGCGCTGCGTTGACATCCCGTCTACTGACTAACACGCCGCGCCATTCGGTGGTGACGTCCGCCGTGAATCGTCCAAAGCTAGCTCTCTCTCTCTCTCTCTCTCTCTCTCTCTCTCTCTGACAGACAGACAGACAGAGAGAGAGAGAGAGAGAGAGAGAGAGAGCGCAGGAGCAGGAAGTGGTCCTGCCCACCGGAAACAGGGCGGGCAGGCTCTGCGAAGGCTGCGCTGTCTCTGTGTGTGTGTGTGGGGGGGGGGGGGGGGGGGGGGGGCGCTCTGTCCCTGTCACAGGATGACAGAGGCTGGCTAACCGTTGAAAAGCGGCGCAGGCGCGGAGAGATGGTCCGCTACGGGGAGTAGCGTAGGATTCATTCTCTCTGCTTGTGCAGGAATACCACCGCGTACGTGGACTCTCCAGAGAGCGACACTTACAACACGTCTGGCAAACACGCATACAAATTGTACCAGTATCGTACAACAGCACGCACCATTATCCAAGTTACGGTTGATGCGTCGTTTCGTAGTTTGGTGCATATGAGTCGTCTTCCCTGAAGCCCGAATTACGGGTCCAATTGTTTCTTGTGGGACAGAGGAGCGTACACTTCCACCTCTTTATGTTCATCCGAAGCATTTTTACTTCTCCCAGGAGGCGGCTAACTTCCGCTTTCGTCAAGGAGCACAGTTCTAATGTGATCTCTGTACGTAAGATTGTCTTACATCTTCCTGAAGCCGTTGCTGTTTCTAATGTTCAACTCTCTGTGAGTAAGTAGTAAAATCATAACCTCTTCCACTAAACATTGACGCATTTAGACTGAAAGAATTAATGGTGTTCGGTAAAACACGTAATAAATGTTCAAATGTGTGTGAAATCTTAAGGGACTTAAGAGCTAAGGTCATCAGTCGCTAATCTTAGACACTACTTAGCCTAAATTATCTTAAGGACAAACACACACACACACGCATGCCGGGACCAGCCGCACAGTCCACGAGTGCAGCGCCCGAGACTCATCGGCTGATCCCGCGCGGCCACGCAGTGAAGTTTCCACAAGACAGAGCTCCGGAGTAGAGAGGGGGGACGAGTTGTGAACAGACTGTGACTGCAGTCAGAACCTGCCTACTGTCTCCAAACTGGTGCGCATCAGCTGGGTGAACGGCGGACGCTACACGGCGCGCGTATATTCCTACAGATCGTATAGCAAGCGAATAATTCGTCGTCACATTTGGGAAAAAAAGGGAATAACACACGCACACACTGCAAATGCACTCTGAGACAAACAGAAGCTCACCACGAAGGAATTATCCGAATAGTACGGAAATCGGTAGGTGTAGACTACAAGTGGAAACAAATAAATGATTACAATTTCAGGCAAAAGGGACGATTTGCTACGCGAAAGAGCTTTACAAGTTGAGGAAGTCAGCAACGCGTTGTCCAAGGTGTGGCCCTCGTGCCAGCAGTTACTCGGCTTGTCGTAGAGTTCTTGGGTGTCCTCCTGAGAGGTAGCGTCAGATTCTGTACGTCTGGCGCGCTAGATCGTCAAAATCTCGAGCTGGTTGGGCCGCCCTGTCCTAAATGCTCCAAATGTGTTTCAGTTGGGGAGAACTCCGTCGACATTGCTGGCCAAGGTACGGTTTCGCAAGCGGGAAGAAAACGGTAGAAGCTGTCCGTATGTGGGCGGGCATTACCTTGCCGAAATGTGAACCCAAGACGGGTTGCCACGTAGGGAAAGAAAACGGGGCGTAGAACGTCGTCGCCACACCGCTTTGCTGTAGGGGTGCCGGCGAAGACGGAGGAGGAGTGGGTGGTAGTGGCGCCGCAGGCCACGAGCAGCGCCCGCTGGTTGGGCGACGCTCGGCGTGGCGCCTCACACACGTCTTCGGCCGCAGCGTCGTTGACTGCAGTAGGTTTGTCCCGCTTCCAGTTGAGCCGAGACGAGCAGCTCGTATAAAGACCAGAGACGGGCCAACGCGTTATCGACTGGCACAACTTGTGAAGCCGCTTCTCTTGATTAGTCCGTCCACTTGTTCGGAAATTGTGGTCATTTGTTTGTCTGTACATCACATCTAGCGTTCTCCGTCCCGTTCGGATGCTTTGTTCGTGGTGCGGTTTTTCGTCTTAGAGTGTGTACATTTATATAGATAGAAAATAAAGAACCGGAACTTTGTAACTACAGAAATTTAAAAAAAAACAGCGCATTAATGGAAACAATGTCAAAAAGAAAACGTTCGCAAATAGATGTTATTTTACTACGACAAGCACCTAACAGCTGAATTTTAGGAGTTGCTTAAAGAAGTGTTGAAATTTCTAGAAAGAAAGTTACGTGAGATGTGAAATGAATAAGACAGTTTAACGCCTTTATCAAACAGACCACTGAAAACAACAGGCTTACGGTGCGAGAGCTTCCTGTAAGACCTCTCAGCTTCCCGTCACCTCACGTTGGCAGCCTATCAGCAGCGCTGTCTGAGTCAGCACTGCCCGCTGTGAACGTGGCCGCTGGTGCAGCGGTCCAGGGGACAGCCAAGCCACCTGCACAACGGGCCAACTCACTGCACTCCACAAACATTTCTCAACACTGTTCCCACGTTGTTGTTTGTGTAACTTTGTTTAACGTGGAGCAGTGCAGTACATTGACTTTCGTAGTTAACAACGGTTGCTCAGTGTGAAAAACAGTCCCAGTAGTAAACACGTCGGTCTGCTGCCGTTGCTTGTGAATCACTCGGTGAAGTGACAGTTGGTGACACGTAGCACTGGAGTACATTTACACTACGTCGTCCTTCACCGGGCGACCAGCCTTCAGAAGCACTCGACTCGGCAAACCTGTCTCCCTCGACTGTTCCAATGTCGTAGCTTTCTCAGTATTATTGCTCTACATGCAGAAAACTTGACGGAGGTACTGCTAGACAGGGCAGCGAGGAGCTCGCACTGCAACACTGCCGGACTCGCGTCGTTACTCTGCTGCCTGGCCGACTGTCGGCTGCCTTCTGTCGGCGGAAGGGGAAGCCGAGGGTGTAGCGAGTCAGCTGAGCACGGCGGGGCTCTCTCGAGTCGCAGTACGTGTCGGGCTACCCTCACGGAGAGCACGTCGAGGCGTCTTAAAAACCAGAATCGTCGCACAGGTAACTGAGAACTGCCCCAGTTCCTACAAAAGTGTGACGTGCTGAACAGTAATCGAGGCGTATTTGCGTGAGGAAGGCAGCTGTCGGCAGAGACTGAGAGAGCCAGGAGCAGGGGCGCGGCGCTCGCTCGCCGCGCTCGGCGGCCTCTGCTCCTGCTGCCCGGCGGCCGACGTCTGCGGGCTCGCTGCCACACGGGCCCCTCCCCCGACTACAAACCCGCGACCAGCCGTGCTGTGCCGCCCTGCCCTGCACTGCCCTGTCACTGTTGGACGCCGCAGGCGACTTGCGCCCCACACACCTGTCCGCTTGCGGCTACTGTCTAGTCACTGCCTTTCCCTCGTACTCGAGTCCGCCTATCTCATCGTTCCATTTCATACTGCCGGAAACTGATACGGCCACATATTTGTACGGTTTGACCGACTCCAGTTATCTCTCACTGACACTGTAGTGACGTAGTACTACGTTCTTTTTCCTTTTGCGAAGTGCAAAATTTCACATTTCTGAATGCATCATGTTTCGCACGAATGCGTGATGGGTGTTGTTTCGCTCGCATTCCTGTAATTGATTTACGTGAGCCTCACTGCGGCTGCAGATGTACGTTCGACGTCCAGAAGGGAGTGGAGGACGCTGTCTGGAGCGACTGGAGCACTGGTTAACGCAGCTGCCTAGAACCAGCAGATCCTGCGTTCGAATCCCGGTCTGGCACACATTTTGACTCGTCGCCGCCAGTTCCGTATGAACTCCCTATGCAGCTAACGTGGGTATTTCCTTTCCTTTTCTTTCATCCCCCACCCCCCACCTACAATTTACATAACATATAAGTAAGCGGTCGGTATTTGCAGCAGATGAAAGCCGTCTCAATATCCCACTGAATACTGTGCAGTTTTTTTTCCCGACCATAGCTCACTATACATAACCACACCATCTACGAAAAGTCTGAGGCTACTATTTACATTGTCTTCCAGATCTTTAGCACTGATGTCCCAGTAAGAACGCACTGCTCAGTTTTCCAATAAAACGCGTTACTTAATGTAAACTTGAAATGTATTTACATTAAACTCGTGATTATACAATGTGGTTACGCGTGCAAAAACAGCGTCGGGCATGTAACTGGGAAACGTTATTGCCGGACTCGTGCCCTCCCTACAAACTTTTAATGACTTTTCGTACATATTTAGTGACCGCAGGCGTTGCCTGCAGCGGAAGTGACTCCTAAAACAGAGTCTTTGAAAACAGCCACAAGTCGCTCTTCATTTTCTGGTTTAGCTCTTCAAATAAACAACAGCGTCATCAGAATACACCGTTTAAACTTGGATTAGAGCGCTAAAGATCAGACGGGCTGTACTATACCACTTAAACTGTCAATGTCATCATTTAGTACTGTACTTTCAAGGTAAATTTAACTACTGCAGCGCAGGTAGTTTTATCTTTAAAAAGAGTTGTGAGCCAACATTAGACACAATCTTTAATGCTGTGTCAGCCAGCTGCAAACTGTATATTCTGATAATGCTCTTGTTCATCTGAAAAGCGAAACAGGAAATATAAAAATAAGAGTGCGACTTGTGGCTGTTTTGAAAATTTTACTTTGGCACATTTGTGGAAGGATTTTCATATGGCGCTCTCTTGCTTGATCTTTGCGTTCAGGAATTGCTTTTCTATTTTCCGCGCAAGTACGAGAGTCGATGTACCGTCTGAGCAAATACTCACGGTCGTACGGTGTCCTGCCTTCCACTTTGCTTTGGACGACCATCTCTGTCAACGTATCCTCCCGTCGTCCAAGTGTTTGACCAGAGAACTGCAGGATTCGCTGGAAACAAACACTGGACAACATCTTCTCCACCCTCAATTCTGGAAGGGTCGATTTGTCGGTCCGTTTCCCCATCTGTGGTAGTCCCAGCCACGTACTGTATGACCACATCTCAAAAGCATCGTTAATTTCCATAGCAGCGACACGCTATTACCAACAGTCTCACCGTTCGTTAGGAGTATTAATGTATAGTTCAGCAATCGTTGCGTCCAAATCTAAAATGGTATTCTCTTCAAACCGAGTGTCCTGATCGCATATATAACACGATATGTGCGATGTTGTGGTGGGCAACGTCTCGCCACTCCACTATAAAATAGCGGTGTGAAGGTCCGTCAGAAAATGAAACGGGATTTTCTACGTTCTTACTACGAGGTGGTGTGTGCTGCAGAGCGCTTTAAACGTGTAACTTGCGCAAGTTTCGCGTTGCGGGCATCACCGGATCCTACAGAAGAAAATAAAGAAGCGGGCCAGATGTGAGGAGAACTCGTGCGGTCAGGGTCCCGTGCAAACTGAACACTGCGTCGTGGGGTAGGGTGTGTGAGCCGTTGCGGGAATCCACTACGTCCGAACGTTCCCGCGTCTTATCGACACCGACAGTAGCAAGGTGTCGGTCCCGAGGATTGAAATTTTGCCGAATGTTTCAGTAACATGCACGTGACTCGAAGTCACGTGTCAGGCAGGGCAGCATTATTGTGGTAATCAGTCTGTTCCACTTAAAACTCGACACGCCGTATCTGTGTGCAGCAATCTCTCCTGGATATCTTACGGTGGATATATTCCGAAACACGTCTTGTGAGCAGTTAGTCATTGCTCGCCTGATGTTAACCATTGCGACCCTGTCGGCCGGTATGGGGATGTAGTCATTGTGCGATCTAACGACAGATTAACAATTTCGGATTTTTTCCTTTACTTGTACGGCGAAACCACGGTTCTTGCCACATTTGACGATTCTAGGTCTACGGGAAGTATTGTATAGGCTTTGATGACTAAGCTTACGTGTACTGAAGCATACGAGATAAATCGCCGTGTCTTTTGATTCCATTCATTTATAAATTTGGTTGTTTTACGCCGCCAAGGGACGGTGGACTTGAGTATGCGGCGTAAATTTCAAGTCGATACGTGTATCCGTTCCTCACGAAATGAGCACAGCGACGGGAACTGGGGGAGTCGGAGCTAATACGGGTAGCGTTCTTCGCGGTTGGCACGGAGAAGTGGGGGCGGGGGCTTTCAGTTGGCGGTACGAGGCGTACGAGGCGCCGTCACGTGGCCTGCGTGGTGCTGCTGCAGCTGGTGCAGGTGCAGGCGCAGGCGCAGGTGCGTAACACATTCTCAACCGATAACAGTACAAGACATCACTTCCAAATAAAAACTTACAGAACTTCAAAATTCAATTTCGTTTAACACGCAGATATAAAAACATATCCAAAAGTCACAGTTACGATGTTAGTCAAATTCCAGTATTTATAACACGATGAAGTACAGCGCAGAGCTGAGAATTTAAAATCTGTCCAATGAGTAATCGTGATAACATAAAATTATGTTAAGAAACAAGAAGTATAATAGCTTTGACAACCCCCATCCGGCATTAGTCATACTTTTAGACAACCGTAAATAAATTCCGTTAAAAAGTGACAGTTACTGCTCAATCTCAACATAGTTAAGTAAACTAACACCGCAGAAGTCACGGAAGTTTAATACACTTATCGTATTCCAGTGATTTCTTCTGCGATCTCGTGACATCCTTATTGTGGGCGAACATGCTACAGCACAGCGTGTTCAGGTTGGGCCCATGGTGACTCGTTTATGTGCCACAGCTCGCCCTAAATTGCGTCCATAGAGTCGCGGAGCCGACGGCTTATCGTTCCACAGCAGCGTCAAATTCCCAGGCGTCTCGGTTTCACCATCAGTTCATTACCACAGAGTGGCATAATTATTAATGCGCAATTCGGACGCTCCGGACCGCAACACTGTGCCGCTGTGTCCTCGTCGCTCGGCACTCCCCGACCTTGGTCTCCGAGTCGCCGGCGAGGCCGATATCGACCTCAGCACTCGCGGCCGGGACACAGCGGCACGTCGCAGACGCTGTTGTCGCACTGCAACGCGTTCGCCTCCTCCGGCTGGCCGCCAGGAGGTGGCGCCGGCAGCCCAGAGTGGGCGGGCAGTGTCCAGCTCGCTGGGGGAGGGTTGTCAGCAGGCGAGTGCCTCGCTCTCACTGAGGACCGTGTCCAGCGCAGCGGGGAAGCGCCTGCGCAGAACGGACTTGCCATTCTCTCCGTCTCTCCTACTGCACCCACTGGCTCCGCTCGTTGCCTGCGGTCACGTGTTCCCCGACTTGAGGGGTACGCGACGGAGACACGACTTGGACTCCAGAACGCACACAGCTGCACGAACTTATTACACAAAGAGAGCTTCCAGCCAGGCAGGAGCGGAACTCGTCGGCTACTTGGCGCTCGTCGTTGGCAAATGAGTCTCCCTCTAAGCCGTGTACGGTCGGAGCAAAACCCGTATAGGCAAAGACGCACCTTCCGCTACTAGCCGAAGAAACCGCCTTCCCCGCAGAGCCCGACTCTGTACTCAGTAAGACTGGCCACAGGCAGAGCGTGTAGGCACGGCCGGCAAATTATACGTCGACACCACTTTGAGCACTCACGGTAACGACGCGCCAACACTTAGAGACAGTAGCGCCGATGCTGTGCACCGGGCCAGTCACACCGTCAGCAGCTACAGTCCGCGAGGCAGAACGGACGGCAGCGGCTGTCGCACGCGTCCTGAACTCGCGTACTGGGTGCATGCGGCCGGGGCCGCGTTAATCACGGCTACACAGAGACACCAAGTCACTCACGCAACTGGTTCTTTCACACAGATACTCAAATAGCTGTTCATCGCTGTGTCGATTTCAAATAGGCCCGTGCAGATCAGAATATTTCCAACATGTTACTCATTTACATCACCGAAAACATGATAGTTTTTTTTTTTTTTTCTTGAAACTGCTTGCGACAACTTGTTTGTCATGTATGTAACAGGTAGATAATTATGAAGTAATCGAATACGTGGTTAACCCTGCGGGAGCGAGTGAGGCCCGCGTATGACACCAGATGGTACGGCACCCATGACAACGTAGTTTGCGTCAGTCAGTGAGTCCTGCTGCGGTGGCTGCACGGTTTTCCCTCTGTTGCCGGCACGTCCGGCTTCAATTCGGTCGGACTCGGTTACCGCTGTATGCGCACTCGCGCCACTGGCTGTGGCTGCTGGCCCAGAGTGCACAGAGAGAGCTCTCTGCTGGTGAGCCCGTGCCTGACGGCCGGGCCAGGCTGTGCGTGGGCGGGCGCGGCGCGCGGTGCAGGCAGTGTGCCGAGACGCTGTGACTACCTGCGCTGGCCCCGGGCCCCGGGCCCCGTGCAAAAACCCGGCCAGGCCGTTCCCTTCCCTTCCCACAGCCGTGGGTCGGCCCGTCCCGTCCCGACCTGCCCCTCTGCCCCTCTGCCCCTCTGCCCCTCTGCCCCTCTGCCCCTCTGCCCCTCTGCCCCTCCCTCCTGCCCCATCCCACCCCGACCTGACGACGCCCGCCCGCGTCTCCTGACAACCCTCCAGTAACCGCTCACCGTCGCAGCCAGAGCCCCCTAGAACGCTCACTCCATCTCGTGTCGGTTTTACACACACACACACACACAAGCATCAGTAAATGTACCGGTTCGGCCACGCACGACGCTTAGACGACTCCACCCCACGTGTTACTCGCTGTCGGAACCGACTTCGGCCCCCGACAACCGACGCTACCGGCCCCTCGTTATCGGCGCCCCTCGCCATTATCTGTGTTCAAAAATTTTATTTCTAGGGGACAGATGGAAAAAAGGCAATAAACTGGTTATCTCGTACGTAACCGCCACAAGTGTTAGTACGTTTACCCTACTGAGAGAAAAGACGGTCAGCTCTCCGATTGCACCCCAGGCGTGCAGCTCTTCGTCCGAAGCAAACCCACGGCCACCAATGTCTTGCTTCGTAGCTCTGAACATGTGGGAATTGCGTGGGCACAGATCGCTACTGTGTGTAGCGAAGTGCCTCCACTGTACTCGACGACGTGTGGGCGGGCGTTATCCCGCAGAAGAACGATGCCGTCCGCCGACATTGCTGGCCACACGGATTCCAGGGCGCGCTTCACTGCAGCTTTTTAATTGCGGCGCCGTGTTCGAGAGAGCCCTAGCCTATGTCAGCGTGACTTTTCTGGAGCCGACGCGGTTGACACATCGCGTATGCCGCCCGAGTGCCGCTAAGAAGCCCTCATACGTCGCCCGCACAGCCTGCATCAATCTCGCACGGGATTCCCATATTTTTCGAGCCCTGAAAAAATTCATTTGGGGCCGTCGATTCGCTTCCAAGTGTCGCACACTTGGCTACAATCACGGTCCCGTACGCGACTGCCAACATTTCTCCCTGCACACACTGACCTTCTTTCCACACAGTGCAATAGGTTTGTTAACAGCTACGGCGATTGCTTTTGGAATGGTAAAGTTCGCTTACTTCTTTCATCTGCCACGTTTTCGTTTGACTGCCGCTTGTAATTCGTCCTTACATGCAACTACCTTGTCTCAGAAATTCATACTTTAAACGAAAAAAATACGGCC
Organism: Schistocerca gregaria; assembly: GCF_023897955.1. Classification (NCBI taxonomy): domain Eukaryota; kingdom Metazoa; phylum Arthropoda; class Insecta; order Orthoptera; family Acrididae; genus Schistocerca; species Schistocerca gregaria. The sequence goes on from NC_064929.1 coordinate 222,225,058, forward strand.
ATATGCAGGGCCCAACGTAGATGAAACATTACTATGGGAATATAGTTCGTTCCGGTAATGCAAGGAACTAAACTTGTTACTGCCGGAATATTTTTGGATATATTTGCTCCATAATCAGTGTGGCACTGTCTCTGAAGTACTACATGTTTCATCTGATAAGAATTGACTTCTACGGTCGCAGGTTCGAATCCTGCCTCGGGCATGGATGTGTGTAATGTCCTTAGCTTAGTTAGGCTTAAGTAGTTCTAAGTTCTAGGGGACTGATGACCTCAGATGTTAAGTCCCATAGCGCTCAGAGCCAAGAATTGACTTAGAAACTGTATCCAAGACACTTCCATGTGTACTTATTGTGATGTTTGCCGCGTGCTTCACAATGTTACGTTCAGTACGACGTTCTTTTTGTCATCGCGTAGCCTAACCGGTGAGGAAAGGGCGTCTTACTTGGTGCATTGTGTCCATCTTACGATGAGACTTTTCGCCAGCTTATACACCGTTGAATTGTAGTCCTGTCCGCACTCCATCTCTTGGGCATGACTCTGTTCCTGCGTGCAGATTATACCTTGCACTGTGCAGTGCCTCTTTCTGCACCGACGGCGACCATGGACCACATGTTACCTAACATCCAGCACGGTAGCCAGTCCGTTGTGGTGGGGCCGCCATGTACCCTGTTGGTTGTAGCCCCCTGACTACACAGGGATCGCTCTGCTGATGCCTGCGCCGTTAACTCCCCACGTATGCCAAGGAGTAGATGCCTATCCTCCTGGGGTATCGGGACTCCCGGCAATGGCCATCCTGCCAGGTGGCTCTTGGCGTGGCTGGGTGGCGCCCGTGGGGAGGGCCCTTGGTCGGAGTAGGTGGCATCAGGGCAGATGACCCGCAATGAAGCGTGGTACATCATCTCTTGCTGGCGGCCAGCCGCCAGCAGTCTCTAAGCGTTCCAGGGCTCAATAAAACGGAACTACATATGACCCCAAATCGTTCCCCTCCCTGGCTACACCATGGGAGGAACGAAAGACTAAGGATGCCAGCGAATCATACTCGCCCCGCTACCTGGTGTGTACGAGAGCTGATGGTGAATCCTTTACATCCATGAAGCCTCAGTTCTTCGTCGAGCACTTAGAGGACAGGTTTGGGGAGGTGGAGGGCTTGTCAAAAATGCGCTCTGGGTCAGTCCTGATACAAACGGCATCGTCTGCCCAGTCATGACGGTTACTCCCTTGTGACAAGTTGGGGGATGTTGCCGTTACGATCACACCCCATAAGAGTTTAAATATGGTCCAGGGAGTTATTTACCATAGGGATCTTCTTTTGCAGTCTGATGAAGAGCTGCTCGTCAATTTAGAGCGTCGAGGTGTACATTTCGTCCGGCGCGTTCATCGGGGTCCGAAGGAAAATCGGATTGCTATCGGTGCCTTCATCTCGGCCTTCGAAGGGGATACCTTATCGGAAAAGGTCAAGGTGATGGTCTACCGATGTGACATTAAGCCCTATATCCCTCTCCTGATGCGGTGCTTTAAGTGCTGGAAGTTCGGCCATATGTCTTCTCGCTGCACGTCCAGCCTCACATGTCGAGATGGCGGACGCCCATCACATCCCAATACTCCATGCGCCCCGCCTCCCATCTGTGTCAACTGCGGGGAGCACCATTCACCTTGCTCGCCAGACTGCCGAATTTTCCAGAAAGAGCCTAAAATCATGGAATACAAGACCCTGGACCGACTAACCTATACTGAGGCCAAGAGGAAATACGCCCGACTCCATCCTGTGAGAATGACATCTTCCTACGCTGCTGCTACAACACCTGTGCTATCCCCGTCTGTTACTCAAATTGTGGCCGGATCGACGAGTAGTACAACTCCTCCTGCCCCCTCGCCAGTGGGGGGCTCTACCCACCGGGTTGCTCCTGCGCCACCTACCTCAGGAGCAACTCCATCCCACCCATCGGGGACGTCCGCCCCACTTCTAAGCCGGAGAAGTGTCCAACTTCTTCGGCTTCTCACGCTCGCAAGGGGTCCCTTGGGTCCCTCCCTTCCCAGGTTTCCACCAGCGAGAAAGCTGACGACCGACAGTGGCGTAAGTGCCCGCAATCAGCTGGTCGTAGGGCTTAACGATCCTCCTCCGTCCCGGAGACTGAATCGGTGAAGCCCTCCCAGTCGGTGCGACCCAAGGAACGGCGTGAGAAACCCAAGAAGAGCTCTCAGCCCAAGGAACTCGCGGTGGCAGCCATCCCAGCGCAACCTTCCAGCTCTGCGTCTGAGGATGCGGTGGAGATTCTGGCGTCCGCTGAGGACCTCCATCTCGCCGGTCCCTCAGACGCCATGGAAAGCACTATCACAGGTGCTAAATCGGAGGCAGCAGGTGGCCCAGAGGCGTAATCTCCCTTCCCAGTCCCATCACGCCTTTCTCAGCCATGGACAACACCATCCTCCAGTGGAACTGCAGCGGTTTCTTCCACCATCTAGCTGAGCTCCACCAACTTATCAGCCTTCACCCTTTCCTCTGCATTGCTCTGCAGGTAACTTGGTTTCCGGCAATGCGAACCCCCGCCCTCCGTGGCTACCGGGGTTATTATAAGAACCGGGCAGCTTATGAAAGGGTGTCTGGTGGCGTCTGCATATATGTCCTGAACTCTCTTCACAGCGACTCTGTACCTCCAAACACCTTTAGAGGCTGTCGCTGTTCGGGTGTGGACGCCACAGGCTGTTACCGTCTGTAGTCTTCACCTTCCACCGGATGGTGATGTCGCACAGCATGTCCTGGCTGCTCTGCTAGCCCAATTGCCGCCACCTTTCTTGTTACTGGGTGACTTTAACGCCCATAACCATCTGTGGGCTGCAGAATGAGATTTTCACTCTGCAGCGGAGTGTGCGCTGATATGAAACTTCCTGGCAGATTAAAACTGTGTGCCCGACCGAGACTCGAACTCGGGACCTTTGCCTTTCGCGGGCAAGTGCTCTAGTGGTAGAGCACTTGCCCGCGAAAGGCAAAGGTCCCGAGTTCGAGTCTCGGTCGGGCACACAGTTTTAATTTGCCAGGAAGTTTCATCTGTGGGGTGGGTCGGTGGCAACAGGTCGAGGCGCCATCGTTGAGCATTTATTGGCGCAGCTCGATCTCTCGATATTAAATGATGGTGCCTTCACACACTTCAGTGTGGCGCATGGCACATACTCCGCCATTGACCTTTCGATCTGTAGCCCTAGCCTCTTACCGTCTGTCCAATGGAGAGTGCATGACGACCTGTGTGGTAGTGACCACTTTCCGATCTTTCTGTCACTGCCACAGCGTCAGTCTTCTGGGCGCCCTAGCAGATGGGCTCTGAATAAGGCTGACTGGGACTTGTTCTCCTCCACTGCCGCTATTGAGCCTCTCTCTAACGATGACATTGATGCGGTGGTTCAGTCGGTCACCACCGGCATCGTTACTGCCGCCGAATCTGCCATTGGGTCTGGGTCCCCTCGGCGGCGGACTGTGCCTTGGTGGTCGCCTGAGATCGCTGAAGGGATTAAAGCTCGCCGGCGGGCGCTCCAGCGTCACAAGCGACATGCCTCAATCGAAAACCTTATCGCCTTCAAACGGCTGCGTGCGCGAGACCGCCGCATTATCCGCCAACGCAAGCAGGGCAGGAGTGCTGGGAGCGGTATGTGTCCATCATTGGCCTCCATGTCACTCCATCGCAGGTCTGGGCCAAGATTCGACGCCTCTACGGCTATCGGACCCCTGTCAGCGTCCCTGCGCTCTCACTGAATGGAGCAGTTTGTACTGACTCCGACGTCATTGCAAACCGCGTGGCAGAGCACTTTGCTCTGAATTCCGCTTCTGCCAACTACCCCTTGGGCTTCCGCTCCATTAAAGAGCGGATAGAACGCCGGAGTCTTTCTTTTCGCACCCACCGTCCTGAATCGTACAATGTTCTATTCAGTGAGTGGGAATTTCGCAGTGCCCTGAAACACCTTTCAGTGGACTGCCAGCGACGCCTCCTCGACCTTTACAACCGCATTTGGGTCGAGGGTGAGTTTCCGTCGCAATGGCTGGCTGAAACCGGGGAAGAACCCTTTGGAGGTGGACAGCTACCGTCCCATTAGCCTCACCAACGTTCTTTGCAAGTTGCTTGAACGGATGGTGAGCCGGCGCTTGAATTGGGTACTGGAGTCTCGGGGCCTTCTGGCTCCGTCTCAGGGTGGGTTCCGTAAAGGCCGCTCCGCCGCCGACAATCTGGTGAGCCTGGAGTCGGCCATCCGTACTGCCTTTGCCCGCCGTCAGCATCTGGTCGCTGTCTTTTTCGACATGGGGAAGGCGTATGATACGACATGGCGTCATCACATCCTTTCTACGCTTCATGGATGGGGCCTTCGGGGCCCTCTGCCGATCTATATTTTCTGTCGTATCGTACCTTCCGCGTGGACGTCGCGGCCTCATATAGTTCCTTCCAAGTCCAGGAGAACGGTGTGCCACAGGGTTCTGTTCTAAGTGTCTGTCTGTTTTTAATAGCCATTAACGGGCTCGCTACGGCCGTGGGAAATTCTTTGTCCGCTTCGCTGTACGCTGACGACTTCTGCCTTTACTACAGCTCTATTGGCATTGCAGCTGCTGAACATCAGCTACAGGGCGCAATCCGCAAGGCGCAGTCTTGGACTGTAGCGCATGGTTTTCAGTTTTCGGCAGCCAAGACCTGCATTATGGATTTCTGCCGCTGACGGACTGTTCACCCGGAGCCGCGGCTTTATCTTGACGGCGAGCTTCTTTCAGTAGTGGAGTCACATAGGTATTTGGGGGTGGTTTTTGATGCCCGGTTGACTTGGCTGCCTCATATTCGGCAGCTTAAACAGGCGTGTTGGCGGCATCTAAACGCTATGCGATGCCTGAGCCACACCGGGTGGGGCGCCGACCGATCTACTCTACTACGGCTTTACCAGGCGTTGATCCAGTCCCGTGTGGACTATGGGAGTCTGGCTTATGGCTCAGCATCCCCATCTGCGTTGCGGCTGCTGGACCCAATCCTCCACAGCGGGATACGCCTTGCCACTGGTGCGTTCCGGACCAGCCCTGTGGACAGCATACTTGTGGAGGCAGGTGTCCCTCTACTGCGGTTATTACGCCAACAATTACTGGCTGCTTATGCTGCCCATGTTTTTAGCTTGCCCGGGCATCCAAATTATCGTGTCCTCTTCCCGCAGTCAGTCGTTCATCTGCCAGAACGTCGGCCCCGGTTGGGTTGTCCGATTGCCGTAAGTGTCAAACAGCTTCTTTCCTGGCTTGGGTGTTTCCCTGTTCCACCTCCTTTCCGGGCCCCTCTGCGTACACCCCCCGTGATGTGTGCCTCGCCCTTGCCTTCGGCTCGACTTGGCACAGGGCCCGAAAGACTCTGTCCCTCCGGTGGCCTTCCGACGCCGCTTTTATTCCATCCTCGCCACGTATCAGGGCTCTGGCGTTGTCTATACCGACGGTTCGATGGTTGCTGGTCGTGTGGGTTATGCACTAACCCTAGGAGACCATTCTGAACAACGTTCGTTGCCGGCTGGCTGCAGTGTTTACACTGCTGAGCTGGTCGCCATCTTTCGCTCCCTAGAGTATATCCGCTCCTGCTCAGATGAATCCTTCGTTATCTGTAGCGATTCCCTGAGCGGTTTACGAGCTCTCGACCAGTGTTTCCCTCGTTCTCGTCTGGTGATGGCTATCCAGGAGTCCCTGCATACTCTTGTCCATTGCGGCAGATCTGTGGTCTTCGTTTGGACCCCGGGCCATGTTGGGATACCCGGAAATGAAATTGTTGACCGCATGGCGAAAGAGGCCACTAGTGCATCATCTCTGGAGATTGGCCTCCCAGCGACTGATTTGCGGGCACTATTACGCCGCAAAGTTTTCGATTTATGATTGGCGCAACCTGCCCGTGCCAAACAAACTCCACCGTATCAAGGAGACGACGACTGTGTGGCGGTCATCCATGCGAGCCAACCGCAGGGAATCAGTCGTCCTTTGTCGGCTCCGCATTGGCCACACCCGACTCACGCACAGTTATTTACTGTGTCGTGAGGATCCCCCTCTTTGTCGTTGTGGAGCGTCCTTGACGGTGGTCCATATTCTGTTGGAGTGCGCCCTTTTAACTGTGCTCAGGCAGACTTTTGCGCTGGCTGATTCGCTCTCTGCGCTTTTATCTGACGACTCTTCCGTAGTGGACATAGTTCTGCGTTTTATTCGGGCAGGGGGATTTTATCGCTTAATGTAAGTGTGTGTTTTTGTGTTGATTCTGGCCAATGGCCTACGATTTGTCTGTTTTTTTTTTCATGTGTTTCTCGGTGGTTGGCTTTTCCCTTTTTGTTTGTATGGTCGGCCAACCACCGTCACACTGTGTGATTTTAGTTCGTCTTGTCTGGTCTTTGCCTACGTTTCTCTTGTTCTGTGTCGTCTGTCTTATCGTCTGTTAATCGTTTTTATCGTCTGTGAGTGTTTTTAGTACTTGAAAAAAGGGACCGATGACCGTAGCAGTCTGGTCCCTTTAACCCCCACAAACCAACCAACCAACCAACCAACCAACCAACCCGCCGCGTCTTTTCTGTGTGAGTGAACGCTGTTCTCGGGAAGGGCGGAGCCAGGTGCCGGTGAGTTGCTGGCTGGCGGGCGGGTCAGCGACGGGGGTCGGTGTGCAGGATGCGCTGCGGCGGTGGCAGACGGCTGTACCCGCTCAGTGCTGGCCGGCTGTACCCGCTCACGACTTCTTTTGCCTGCGTTAGGGGCGTGCGCCGGGCCGGAGCGAGGAAGCGCCACGTCTCACTTGCGAGAAGGTCCGCAGAAAGTTCGGTAAAACGCACCGAGGCCGAACTCGCTACAAGGTGAAAGCGCTTTGAGAGTCAGGACAGAAGTAATGACTGTGGCGCAGAACCGTTAGGTCACACTTGAGAAAACACGGCTGCTGCCTGTCGATAGCGGGAAGGCGGAAGGCCCGCTGATCAGTAAAACCTGATCGATGTGGGTACACGGACTGAGTGTCTGTAGCCTCGACCGCTCAAAGGACTCGGGGAATGTCTTCAGTGAGAACCTCGTAACAGGTAGGTGTACCAGCTGGCGACAGAACACTTTTAAGTTACACAATGATGTTGAGCACTATGGGACTTAACATTTGAGGTCATGTCCCCTACAACTTAGAACTACTTAAACCTAACCAACCTAAGGACATCACACACATCCATGCCCGAGGCAGGATTCGGACCTGCGACCGTAGCAGCCGCTCGGTTCCGGACTGAAGAGCCTAGAACCGCTCGGCCACCGCGGCCGGCTGACACACAAAAGTTTATTAGGAAAGAGTAAACTCAAACATTTTGGACGTGCACGTGCTGAAAATAACAGAGAATGAAGGCGAAGGAGAAAAATTAAGCTGTGCAGAGGCCGTTTAACAGTGATGACAGAGGTTTAAGAAGGGAACGTTGATCGGCGGCTCAGTGTTGGAGAACACGCTGGGTGAGGCGGCGTGCCCTGGTGACGTCAAACTGACGGGGCGCGACGGCGCAGCGTGTGGCGCGTGAGCCGAGCTGGGCGCGGCGACAGCGCGAGAAAACAAAAGGGGAGGGATGGGCAGAAGGGCCTCCCGTTTGTTAAACGGGACCGCAGAAAGGCTCCCGTTCTTCATTTATTGTGGTTGGTTGGTTCGCTGGCTGGCTGGCTCATTTGAGGGAGGGGAGCAAACTGCGAGGTCATCGGTTCCATCTGATTAGGGAAGGAAGGGGGAAGGAAGTCGGCCATGCTCTTTCAGAGGAACCATACCGGCTTTTACCTGAAGACATTTAGGGAAATCACGGAAAACCTAAATCAGGACGGCCGGGTGAGTGTCTTGACCGTAGACCAGTGTACGGACCACTGCGCCATAGATTTTTAATGCGCCGTAGTATTGAAACTGGATATTTGCTGAATAACCAAGTATGAATACGAAATCCACCAAATACGGCTCTCTGGCTTCGGAAACTGTGAAATCGGGATCGCGCTTTACTACTATGTGTTTTTTTTTTCTACGCAATTTGGGCAGAGGACACGTGAGCCAATCAGATCACAGAATGGGAGCGCGTTACACGTTCTGGAATCGGTCACCTAGCATCATCACATCTTCAATGCGCGGGCACACGGGGGAATTGTAGCCACTGGGCGTGCGTCCGACATTCCTCGGAAGGACTGTTGCGTTACAACACCGCCGGACGACTAAACTTTACCCGCTTCAACAAAAAAAAAAAGGTGATGTAACATTTCTTTGTGGCGACGTGCTCGATACTCGAGTAGATGACCCACGAAACGTTTGCCTCTCACGTCCCGCCACGTTCTGTGCGTCAGCGGAACCGTCTTCCCGTCTTCCGTACTTACACGCTGTGGTTCACTCGGAGCTGCTGAGGACTCTCAGTACCTTGGGAGTGTAGCAGGGTCTCCAGCAGTCACTAATAATCGACGTTCCAGGGAGGATCTCTCCTTTTATTATTCTGAGCGACATTCCCTTGCTCCGAAATTCAACGGGCTCGAGGAGCAATTTTTCGGCCTTCACTGAATTCCACCGAACATCAAATTTCCTAAGATTTCACGGCGTTTGTGCCATTTCCTTTCCCTAAATTTCGCTTCGCTAACTCGCAACCAACCTGTCGCATTCCACCCCAAGGTAGGTCTCCGGCTAGTCTACAGATTAGTCTCTCACCGCAACCACTTTCTTTTCGGACAATTCAAGCTTTGCTCCTATGTCGCAGCGGAAATCGGGAGATGTTCGAAAATTACAGCTGAAAACAGCTCAACCATACTTTGGAAATCCCCACCTATTCGTGGAATTGCAGCCAAGTATTTGTAACAACAAAAAACATCATAGCCATTGTTTCATTCCGAGCAATTTAACCGTACATCGCTAAACCCTCCTGGAATTAACGATTGCAGTTGGTGCCAATTCGTGGTTCCCGCCAACATTTTGAACAGTAAAATTGTCAATACAGAGTGTAAAATAAGACTTTTGTACTTAATTTGTCACGTACCAGTGGAGACCTTGTAATTAACTAGTGGATGAACTATAAATTTTGAGTTGGTTTGAATGAAATATGGAGTAGTAAGATTTAAGATGGTTCAGCAAGAATGTCCCCTTTTTAGTGTTGCAGGATTAAGTCCTGTTGTTACTTCCAAGCCGTACCATACCGTCGGAAATCGCGATATGGAAATAAAGAAATATTCGGAATAAAACAGGCATATATTACTCAGAGACAAGAGCAGCAATGTCGTTGCTTGATTCGCCCCTATCTCATATGTCGTCTCACATCAGAGCCTAACATGTCTGACGGGAAAAAAGCAGAACTAAAATAACACGTGAAGCCACAGCTCTGCTTATTTGTATATTGTGTGTGTTTTAATTTGTGTGAGCGCTCGCGACGTAGCCGTCACATTGTGGTCGGCAGAGCACGTCGCGTCTGCTACGTTCGCTGTAAGTGGCTAAGTAGACGACGTGTCCTGTCATCATACGACGCAACACAAGCAGACCGCACTGCAGCGCAATAAAGAGCCGTATTTGGCTCATTTCGTATTTTTGCTTGCTTATTCCCCTAATACGCAGTTTCGATGGTAGATCGCAATAAAGACCTATCCGGGAGAAGTCGTTTTCTTCTCGGTTTGTTATGCTACGGTACCCCAAAGTGCGATACCGATGTATAGAAAATTAACCCACGAGACTGGCCGATATTTTGCCATTAGGGCTACTAACGAGAGAATTTTGAGGAAAGTATTTAAGGAAACGCAACCGTCGTTGTTTGATCGACGTTTTTGTCGACGAACGCGATTTTTGGGCGACATAGGTAAACCCGAGCGTATTTTTATACATGGATTTTAATCTAATGTTATTTGTAATGATTTACAAATCTGCCACCTTGTGAAATGCTGAAATATTGCAACCCCCAAACTTATACCAATCTCCAAGTAACGATTCCAGTGCTAACATAATACTGGTAATCCGGCTATTTAGTAATGCGTACATATTGTAACGTAGGACAACGCTAGTGAACGAATCGAAATCCGTTAGCCTCCTCTTACTTGTTACAAAATTATCAATAATAGACTATTACAATAGCACGCAGCACAGAAGGAATAAAGGGCAGCACTTGGGGTGAATGAAACTGCCAGTACGAACTGAAGTGACCGGCAAAACAACAGATTAGTACAAACAAGGCCAGCGGTGTGGTGTCGGCTTAATTAAGGATGGGCGATAGCCTAGTGGTATCGGTAGCTCGGATCTGTCAGTGGCCTCGTTGACTGATAGCGCGTACCCCTTTTTGGTCGTGTGACAAGTAGGTCGCATGTAATTTCATTCAGGCCTGTGACGCACGGCTTCCCTGCTGTGTGTGTGTGTGTGTGTGTGTGTGTGTGTGTGTGTGTGTGTGCGCGCGGGTCGTGGCGTAGGGCTGTCAAGTCGACACACTTCCCTACTAGACTCTGACCGGAGAGCATCAGCTGTTATGCCGACGGATCTGCCATTTTGATTGACCATCCGCACGAGTGTTGTGGACTAGAAAGGTTTTATGCATCGTACGAATTGTGCCCACAAGTTTTAGCGTGTTATCGGAGCGTTTGGCTGAACCACGTTTCTCGTAAGAGGTCAGCCAGCACATTTTAGCTCTATTCACGATTCACTTCTGTCGTTGTTACAGTTTCAGCACATTGGACAGATTTTACGTTATGTTAAGGGACGTGAGGTGCTGTGTCTGTGCGGGGGATCGAGGCACAGGTTGGGAGAGTGTGTGTAGGTGTTCCTAGTAATTTCGCTACTGGCACTGATAAGCGTCGCCTTCGAGCGTCTGTCAACTGCGCGCGGTGTGTGATGTGGGGGGACGCAGGGACTCCCTGGACAGAGCGGCTGGCCGGCGCCGCTTGTCCGGTGTCCTCCGTGTGTGCCGTGCCGGCCCAGTCTGGTCTGGTGCTGCCCTGCCCTGCCCAGCCCCCATCCCTGCTGTGCTGGACTGGACTGGACTGGTTCGCGCTGCACCCGCTTCCCTGCCGCGGAATTTGGCGCCGTTCCGCTAATCAACCCCCCCCCCCCCCCCCCCCCTCTCTGGCCGTGTGCCACTCCTACTGGGCGACCGAAGCGCCTCCACCGCGGCAGCCTGCCGGGCGCCGACTCGACGCCTTCACCGAGATCTCAGGTCGAGCAAACTGTCCGGTTCCGCTTGATCGTATGTATACAGGGTGTTACAAAAAGGTACGGCCAAACTTTCAGGAAACATTCCTCACACACAAAGAAAGAAAAGATGTTATGTGGACATGTGTCCGGAAACGATTAATTTCCATGTTAGAGCTCATTTTAGTTTCGTCAGTATGTACTGTACTTCCTCGATTCACCGCCAGTTGGCCTAGTTGAAGGAAGGTAATGTTGACTTCGGTGCTTGTCTTGACGTGCGACTCATTGCTCTACAGTACTAGCATCAGGCACATCAGTACGTAGCATCAACAGGTTAGTGTTCATCGCGAACGTGGTTTTGCAGTCAGTGCAATGTTCAGAAATGCGGAGTTGGCAGATGCCCATTGGATGTACGGATTAGCACGGAGCAATGGCCGTGGCGCGGTACGTTTGTATCGAGACAGATTTCCAGAACGAAGGTGTCCCGACACGAAGACGTTCGAAGCAATTGATCGGCGTCTGAGGGAGCACGGAACATTCCAGCCTTTGACTTGCGACTGGGGAAGACCTAGAACGATGAGACACCTGCAATGAACGAGGCAATTCTTCGTGCAGTTGACGATAACCCTAATGTCAGCGTCAGAAAAGTTGGTGCTGTACAAGGTAACGTTGACCACGTCACTGTATGGAGAGTGCTACGGGAGAACCAGTTGTTTCCGTACCATGTACAGCGTGTGCAGGCACTATCAGCAGCTGATTGACCTCCATGGGGGGTACACTTCTCCGAATGGTTCATCCGACAATGTGTCAATCAACACGTGTGGGCTGACGAGAATCCGCACGCAATTGTGCAATCACGTCATCAACACAGCTTTTCTGTGAACGTTTGGGCAGGCATTGTCGGTGATGTCTCGATTGGGCCCCGTGTTCTTCCACCTACGCTCAATGGAGCACGTACCGTAGGTGCAACCACAATGGAGGGGTATCTGTTGAGAGGCCAGACAAACTTGTGGTTCCTGAAGAGGGGCAGCAGCCTTTTCAGTAGTTGCAGGGGCAACAGTCTGGATGATTGACTAATCTGGCCTTGTAACACTAACCAAAATGGCCTTGCTGTTCTGATACTGCGATTGGCTGAAAGCAAGGGGAAACAACAGCCGTAATTTTTCCCGAGGGCATGCAGCTTAACTGCATGATTAAATGAGGATGGCGTCCTCTTGGGTAAAATATTCCGGAGGTAAAATAATCCCCCATTCGGATCTCCGGGCGGAGATTACTCAAGAGGACGTCGTTATCAGGAGAAAGAAAACTGGCGTTCTACGGATCGGGGCGTGGAATGTCAGATCCCTTAATCGGGCAGGTAGGTTAGAAAATTTAAAAAGGGAAATGGATAGGTTAAAGCTAGATATAGTGGGAATTATTGAAGTTCGGTGGCAGGAGGAACGAGACTTTTGGTCAGGTGTTTGCAGGGTTACAAATACAAAATCAAATAGGGGTAATGCAGGAGTAGGTTTAATAATGAGTAAAAAAATAGGAGTGCGGGTAAGCTACTACAAACAGCATAGTGAACGCATTATTGTGGCCAAGATAGAAACAAAGCCCACGCCTACTACAGTAGTACAAGTTTATATGCCAACTAGCTCTGCAGATGACGAAGAAATTGAAGAAATGTATGATGAAATAAAAGAAATTTTTTATATACCGAGGGGAGACGAAAATTTAATAGCCATGGGTGACAGGAATTCGGTAGTAGGTAAAGGGAGAGAAGGAAACGCAGTAAGTGAATATGGATTGGGGCTAACAAATGAAAGAGGAAGCCGCCTGGTAGAATTTTTCTCAGAGCACAACTTAATCATAGCTAACACTTGATTCAAGAATCATAAAAGAAGGTTATTGACATGGAAGAAGCTTGGAGATACTAGAAGGTGTCAGATTATGTAATGGTAAGACAGAGATTTAGGAACCAGGTATTAAATTGTAGGACATTTCCAGGGGCAGATGTGGACTGTGACCACAATCTATTGGTTATGAACTGTAGATTAAAACTGAAGAAACTGCAAAAACGTGGGAATTTAAGGAGATGGGACCTGGATAAACTGACTAAATCAGAGGTTGTACAGAGTTTCCGGGAGAGCGTAAGGTAACAAGTGGCAGGAATGGGGGAAAGAAATACAGTAGAAGAATGGTTAGGTTTGAGGGATGAAATAGTGAAGGCAGGAGATGATCAAGTAGGTAAAAAGACGAGGGCTAGTAGAAGAAATATTGAACTTAATTGATGAAAGGGGAAAATATAAAAATGCAGTAAATGAAGCAGGCAAAAAGGAATACAGACGTCTCAAAAATGACATCGACAGGAAGTGCAAAATGGCTAAGCAGGGATGGCTAGAGGACAAATGTAAGGATGTAGAGACTTATCTCACCAGGGGTAAGATAGATATTGCCTACAGGAAAATTAGAGAGACCTTTGGAGAAAACAGAACCACTTGTATGAATATCAAGAGCTCAGATGGAAACTCAGTTCTCAGCAAAGAAGGGAAAGCAGAAAGGTGGATGGAGTATATAGAGGGCCTATACAAGGGCGATGTACTTGAGGACAACATTATGGAAATGGAAGCGGACGTAGATGAAGATGAAATGGGAGATACGATGCTGCGTGAAGAGTTTGACATAGCACTGAAATACCTGACTCGAAACAAGGCCGCCGGAGTAGACAACACTCCATTGGAATTACTGACGGCCTTGGGAGAACCAATCCTGACAAAACTATACCATCTGGTGAGCAAGATGTATGAGACAGGTGAAATACCCTCAGACTTCAAGAAGAATATAATTATTCCAATCCCAAAGAAAGCAGGTGTTGACAGATGGGAAAATTACCGAACTATCAGTTTAATAAGTCACAGCTGCAAAATACTAACGCGAATTCCTTACAGACGATTCGAAAAACTAGTAGAAGCTGACCTCTGGGAAGGTCAGTTTGGATTCCGTAGAAATGTTGGAACACGTGAGACAATACTGACCCCATGACTTATCTTAGAAGGAAGATTAAGAAAATGCAAACCTACGTTTCTAGCATTTGTAGACTTAGAGAAAGCTTTTGACAATGTTGACTCGAATACTCTCTTTCAAATTCTGAAGGTGGCAGGGGTAAAATACGGGGAGCGAAAGGCTATTTACAATTTGTACAGAAACCAGATGGCAGTTACAAGAGTCGAGGGGCATGAAAGGGGAGCAGTGGTTGGGAAGGGAGTGAGACAGGATTGTAGCCTCTCCCCGATGTTATTCAATCTGTATATTGAACAAGCAGTGAAGGAAACAAAAGAATAATTCTGAGTAGGAATTAAAATCCATGGGGTAGAAATGAAATCTCTTTAAGTTCGACGATGACATTGTAATTCTGTCAGAGACAGCAAAGTACCTAGAAGAGCAGTTGAACGGAATGGACAGTGTCTTGAAAGGAGGGTATAAGATGCACATCAACAAAAGCAAAACGAGGATAATGGAACGTAGTCGAATTAAATCGGGTGATGATGAGGGAATTAGATTAGGAAATGACACTTAAAGTAGTAAAGGAGTTTTGCTATTTGGGGAGCAGCAAAATAACTGATGATGGTAGTTTCTGAAGAAGAGACATTTGTTAACATCGAGTATTGATTTAAGTGTCAGGAAGTCATTTCTGAAAGTATTTGTATGGAGTGTAGCCATGTATGGAAGTGAAACATGGACGATAAATAGTTTGGACAAGAATAGAAGCTTTCGAAATGTGGTGCTACAGAAGAATGCTGAAGATTAGATGGGTAGATCACATAACTAACGAGGAGGTATTGAATAGGACTGGGGAGAAGAGAAGTTTGTGGCACAACTTGACAAGAAGAAGGGATTGGTTGGTAGGACATGTTCTGAGGCATCAAGGGATCACCAATTTAGTATTGGAGGGCAGCGTGGAGGGTAAAATGACAAAGCCCTTCCTTCTAGCTACCGCCCCGTCTCTCTTACAAGCTGCATTTGCAAGGTGATGGAATGTAGGAGTCATGCCCGGCTGGCGTGGTGGCTCGAGTCTCGCAATTTACTGACGAATGCGCAGTGTGGATTTCGAGCACGGCGTTCTGCAGTCGACCGTCTCGTTACTTTGTCCGCCCACGTCACGGACTGTGGCCGAGTTTCTCTGGAGAGCTTGTATCCTCCGTACCCTTCACACGTGGGGTTTCCGTGGCCGCCTGCCCTGTTTCTTTCAGGCATTTGTATAAAATCGAGTTTTCTAGATGAGTGTGCCTTCTGCCTTGTCGGACACCTTTACCCAGGAAACCGGTGTGCCTCAGAGTTCCGTCCTCTTTGCTATCGCAAATGACCCTATCACGGCCTCTCTCACGCCGGGCGTCTCCCGCCCCCATTTGGTTGACGATTTTGCCACCTATTGCAGTTCTCCACGGACCTGTCACATCGAGCATCGATATCTTCGGCGAGGTCTAGATTGTCTTTACTCCTGGAGCATCGACAACGGCTTTCACTTCTCCGCTGACAAAACCGTCCGTACCGATTTGTGGCGATGCACGTGGTTTCTCCCACCATGTTTACATCTTGGGCCCGTTGCCCTTCCGTCCGTTGAAACTACCAAATTCGTGGGGATCGTGCCCGGTAGGAAACACTCTTGGTCGTTGCACGTATCTTACAGTCTGTCTGTAAACTCAAGAGCGAGCAGCGGTTTTGGTGGGGGAAGTGACCTTTCGCGAAAGAACCCTGCCACTGGCGTACAGGGCCACCCAAAATCAGTTGGCCTTTACCTGTCTAGCGGTGTAGTTCGGTGTGCAGTGGTACGTCGTTTCTGTTCGTGGGATCTTAGTTGCCAGTGTCAGTCAGTTGACTTTGTGTACTCAGTGATACATTTCAGTATCCGGAAGCGATAGATAATCGCCCTGCATTGCAAGGAAATGTGCACAATACGAAGGAGAGGAGGTATTTGTGGAGTAACGAGCGTTCGATTGTCTCAACGTTATTACAGCGTGTGTTAACGAGGCGACACACAAAGAACTGTTGGCTAATATTACCAGTCCCAATCAAAGGGCTGCAGTTTGTGCAAACGTCAGCCTCGCCACAACAGGACCCATAAGGAAGGACCGCGAAAGCAAGGCGCACGGTGTACTGGAATCGCACCGAAGATAAACTAATAACTTAGGGAAGAAACCCATCGTTAAAGACAGTTTCACAAAATCGGTCATTCGACAAACGATGGAGGACTTTCACATAAACTAAAAATAGTGCCCACTTTACGGAAATTACTTACCGCCGTGAAACGAAAAATACATTTTGCTCGCCAGAAAGATGTTTTACACAAGACATTGCGTGAAATGGGATTTACCTGGAAATACTTTTCAGACATGTTTACGAAGACAGTGCGAATCTAACTAATACAATACACAAAATTATAAATTTCTAGTTACTTTGTAAACACGCTTCGTGTTGCAAGAATTGTTAAGTTTCAATGCAGCCCTTCAAAGAAAACTTCTACCTTTTAGTAGAAACACAAAGTAAGAACAAGCCTTAAATTCTACAGATTACTTGCACTATATCTAGTTCGTATTACTAATAGAGTAACATACATTCACATGAATAGGCATCCGGTATTATGTTTGTAATAGAATCCTGACTTCCGTTCTAATGTTAATATTATCTATTCTAGAACGTTGTGTTTCGAAAGAAGCTATCGTCTTTTGTTTTCCTTATACTCTTAACGCATTTGTCTAAAAATAAACGCAGACGGGACGTATCTGTAGACGGCTTCGCCAGAGATTTAAAGCGCGCGCCACGGCAGGGAGAAGAAATAAAAACTTTGAGGTCCGCCAATGACATTGTAATTCTGTCAGACACAGCAAATGACTTGAAAGAGCAGTTGAACGGAATGGACAGTGTCTTGAAAGGAGGGTATAAGATGAACATCAACAAAAGCAAAACGAGGATAATGGAATGTAGTCGAATTAAATCGGGTGATGCTGAGGGAATTAGATTAGGAAATGAGACACTTCAAGTAATAAAGGAGTTTTGCTATTAGGGGAGCAAAATAACTGATGATGGCCGAAGTAGAGAGGATATAAAATGTAGACTGGCAATGGCGAGGAAAGCGTTAATTAAGAAGAGAAATTTGTTAACATCGAGTATAGATTTAAATGTCACGAAGTCGTTTCTGAAAGCATTTGTATGGAGTGTAGCCATGTATGGAAGTGAAACATGGACGATAAATAGTTTGGACAAGAATAGAAGCTTTCGAAATGTGGTGCTACAGAAGAATGCTGAAGATTAGATGGGTTGATCACATAACTAATGAGGAGGTATTGAATAGATTTGGGGAGAAGAGGAGTTTGTGGCACAACTTGACTAGAAGAAGGGATCGCTTGGTAGGACATGTTCTGAGACACTGAGGGATCACAAATTTAGTATTGGAGGGCAGTGTGGAGGGTAAAAATCGTAGAGGGAGACCAAGAGATGAATACACTAAGCAGATTCAGGATGATGTAGGTTGCAGTAAGTACTGGGAGATGAAGAGGCTTGCACAGGATAGAGCAGTATGGAGCGCTGCATCAAACCAGTCTCAGGACTGAAGACCACAACAACAACAACAACACTCTACCTGTGCTGCTAGAACGTGTGCCTTTACAAGTACGACAGAACATGTGGTCCGTGCACGATGGAGCTCCTGCACATTTCAGTGGAAGTGTTTGTACGCTTCTCAACAACAGATTCGGTGACCGATGGGTTGGTAGAGGCGTACCAATTCCGTGGCCTCCACGCTCTCCTGACCTCAACCCTCTTGACTTTCATTTATGGGAGCATTTGAAAGCTCTCGTCTACGCAACCCCGGTACCAAATGTAGAGACTCTTCGTGCTCGTATTGTGGACAGCTGTGATACAATACGCCATTCTCGATGGCTGCATCAGCGCATCAGGGATTCCGTGCGACGGAGGGGTGATGCACGTATCCTCGCTAACGGAGGACATTTTGATCATTTCCTGTAACAGTGTGTTTGAAGTCACGCTGGTAGGTTCTGTTGGTGTGTGTTTCCATTCCATTATTGATGTGATTTGAAGAGAAGTAATAAAATGAGCTGTGGCACGTAAAATAAGCGTTTCCGGACACATGTCCACGTGTGTGAGGAATGTTTCCTGAAAGTTTGGCCGTACCTTTTTGTAACACCCTGTATATAGTGAGCGGCATTTCTGTGTTCTCCAGAGACTCGGCTCCACAGCCTGCTAGCTGGTAGTGCCTGAAGCAGTGGTCTTCGAATGCACCTAGTTACCAGGCTTATGTCGGAGGAACTGGGAAACGTGGTTCTGAAGACCGGTGTCTTCGTAATAGGCATCAACATCTGCCTTCCGCTGCCCGCTGCTCGCTGTGCAGTCCCGCCGGCACGCTCACGTCCACATCGCTACTCGGCAGGGTGGCAGGTCGCACTCGTCACACCACCAACTGGTTCTCCCCCCACCTCATCGCCCTTCCACTAGCGAATGCCCCGTGGGAAGAGAGAGTGTCAGTAAGCCTCTAGGCACTTTCACGAATCCTCTCTTCAAATTTCAGTATCGACACCTCTCCAGCACACGTGATATCTCACGCGTCTGCCGATGGAGTTCGTCGTGCATCTCAGTAACGCTCTCGCACCAAGTAAATGGTTCCGTGAAGAAATGCGCCGCTCTCGGTTGGATCTTCTTGTCTCTCTTATAACAGACCTGATAAACATACCAGGCTGATGAACACTACTCAAGAATCCGTCCAACAAGCGCCTCGTAAGCCATTTCCTATTGACTCTCTTACATACATTTCCTTAACGTTATTCCTACCAATCTGAGTGTAGCAGCTCCTTTTCCTACTATTACGGTTAACCCCTCTCTGGATAGTTACTTCTACATATTTTACCGAAGCAATTTGTGATCAGTAGAGTGCTTATGTAGTAGTGTGTTTCTTTTCCGGTTGTTGTTGTTGTTGTTGTAGTGGCACTGATGACCACAGCAGTTAAGTCCCATAGTGCTCAGAGCCATCTATTGTTCTGCGCTTCACTCCAAAAATTACTTTCAACGTACACCCTTCCGAATGTGCTCAATTTACTCACCTCTTGGTCTCCCTCCACGCTTCCCTCCGGTATTGAACCGCTGGTCCTCCATCTACCACAATGTGTTCTATCAACCGATTCTACCTTTTCATCTGGTGCTGCCACAAATTTCTCTTCTCCCCAAATCTATTCAGTACCTCCTCGTTAGTTATCTACCCCTCAGCCTTCTTCTGTAGCACTACATTTCAAAAACTTCTATTCTTTTCTTGTCCGAACTATTTATCGTCCATGTTTCACTTCCATAAATGGCTACACTCCATAAAAATACTTTCAGAAACGACTTCCTGACCATTAAATCTATACTCGATGTTAACAAATTTCTCTTCTTCAGAAATGCTTTCCTTGCCATTGCCAGTCTCCATTTTATATCCTCTCTACTTCGACCATCATCAGTTATTTTGCTCCCCAAATAGCAAAACTCCTTTAGTACTTTAAGTGTCTCATTTCCTAATCTAATTCCCTCAGCATCTCCCGACTTAATTCGACTACATTCCATTATCCTCGTTTTGCTTTTGTTGTTGTTCATCTTATATCCTCCTTTAAAGACACACTCAATTCCGTTCAACTGCTCTTCCAAGTCCTTTGCTGTCTCTGACAGAATTACAATGTCGCCGGTAAATCGCAGAGTTTTTATTTCTTCTCCATGGATTTAAATACCTACTCCGAATTTTTCTTTTGTTTCCTTTACTGCTTGCTTAATACACAGATTGAATAACATCGGGGATAAGCTACAACCTTCTCTCACTCCCTTCCCAACCGCTGCTTCTGTTTCGTACCCCTCGACTCTTATTACTCTCATCTGTTTACTGTACAATTTGTAAATAGCCTTTCGCTCCGTGTATTTTACCCCTGCCACCTTTAGAATTTGAAAGAGGATATTAGTCAACATTGCCTGCAGCTTTGTCCAAGTCTACAAATGCTATCAACGTATGTTCATCTGTCCGCAACATATCTTCTATGAGAAGTATTGCCTCGCGTGTTCTTTACCTATGTCTGCACAATACGTTACATTTATTTTGTTTAGGGTCAAAAGCGACAGCCCGCATCATTCACCAATTCTGTGGAGGTCATTGTGCAAATCCATACTATCTTTTGCTGTTGCATCTTTCTTACAGGCAGACGCATCATCTTCGAACAATCTTAAAAACCTACCAACGTTTTCCACTACACCATTTGTGTACGTTGTAAATAGTAACGCTTTTGTCACACTTACTTCGGGGTGCTCCGCAAATTAACCTTTACATCTGTCGATTTTGTTCCGGTACGAGCGACGTGTGTAGTTTTATCCACGCGGAAATCTCGAAGAAACACACACACACACACACACACACACACACACACACACACACACACACACACACACACCCCTTGCAGAAGGTGAAGTACACAATTCCATTTTTTTACTCCTTCATGCCGTAGTCGCAAACATTGGACAGCCAGGTTCTGCCAACAAACTTCATGTAGCCAAACTTTCGCTAGTCAGTCTTCGAATAGCTCGAACTTTTCACTTAAAAAAAATGTTCGTTGTACTCTTACGCTCTGTTGTATTTTTTATTTTTAAAACAGCACAAAATTATCTACAGATTTTATTAATACAACTTTTTACAAGATCCAGTACCAACAGCGCTACAGTTGGTCAAAAAACATTTGTAGAAATTGGTGCAAAATGGCAAAATACCAAGTTTTCGAGCACTTTTATTTAAGACTATGTTTCTTTAGGCGAAATGTCTTACATGTCACGTTAAAAATTGGAATTGAACTTTCCGGCATGGCGAGCATATCGTTCACATTGCGTGCATTACCTACTAGCCCTTTGAAGTCAGACAGCGTGAAGTTACTCTCGTGAGACAACTTAATCAAGCGGATTGAACAGTTAGTTAAAAACTTCATCTCGATATTGTTCTAGTGCCGTGTCAGAAGGAGTCCATTACCAGTACTTCCTTAATCGCCTGATGGCGGAAAGCGCGCCCCCGAGGCCCGTCGCGGTGAACAGAGTTTCGGCACCCGGGTCAAATTCTTCAGGTGGAAACAGCACAAGAGCGGATTTGAAATGGTCTTCCGCTGGCAAGAAGTCCAGTGGAGTCTACTGTGTAAACTCGCCGGAATTTTTGCGTCAAGAAGAAGATATTATAAAAATGATCGACGAAACAGACGTCGAAATCGCCGAACTGGAAGAGGATGACTCACTATTGTGACAACAGGACATGTGGTTCGCACTCGATGTACTTACCCTTATTCCGCTACTCAAGCCATTTCCGGTGACGCCAAGGAAGTTGGCCCATCAAAACGTCACAATTACTCACATAACCACCTCAAGTGCGCCAAAGGTCGCAGGAGACTGCCAGCGGTATTCCCCATCCAGAAGTGGAAGTAGTGTTGGCGGTGAAAAGCGGCAGTAAATGTCGGCGCGTTTTTAGTTATAGTGTTTCATGTACTTCATTTTAATTGCTGGACAGTTATCTATTTCGATTTACCAATATCAGATAATAAAAGGTCAGGTTTCTATCGCTAGCTGTTTTATATACGACTCGTAATGAGTATTATAAATGTGCATACACGAGGACTAAAATTCGCTGGAGCTCAACTCGGAGTAATATTCACGACACGAGCGATGGCAGTACAGTTTGCGTTTGCTCTGCGCACGTACGTCGTGCAGTCTCCGACAGCCAATGAGCATTGAGCGCGGTTTGAGTGCTTTGCTGTCAGTGGCGCAGCTGTTGTGAGAATTAAACGTGACCGTAGCGAGTTGTTGTGGACGATGCCGCTGACGAGACGATGTTGTCATTTATCGTCTTGTAAAGTTATCAAATGAACAAAACGAATTGCAGAATGACTTATATAAGATGTCGGTGTGGTGCGAAAAGTGGCAATTGACCCTGAATAAAGAAAAGTCAGAAGTTATTCACATCAGTACGAAAAGAAATCACCTAAATTTCAATTACGCGATAAGTCACACAAATCTGAAGGCTGGAAATTCAACTAAATACTTAGGAATTAAAATTACAAATAACGTAAATTGGAATGATGGCATAGATAATATTGTGGGTAGATGAAACTAAAGACTGCGATTAATTGGAACACCACTTAGAAGGCACAACAGGACTACCAAAGAGACTGCTTACACCACGCTTGTCCTCTGGTTCTGGAGTATTGCTGTGCGGTATGGAGTTCAAAGAAGGGCAGCTAGCTTTTTAATATCGCGAAATAGGGTAGATAGTTGCACAGACATGATACGTAAATTGGAGCACCAATCATTAAAACCGAGGCATTTTTAGATCGGACGGGATCTTCTCATGGAATTTCAATCACCAGTTTTCTCCTCCGATTGTGGAAACGGTGCGTTGGTACCCATCTACACAGGGAGAAATGATCACGATAAAGCAAATCAGGGCTTGCACAGAAATATTTAAGTGGGCGTTTTTCCCGCGTGCCGTTGGAGAGTGGAACGGTAGAGACAATTCGAGGGTGTTTCACTGAACCCTCTGCCAGGCTCTTTATTGTGAATAGCAGAGTAATCACGTAGATGTAGATCTTTTGCAACATGTGTCTACTACTTGACTGAACTAGTGAAGTTCTTTCTGTTCCACACCCGACCGATGTGTACCGACTTGTTACGGATCGTAGTAATGCACTTCGCTGCATGGCTATAGTCGCGCCTACTGGCTGAGGACACCAGAAAACTAGGTAAGTACGCGTGGTCGGTCGAAGCGGTAGACATTCTGTTGAAACGAGGACCTGCCCGTTTCTGGCAGTCACCTCTGCTTCGGCAGCCAGTAAGGCAAAGGCGAACTTGGGTTTACCGCGTGGCAGGCTCTTTCCGTGGTCACGGGCCCCTTTTCTAAGCATGTTCGCACGACTAAACGGTGGACGGTAAGTCACGTCCAGTAACATGTTAACCCTGACGCCACAGACTGCACGATCGGGTTCCCGGGTTCGATTCCCGGCGGGGTCAGGGATTTTCTCTGCCTCGTGATGGCTGGGTGTTGTGTGATGTCCTTAGGTTAGTTACGGTTTAAGTAGTTCTAAGTTCTAGGGGACTGATGACCATAGATGTTAGGTCCCATAGTGCTCAGATCCATTTGAGCCACAGACTGCCTGAAGGTCGTGCGTCCAAGTCGTCTGTGCCTTATCGATTGACACATATGCACGTGCCACAGAAAGGCGTAGTGTAAGCAGCGATCGCCTGTGTTCCCACGGACTGCGTCACGACACACGTACTCGCCCAACTTTCCTCTCGGTGGCCTTCACGCCTTTGCCGACCGTCGTTGACGAAGTGACGTCACGGTCTCTGGTACGGCCTCGCTGCTGACGCTGACGAACCTAGCATCGGTGCTCCCTGCCGCTCCCTCCATAAGCCTTAGCCGTTCAGCATCAGGGATGATCGTACCACTGTTTCCCAATTGTGAGTCTGTGCGGCGGTCACTGTTCGTTTGTCTCGCAATTTTCCGCATCAGGTTCACAGATTCCGGTTTTATGGCTTCAGACAGCACTGTACCCAGTTTACTTGCAGGTCTCTGGCCCTGTGTTACCCTATTTGAGTTTTGATTGTATTTTGCGAGAGGACTCAGTTTTTGTTCATAAACACTTTAATCCGCATCACTTCGGAGGTGGTGTTCAGGAATATGAGAAGAGTGCACGAGGTGCCCTAGGCTGCGGCCCTTGGCTGGGCGAGACAAGCAGCAGAGTCTGGTCGCAGCAGTCTGCGGGCTACCTGCTGGCCACTGAAGCAGCCGACCAGTGTGCACGAAGAACCTGGGACTGTTCCGAAAGGGAGCCGATTACGTCATACAGTGTGACCTGCCCAGTTTTCTAATTGCCGCTACATGGCTCTTACAGTGCCGAGTGAGTTATGGAACTCAACATTTTTTTTATTTCTGAAGGATAATATGTAGTTGCTTTCGAGCAACGTGTCGTCGTTAATGTCAATTACGAATCCAGTGGACTTTCTCTCGAAAATACAATGTGTTTTTACCTGTAGATTCAAAAGCGTTCGACCAAACTACTTTTTTCTTTTTTTAAGTAATAAGTTACTTTCCATAGAAGAGCGAGTTGTAGTGGCTTTCGCATAAAATGTGAAAGGCATCAAAACGTAAATACATAGCAGCAAGGAAAATGTGTTACGAAGTTATAAAACGTGTCCTGACACGGCAGTATCTCCGTGCGCAAACACATTTTGAAACGGGGAATTTAAAGTAAGTGTGCCGTCCCAACCTAGTAGATCCCTCGCCCTCGGATGCGGCCGCGCGTCAGTTCACGCCCTCGTTGCGCCGTAACCTTAAAACGCGAAAAATAGCCCGCGCGCAACAGGCGCGGCCGGATGCCGGCTAGGGAGTTCGGCGGCGCGCTGTTGGCAACGGCCAAGGTTCGCCGGTTGCGACGCCGGCCGCCAGGGGCGCCGCGGTCGCTCTCTGCGGCCGGGGCCTCGTCCGGCCTTCAGTCCATCCTTGGCGGGGGAGCCGAGTGGACGTTGCAGCCGGAGCAGGGCGGACACAGCGGCAGTCCATCGCGCACGGGCGCACGCACGCACACAGCAGCAGTGGCGGTCGGATCTCGCACCCACGTGTCGTGTCGTCGTCGTCGTCTCCTCGCCTCCCCCAGCAGCGCCGCGCCAAGTTCCTCCCCCTCACTAGAGTGCTGTGGGCGCCGTGTCGCGCCACCTGCCCCCGCGAGTGCGTCCCAAAGTGCGACGTCCGGAAGTCGGTAGCCTCGTCCAGTGACACAGTTCGTCGACCTTTGCCAGCGCAGAGCAGCAGCAGCCGCCGCCATCTCCCGAGGTGCTTCTTGACGCTATGGAGGATAGCGCGTTCCAGTAATGTTCGCGTTGAACAGGTAACTGTAGTGTTTATTTTAGTTTTCGACGCCCCTCCTCATTAAGTGTAGGAAAGCTAGCTCCAGAGAAGTGATAGGTAGCCGGCGCCACCGCCGTGTGGCTACGTGCTCGCCATATCGGCTTTAAGCGGCCCGGCAGGTATCCCGTTATCAGCAGATTTGCCGAGGGCGAGCGGAGGTGCGCAGGCGTTGACCGTGAACCGCCGTGCGCACGTCACGTCGCGGAAGGATACTATGAGGGGCCGGCCGCGGTGGAGGGGACGGCGGAGCGCGTGCAGCGCGCAGCCGCGGCGGCGGTGGCTGTAGCAGGCCAGGCGCCCCGCCGCTGCCGATGCCGCATCTCTCTCCGCCGTTTACTGTCTTCCTAAGGCTTGTTGCGGCTTCGTCAGGCACACTTAACGGATAGCTGTAGCACAGCGCCCCGCCGTGTTGTGTGCTGGTAGCAGTTCTTGTGTTTGCGGACTGTTTCCATGCAGCTCTTCACGCTCGCCTGCCCTGAGCGAGGCTGCGCATAACCGCCGCCTGCTGCTCGTTGTACGTCACTCCCTCTGCAGGTGCTCCTTAACCCCAAAATTAGCCCCCCCCCCTCCCGCCCCCTTGCCTTGCCGTCCATTCCTTGGTCTCCAATCTCATTCAGTTTGTCTTCGTCATTCGACCCACACATCTAATATCCAGCGTGCCCTTGCACCACCACCTTTCAAAGCCTTTCATCTCTCTCCTCGAATGTTTGTCGTCGACGTTTCTTTTCTGTCAGAAATGACCTCCCACTCCCGCTCTCTTTCATCAAATTGTTCTTTTGGGAACGATTTTTTTGTCTCGCTGCTTGCATACGTGAGATTGAGTTAATCTTTTCGATAAAACTGTGACGAAGTTCCGCAAGATGCAGCGGTAATAGTGCTTCGAAATCGACTGCGACCTTAAAAGAGTTAGTGGCTTTCTTTTCCCTCCCGTGTAACGCGGAAGCCTGTACAAAAAGTTTTGCAGAGAGCACCGTGAGGCAAGACAGAGACCGCCTCGTCAACATAACTGTTTTGTCGTCCACGGTAAACACGCGACGCACTAATCCTACAAATTTTCTTTTACCGGATCTCTCGGACACTTTTCCTCACTGACTTCTTGCTACACGTTTTCATTCTTCACTCAGTCCGGCCACCTCGTCCCGTTCAAGTGTTCTGTGACGACTGTTGTGTTACTTCTGTGTCCTCCATTTTCGATGCGTCGCAGCCTGACCGAGCGTTGCCGCTCACACACAGGTTTCCTTGGATCTTTTTGTCTCGTCAGACTCTATAGCTTATTTTGTCACTTTCACTTCGTCGGAAGTCCATCTGTCTTCAGCAATTGTTGACACTATTTCTACTCTGGAACTTCATTTCCTGTTAGTAACGTTTGTCCATCTTCTGAAATCCGATGCCGAACTTTTAAAGTTTAGTAATCCATCTTGTCCAGCTATTAGTTGTGGCACATGTTCCGTCTCATCTAGCACGCGACTCGGAAAAGTGCGTCAACTTGTGGCTTTTCGAGATTCATTTTTTGAGAGCTCATGCTGACGCTGTTTATATACTTCATTAACTATCTTGTATTAGCGAATGAACAAGATGCAATCTGGTGGTATCTTATAATACTTACCAGTGGATGAAGTGAGGTAGCTATTGAATAGTGTGCTGTTGGCGTGAAAATGTGTCCACTTCAGACAAGTGCAAATGCGTGGATGCAGTGCGTCGTCGTCGTAATTACAATGGACGGATAAAGTTAGGTCGGTGCTTCAGATGTGCGGGCGGCGCCGAGCGTGTACCGCAGGCGTCCGCTCGATGCCAGCGGCTGCTTTCGGGGGTCGCTGACAAATGCCGGTAGCAGTGTCGCTGGCCGTTGTGCGACGCGAGGCGCTTTTGTGTTTCTGCGATAGATCGTCGATCTCCTCTCGTCTGCCGCTGGGAGTCATTTAGCCGGACGCAGCGCCTGTCTTGTCACACGACTGAGGTGCTACTGCTGCGAGCAGGTCGGCCTCTCTTCAGTTGCGGATTCGGTTGCTGCCGGTGTGTTTAGTGGTCATACAGATTTGCAGCTCCGTGGCTGTCGATGAAAATGCCAGCAATAATACGGCGAGCAGTAAACGTACCGCACGCATTTTATTAAACACTCGTTCCCGTTTCTTACCGACCATCACTTGGTGGAATACGCTTACGTGTCGACCATTTTTAATGTGGTCTCCTGTAATTGAAACGCTATTGTATGCAAGCCGTTACATCAACTCAGTAGCAGTGTGCAAAGTATTTGCGATGCGAGATGAGGCTGCTGCAGTAGAGAGTGAAATAAAACAACGTGATGGCCAGCATTCGCGACGTGCTGCGTCGTGCATCGCCCCGGGTTTTGCTTGCTTGGCTGCACTGCCTCGCTGAGGTGGTTGACCTCTGAGCGACCGCCAGCTGGCTCGTATCTCTCTCTCTCTCTGCGTCGCGTGTATGTATGTGTGTGTCGCTAGACCGCTTCCCCGCACGCACGTGAGTCATGCGTTTCCTGGGAGCGTCGCTGCCGCCGCTTCTGTACAGTACGTCTGTCTGCACGTCTTTGTGAACCCCCCGCTCCTTCATATCCAACAGCGTCACCAGCTACCAGCCTGTAAATTGCTCGACGTCTTCAATTCAACAAACGCACTTCCTCGCTCCATCTCTCACCCGACAACCTGTACGCCTTACCTCACTATAGTGCGTTAAACATTAGTTGCGACTTTTGACATTTGGCTCAGCGGCGGGAGGTGACGCCGTCGCCCAGGTAATAACGATGGCGAGCACGCTTTCCTTATCACGGCACCACCGCTTCGGTTGCTAAAGCACCTTTGTTGCCACATCGTGGATAAACGTTACCACGTTGTGTCGCGCAATAGATGCATATACGTTAGTCATCTTTCGTTGGAGCGTGGTATTTTTTGCCGCTGAAGTGTTATGCCGTCATCAGCTATTCTGAAAAAGTGATTTGTGTTGGATTTTTATTAATAAAAACAGTGCACCACGTCTGAAAACACAACATTCACAACGTAAGCGGACGTTCGGGAACAGATTGAGTGGCCTCGAAAGTAATGTCTGCTACTGAATATTCCTCAGAATTCGACAATAATAATGGACATTGCGCTGTACCACTCTGTTGTGACGGATAAAGCTACAACAATCCAGTGAATGAAGCGGATGTTTCGCTCTCGATACAAAGAAATGTTCCACTGCATACAGTTGAACGTAACGTGGATAAGGCGAAGTTAGTGAAACTTAGTGATCTAGAAGTCTAAAAAGCCACGGTACCAGGTCGGCAAATTGGCTGTCGCTAAAGGGAACAGTTTAATCAGGCTTCATCCGTATCACGGTAGTATAAATTCGACTGAGAAGACGCTAAGTGAGGCTAAAATGCTAAATAAAGAGCCCATCTGAAACGCCGCACCGCAGGACAAGTCTGCAGCTGCCAAGAAGGTAGGAGGACAGTGACGAGTTTTGAGTAGCACGTACCTTCTCTTGTTGCCGTGTTAAAGTCTGCTTGTTTTCTCAGAACAGAGCACACTTTACAAAAATTCACCTCACTAACATTCTGACGCGATAGAATCGAGGAATAGGCCGTTAAAAAAAATTCCTGAGGGCAAGTCAGTTCAGTAGTTCATGAAACAGCCCAGTGTCCGAATAAAATAACCGCGTAACTTCACTTGCGTTGTCAGAAAACTCACAGCAATTCTCATTTCACGAGCTATCGATGGTCATTAAAAATTACATTTCACCGCTAAAAAACTGTAGTTGTTCGTTACAAGGTTTCGCATATTAATCACAAGGCAAAATATTCCGGTTTTTGTGTGCTGTCATTTGCCAATATCATCTGTCGATACCTGCAACGGTTTATTTCAGAAGTGGGGTTTTTAACTATTTATTTCTGGCTTTTTCGCTGGCGCGTGCTTTCCTGACGGAGTGGTTTAGATACATTCCATTTTCTCGGGGCTGCAGACAGATCCCTCGAAGTTTAAATAACAATTTAGTATGAAACTTCCTGGCAGATTAAAAGTGTGTGCAGGATCGAGACTCGAACTCGGGACCTTTGCCTTTCGCGGGCAAGTGCTCTATCGACTGAGCTAACCGAGCACGACTCACGCCCCGCCGTCACAGCTTTACTTCTGCCAGTACCTCGTCACCTACCTTCCAAACTTCACAGAAGCAATCCTGGAAGAAAGGATACTGCGGAGGCATGGCTTACCCACAGCCTGGGGGATGTTTCTGAAAGTTTCGCAGGAGAGCTCCTGTGAAGTTTGGAACGTAGGAGACGAGGTACTGGCAAAATTGAAGCTGTGAGGACGGGGCGGGAGTCGTGCTCGGGTAGCTCAGCTGATAGAGCACTTGCCCGGGAAAGGCAGAAGTCCCGAGTTCGAGTCTCGGTCCGGCGCATAGTGTTAATCTGCCAGGAAGTTTCATATTAGCGCACACTCCGCTGTAGAGTGAAAATTTCATTCTACCAAGTCAGCATGTTTCTACATTTCATACGAGGGAAGATACGACGTAACACGTGCGAAATGCAGATTCATAACGACCCTTATTTTTCACTGCAAACTTGAAGAATTTCTTGCAGTTATACTGAAATACCACAATAACTATGAGCATTAACGAAATGCTATGCATTTCGTCACGAACGTGACGAATTAACTTAAAAGATGTGCGAGAATCAGATGTTTTTAGCTTATACTTTCGTTACGGTCGTCTGAGAAAGGTCGCAGGTGGGTGAGCCCGTGTCGCTTGCCGTTCACGCGCCCAGCTCACACTGGCTGTTGCGCCTCCCCCCTCTCGTTCCGTGCTGCACTGTCAAAAGTAGCAACTGAACACACAACGCTACAGACACCTGTCAGTGGACAGTATCACGAGTTGTGTAGACAATTGCCCTACCTCGAGGCTGCAGTTCCACTGGGCACACTTGCAGTGGGGTGTCTGTGTGACTGGCAGCCCGTCCTCACTCGAGAGGCGAAACCGGAGGAGAGGCAGCGGCCTGTGGCAGAGCCGTTGCCAAGGGGCTGCGAGAGCAGGGCGGGCATTCTTTCAACTTGGGTATTTCGAGTGTCTTCTGGGTGTGAGAATTCAATAAGGAAAAACGTTCCTCAACAAATCTACGCATTTTACACGTGTAACAGGTTTTAAAATGCAACGAAAGCAGCAGGTGCTGTTGAGGTGGTGTGATGAAATGCCAGTCATCGGGAAGTAAACAAACGATAAGAACGCAGCAAGTGTGCGTGCGGTGCCGCGGAAAGCGTAGACGGTGAGCGCCGTGTGCAGATGTCTTGTGCCCCGACTGTAGGGACGGGAGCCCAGCCAGCTGCCCTGCCCTCTCCTGCCTGCCCGCCTGGCGACAGCTGCCTGCCTGCCTGCCTCCCCTCCCCGCCCCGCCCCCTCCCTCCCCCCCCCCCACACACACACAAACGGCGAGCCAGTGAGCGGTAGGGGAGGGGAGTCTGCACGACTAGCTTCCGCTTTGCGCAACGCCTCTCTGCCCACGTGTGTGGGAGTGCGCCTGCGCGGTGTGTAGCGGAGGGTGCTCTCATTTGACCCTCTCCGTGGCGCATTTGTGAAAGCTGCGTCGCGACAGTAACTGACGCTAAGCCTCGTTATGAACCCCAGTTGCTCGAATTTTCTGCTTACGGTCATCTCGCGGAACACGTACACGAGGAAGTAATACGCTGACCAAATGCTCTCGAGCCGTACGCTCTACGAATTCCAGCGGTGGTACACCTCTCTGCGACCCAGAAAGCCTGCCTGGGGTAGTGTCTCGAGGGTGCTGTATCGCGGTCCCGCCGCCCAGACGACAGCCCGTGCAGAAACTCGCCGCTGTTCGTCGGGTCTCGTCCATGGCTGCAGCGGTGGTGCGCCTGTTTCGCGAGTCACTTGCTCTGTCGCTGAATTCCTCGCAGTAACTCAGTTTGCCATCTGCTTTTCGTACAGCTTGTTTTATCAGATTATTCTACTTCGTCCCCGACGGAATACATGACATTTACGCGTGTACAGAAATGGTGAAATTTGCGCCCAGTATCCCAGAAATTGAGCTGCGCACAGCGACAAATCGTAGGCCGCCGCGCACGCGGCCAATCCTCGTCCACCGCAGTGGGAGCGACCTGGAACGGTCGGGTCGCCTTCAGTGCGTTCAGCTGGTGCGGCCTCTTGCCTGCAGGTTGTGCGACCACCTGCCGAGGACCACCCACTGCGATGCGTGCGGCCGCTGTGAACGCTACCGGACTGTCGCAAACAGAACCAAAGTGCGCGGAACAGCCAGCCAGCGTCTACAGCCAGATCAGAGTCACCTTACTGGTGAGAGGGTCGGACACTGTACGGCCCCCTGGTGCAGGCCACCATCCGTGTACACGGCAGGGTGGGGTGACGCCCCGGCTGCTTACAAGCGTAGACCACACAGTCGGCTAAGAAAAGAAAAAAATGAATTTGCCGTGGGAGCGTCTTCAGTCGCGTTCGCCGAATGCCACGTGAGAGCCGTCGCCGGTCACCTTGCGTACTGGTGGACCTATCCTGTGCTTTTTCCGCAGCCGCGGTATAGAGTACAGAATCGTCCGCGAATAGCCTCTGCAGTCCCCAGATTTACTCTCGGGCGATCGTTAACATAAATTACAGCCAGTGTTGGCCGTGTAACAGCCTCCTGCGGTGCTGCCGAAATAACCTTCGTCGACTTTGTTGACAGCGGGCGCAAATGTACCGTCGCCGTCAATCAGAGGTCCGTCCTCACCTCACCTGACGCGACGCTCCGCCCTTCAGCTCGGTGTTACGTGTGTGGCAAGTGGCAGAGACCACGGCGGCCTGCTGCCATCTGACAGAATACGCACAATGTCGTCCAGCCGTTTCCAAACGACATTAACTTCTTCGACAGAAACATACGCGCACTTCGTAGCGTCTTTTCAGTTCCGTCTTCCCGTCTCGTTTTCTGTGCAATTTCCAAACAACCCCGAAAACTCACACACTTTCCTGAGTGGGCCTGACTGTCGCAACACTCTAAATAGTGTTTAAATCATTCGGGGACAGTTTAGCCTTTTCTTCGCGGGTACGGTAAATCTCTGACTTTTCTTCAAATTTCGTTCGGTGTGTCTTGCCGGATCTTGCAAGATTTCAGAAAAAGAAAACTACGAATGAAACAAAGATTAGAGAGACTGTTGCAGACTGGCGCGCGACGGGAAGAGGTAGGGCTCCGGTGCCAGGCAGGCGGCTGGGCCTCCCACACCCCGTCCCTGACTCTTCCCGTTGCTCCTGCGACGAAAGTGCAGTACCTGCGGTGGCAGCTTCTGGCCGCTTTGATGCCCCCCGCCACAAATTCCCCTCCTCATCTCCAGAGTAGCGCTCGCAGCCTACCTCCCCAGTTACCCGCTGAGTGTACTCCAGTCTCTGTTGCCCTCTACAGTTTTTACGCTCCCTCTAGTGCCGCAGAAGCTACTCCCTGATGTCTTAACGTTCTGTCCCTTCTCCTTGTCAGTGTTTCCCACATATTCCTTTCTGCTCCGATTCTGCTCAGAACCTTGTCTTCCCTTACCGTGCCAGTCCACCCAAATCTCAACATTTGTCTCTAGCACCACATCTCAGATGTTCCGATTCTCCATGTCTCACTACTATACAATGCTGTGGTGCAAATGTACATTGTCAGAAATTTGTTCCTCAAATCGAAGCCTATGTTTGACACTAGTAGACTTCTCTTGGCCAGGAACGCCTTTCTTCCGAGTGCCAGTCTGCTTTCGATGTCCCCCTTGCTCTGTCCGTCATTGCTTATGGTACTGCCTAGTTGGTGGTATTAGCAGTCCATAACTTCATCTACATCGACACCATCAATCCTGACAAGTTTCTCACCTTCTCATTTCTGCTACTTCACATTACCTTTGTCTTTCTGCGATTCACTCGAATCCATATAAAGTAGTCATTAGACTCTTGAATCCATTCGACAAGGCCGGCCGCGGTGGTCTCGCGGTTCTAGGCGCGCAGTCCGGAACCGTGCGACTGCTACGGTCGCAGGTTCGAATCCTGCCTCGGGCATGGATGTGTGTGATGTCCTTAGGTTAGTTAGGTTTAAGTAGTTCTTGATGACCACAGCAGTTGAGTCCCATAGTGCTCAGAGCCATTTGAACCAATCCATTCGACACATCCTGTAATTCTTCTTAACTTTGACTGAGGATAGCAGTAGCATCAGTGAATCTTGTCACTGATATCGCTTCACCTTCGATGTCAACACCTTTTTTTAACCGCGGCACTTCGTTCTTGGACCGACACTGTTCCACCTGGGTCTCGAGCCAACATCCGTGAACGAGAGACGCTCATCCGGCGGCTGGGTTGTGAGCAGGCAGTGGTGTCCACTGGGCGCGCGCCCGCACTTTGTCGACGACGCGGTGCCACAAATCTGAGTGCTGCAACATTTCTGGAGAAGAGGAAAACCTATCCAGTGTTGGCTCCCAACTCCTCGAATCCCGAACCAAAGCGACGACGCAGTGACACCTCCCGCCACTCAATTGAAATGCAAAACTACAAAAATTCTTTAATGAAAAAAAAAAAATCGTCACGGGTCACAGAGACCTGGTGTTACCAACATTACGACAGAGTGCGAAATGTGTCTGCGTTGGTTCGCCGAGACCGAACAAGGTCCGGGTCTGATGAACGTCCGAAAGTAGAAACCTCCGGCAGTTGTACAAGGTACAGAACGGTGGTGCGAATGTCCTCCGCGTTGCACTCACTGGCTGAAGGGTTGGGGGGGGAGACTGTGTAGTGGATTGTTGTTCCGCCCACAGCTGCCTCGGTGAGCCACTTGCACTGCGTCTGCCGCGCCCATTACAGGCCGGTGCCCCGCGGTCCCCAGTAAAAATTGGTTATCAAGTTTGCCTTTCACTTGGTTGTAGAAGTTGTTCGTCGAGAGCACTCGTGGATATACCATTGTTTTCGACGTTCGGCCAGTCGGTGCCTCGATTTATGCGACACACAGAAGCGCATCAGTTCGTCAACCGACGTTTCCTATCTCCTTCTCGCTATTTTCCTTCTCGGTGGTTTTTGTCGTATCGGAATTCGTTAAGAGAAATCTACTAGTTACAAACTTAAGATTTAATGTGAGAAAAATTTCGGAGAATAACGCGTAGAACAGAGAACTGTATCGAAGTGAGACGTCAGTTGCGGCGAGGCGTTTGGCACACCTTTACACACCAGTATTGAAATTTACGTGGACAGACGAGATAAATGAGATAGGCGCATAGGTCGACGAAGGACGAACTTGTGGAAAATGTTGGAAAGGCGAAGGGACAAGACGACAGGACATGTCGTTAATACCTCAGGGAATAACTTGCACCGTTGGAGAGGGAGCTGTAGAGGGAAATGAGTCCAGGGGACGACAGAGGCAGGAATGTACCGGCAGAAGCACAACTCGGCCGACAAACTTTGAGACGGCTGTGTACATCAAGACGAGAAAAGTGTCCAATAGTGATGGGCTCTGAGGTCCACACCTTACACAGCTGTGACCACATGTTCGTGTTCGCTACTATGAAACACATCTGTTCTACTCAACAACTGCATGCAGTTTTCAAGTCCGTGTTTAGACTTGTTTTTCTTCGTGTTGTGGTCTACAGTTTCTCGGAGTAGTCCCGTAATGTGCTGCATGCGACAGCTGATGGGGCAGAGGAATGGGTTGCCGCCACCGTGGCGACAAGGGACTGGAAGAACGGTCGTCGTCTTGCATTCGCTGAAGTTTTTGTCCGCTAAAGGCACATTTTATTGTATATTAAGGGGGGACCTAGAAATGACGGAGAGGCTGCTTCCCCGCCGCAGCCGCAGCGGTCCACAACCCCACGACGACTACCGCAGTCCACTTCACCCCTCCGCCGACCCACACCGAACCACTCTTTCAGGGTTGTTGTGCGGTGCGGTTCGGCCCCCCTGTGGCACCACCCCCCTGTCTCCCCCCCCCCCCCCCCCTCCCCCCGCCACGCAACGTCTCAGACCAGACGAGTGTAACCCCTATCCCTATGTTTGCGTCGTAGAG
Source organism: Schistocerca gregaria (assembly GCF_023897955.1). Lineage (NCBI taxonomy): Eukaryota > Metazoa > Arthropoda > Insecta > Orthoptera > Acrididae > Schistocerca > Schistocerca gregaria. Next base: position 222,260,104 of record NC_064929.1, read on the forward strand.
CGATGCAGTGGTGATGTACGCGTACGTGGAGAACTTGTTTGCGCAGCTATCGCTGTCAGCGTAGCTGAGGCGGAACAGTAGGAACGAGCCCGCATTCGCCGAGGCAGACGGAAAACCGCCTAAAAGCTATCCACAGACTGGTCGCCTCACCGGACCTCGACATAAGTCCGCCGGGCGGATTGGTGGCCCGGGGAACAGGCGCTCCTTCGCAGTCCGGAAGGCTGTGCGTTAGGTCGCTCGGCTAGACGGGCGGGATGCTAGAGAGATACACATCGTGGGGCAAATAAAAGTGGCCCGAATGGGTGGATACGATAGCACGTGAATGTGTACATACAACTACACTTCGTGACGCGCACACCACGTACAGACCTGCCGCGTGACCCACGCCGCTGCAGAGCGCAGCGCGGGCTTCGTGAGTGTGAGTGGAGCCGTGGGAAGTGGCTGACTATCCTCTCTGTGGTGCAACGGGGGTTCGTCGTCAAAAGACGCGTGGTAGCGAAGTCGCCGACCTTGCACGTCCATCTGTACGTACGGAGTGTCCCTCGCTGGTGCAGATGCTTCTCAGCGCTTCCACTTTCGTGAGTGGCTGTTCACTGAAGTAACAACCAGTGGCTTAGACTGGATCTGTTCTCTACGTCTGATGAAGCCCGGTTCCACCGGAGTGTGTCAGAATCACGGGTTGTGGGTGGCGGAGGATCGAGAAAGCAGCACTGCGCGATGAGAGTGTTGGGCAGTGTCTACACGCCGCCTTATTGGTCCCATCTCTCTTCATCAGACGCTGACTTTGGCGCTTTAAATTGCCGACATTTGGAAACCATTGGCGGGAGCGTGTAACGGAGGTCAAAAGAGGTACAATTACTTGGAATAGGATGGAGGACTGCCCGTACTGCCGATCGAACCTCGGCAGTGGATGTACACAATCTTCACGGCTGACGGAGTGGTCAGCGGAGGTCACTGAGGTGGCGGCCCTAGCATTACAGCAGTCCAGCTTTTTGTCCATCTTGTTCCACTTGCTGACAAGAGCCGAAAAGTGCCCATAGGCGAACGGTGGTCATTTCCAACACCTGGTGCACTCTGGTCAGTACTAGTGTGTTTCGTTTCCTCTGCTGTGTTCCTTTGTGCCCGAGCACTGCGTTGAGCGGCCCAACCCTGTAGTAGAACTCTTCGAGATAAATGAAGGCGACTTAAGACGAGCGCAGGTAACTCGTACTCCTCCTCCGTTTCCTCAGTTTGAGGATATTAAAAGTAGCTCTTGGACAGTTTAGGATAATTTTGCATTTATGGAATCTGCTTACCTGGTTCCTCTCGCAATTCTGATTGCGTTGCCATCTTGAAGTGTTTTAGCATCGGCACCCATATTGTCAGTGTAGTAACGTGATTAATTCAATGTCGGCTAAGAAAACCTCTCTGTGTATAGCAGGATCGTGTTGTGTGTGTGTGTGTGTGTGTGTGTGTGTGTGTGTGTGTGTGTGTGTGTGTGTGTGTTTTAGCGGCAGGAGACTGGAACGTTGTGGTTGCTGGGGAACGGCTGCGTCGGCGGGAAGGGAAGTCAAGTCGTCTCGCGTCGCATCGCCGTGCCGTTCAGGCAGTAGCTGCCGCCGTGTCGGTCGGGAACGAAAGTGGCGCCGGTGCTGTTAACAGGAGGCGGTCTGCTTTCGTCTCCTCTCCTCTCCTCTGCTGTGCCGGCTCGTACTGTGGAGGCCGGGCGCTAGGGGGAGGTGGAGTTGGTGGCGACTGCTGCACGACGAACGTAACTCGGGGCGAGAGCAGAGACGCCACGGCCCGCCCCGTGCACTTGCTGCGGGCACGTGTCGTCGGCGACGCGCTGGCAGCCGTGGAGCACACGCCGGCCCCCGCGAACGAATTGCGTCGCGCAGGAACTCGGTCGCTAGCAGTGTCGGTTCGCCGGCTTGTCGTACGTCTGTACTCCGCGAGCCACAGCGGGGCGTGTAGCTGTGTCCTTTTCCGCCTCCCACTCTTGTCGCTGTCAGTGGCACCACTTTTCTCCCGTCGTGTTTGTATCACGAGACCCGCGAGGCAGGAAGCAGTTGGTTCCTTTCCGGCGCGCCGGCAGTGGCACCGCGGATCGCCCGCCTCTCTCGCAGCCGCCGCCGCCGCAGTTCTCCCGAAACCGAACTCGCCGTCGTCTTCGTCTCCTCTCCTCTCGTAGTACTACTCGGTAACGGTCGCACAGTGATCATCCCCAGGCCCAACAACTCATTTTGCATCCCAACTTTGCTTTACTACAGGTCCCTGTGTACTCTTCTACGTCGTTCTCTGTTTCGTTACATTACTCTCTTTTTCCACTGTCTAATCTCCTCGGCGTATTCAAACTTTGCCCAATACGTGCTTGTAAGGACTACCTCATCTGCGAATGTTCTACAGAAAGAACTGGATTTCTCTCCCCTTACATTGCTGTAGAAAAAGGTAGTTTCGCAGTCGTCCAGAATGCATACGCCACTAGGAATGACTGCAACCGAATCAAAATGACTTTAAAATACGACGAGGTGTGTCTTCTACCACCGCCCCGCATCTGCGTGCACTCCAGTTCCGAACATGAACTCACCTAAAGAGCACCGAAGCAGTGGCCGCTGCACAGTCAGTTTAGAGCAGCAGCGGTGAGAGAGGCAGCCACTTCTCACCAGAAGGCTCAGCGCCCGCTCTGCGCGCCCACGTTTCCCACTTGCTGTCTTCTCGTACGATCGCCCCTTGTGACGAGGACGCAGGTGGCGGCCCAGGCCCGTGCAGCGGCAACAGCAGCTGCTCAGACACGGCCTCCCGCTACGCACAGCGCTGCAGCCCGTCACGCCGCTCTCCGCCTGTCCGCTCGTAGCGCAAGCGCGCGACCGCACGGCCACAAAACGGGAACGCACTAGTCACCTCGCACTGCGGTAGTTTAGGCGCAGCGGAGCCGTCGCCCCAGTGCTCGAGGTCCCGACGCAAATGTTACTAAGCGAGCGTTTCGCCACCAACAGGCACGCAGTAGACTTGAGGCGGGAGAAAGCTGCGCCCCAGTCTGCAACTGAGGACAGGCTGCGCACCGTTTCCACACACCCGTGGGCGTACCTTCACTCGTACACCTAACTTTAAGATACTGGAATAAAAATAAACTATCGGCAGGTTGTGGCGCTCGCCCCCGCACTCCAGCCGCGTGCTGATGTAGTCGACGACGTTCAGCTGCTACTGCCACAGCTCCCGCGGCAGAGTGCAGACACACGATGCGATATAACGTCGGTCCCCGTAGATTAACGGGAGAAAACACCTGAAAAGCTTCCGAAAAGGCGTTCCTCGCGTAGTCGTACCTCAATTACGAGTCCGCAGCGAATCGACTTCCGCCAACTCGTATAACTGATGCTTCATAGTATTCATATTCTGTTCTTAATTTCCCGGATTTGCAGTAGCTATTAACTCTCCTCTCGTTCGCATAGCGCACACCACTGATTGCGAGGAAATATTTTAATTTACAGTTTCTTTCTTACGCTGTTGTCTCGTTGCTATGGAATTTGTTGTGCTGGTATGCAGCGAGATCCAGAGATACTCTTTGATTCAGTCTTTGTAAGATTGCGTCGTAATACGAAAATATTTTAAAGTTCACTTGTCAACTAATGACGTGAATATTTGCACTTGAGTGAAATAGTCCTTCAGGAGTAGTCGTTGATTTAGTAATTTATCAAACCATTTAATGATGTAGTCCACACCGGGTATTTAACTGCTAACGGACAGTTTATTGTTATTTTGTCAGTAAATACTTACAACTCACGCACACGGAATACTTTAGTTAAGTCAGTCCAGTTGAGTTATACTTTCTTGGCAATTACCACAACTCAACACTTTAGCGTAATTGTTTTATCTTCATGATGTCGCGTGCTTGGGTCCTGCTACTCAAGACTAATTGCGTGTATTCTTTCATAGAATGTTCATTTCTCCTTCACGTCCAACTAATTTAAAGTCAAGTCCAATGTTCACTAATTCATTTATGAGATTAAAATTAACCCGTAGTGCACGGCTAAATCAGTCTATCTGTTCCTGTCTCACTTCATAAAATCAGTTTCGTAAGCCGTGAATCCCGTCACGGAACATAGACTTCTAAACTCGAAAACAATCTCGTCACGATGCGCAATCTCAATAATTCAGATCAGAACTACTCTCGTACGTCTGCACTGGATGAGTTCTAGCAAGCGACTTCTTCTGTGGAAGAGCATTGTAGGCGCATTGAATTTCTTCGTCGCGCTTACAACTCTCTTCCACACAAAAGTTATCTCTGATGACATTACTTTGGACTTGACTTTGAGATATTAATTTCAAATGTGTCACACGGATATTTGTCCATTGCTGAAGTACGGTGTTCATTCTTTCGCTTTCGCCAACAAATATGCTCAGTGGTGTACAGTGTGGTTGTTGACAAAACTCTTTCGTGTCAGCTTATCGGCAAAGATGTAACTGCCAAGACAACCTTCCCTACTTCATGTTCTTTCTTAATTGACTTTAAGGTGGTCGCTGGGGCGTTACAAGGTGCAAAATGATTTGCTTACTTCCGCTCAAAGTGTCTCTGTTGAGGGACACTACACACTTCCTGGAGTGTGCCTGGTCAAAGATTGACAGTAGCGAGCAGAACACTGTGCCGCAGTAGGCAGTGAGCGCCAGGGGGAAGTCGGCAGAGGACTCGGTGGGGCGCCCGTGTCCGTCGCGCCCGGGGCTTTGTTCTGCACGGAGACGGCCGGTTTCCGCGTCGAGCGAGTGTAGGGGCCGGCGGCCGGCGGACGGCCGCTTTCCCCGACTTTCACCGCCGGATCTGGGACGCGGCGCGGTCTGAAAAAGCGCCAGTGAAACCGCCTCCTCCTCCACAGCGGGCGGCCGGCGGGCGTCTCGGGCCGTGCACGAGGCCCGCTCTTTGTGTGGCGGTGCGACCGGTCTCTGTCTGCAAACTCCAAATTCCCCCTTTATTTCCAGCACAGGCCACTACCAGCACTGGTTACGTCGATACTCTCTTCATTGCCTCCTCCTCTCCCTTCGACCACCTCCTTTATCTTGAGGATTTCCTATTATCTCCCCTCTTTCATAATTCGCGAAAATACTGTTAGAGCTACGCATGACTGGAGGAGAATGGAATCGTTTCGCAGTTACACGTACGATACGCAGTCACAGGGAATGATCTTACTCAGTCATACTTCTTATGAAAACAGTTTTGAACAACTGAAACAAAGTTTCACTTTTCTTTCGGTACAATTGCAACTCCTAACACTTTAGCACTGTTTTGTAAGAAAATTAAGCTTGGTACACCCATGTCGTACACCTTTTTGTTCGAATATTTATTTCATCCAGTTTCCGGATTATTTGGCCGACATCACGAAACACACTACCGTCCGCAAGACACATTGGCTTGTAGGAAACCAGACGTTACGAACAGATCCTGACAATGCGCCCACCACACGTGATGCCTGCCCGTCAGATTTTGTGAGAGACAAATCGATCGCCCATCTCCTATGTTTCTCATCCCTACCACACTACACTAGACACAGTGAACTTGATCGTATCCACGATCAGCTATAGCCCTACCTAGTCGACCACTTTATACGCGGGAAACAGCAGAAAAAGCTGCCCCAACCTTCAGGCTCCCTCTGCACCAACAGTCATAACTAAAATCAACTGCTGCACTATCCCATACTTTGAAATGTCGTTCAACTTATTAAGCAAAACTCTCAAATCTCGCAACATCGTTTTACGACAGTAATCCCAAAAGTAAGGTCTTCTGTTTTTTTTTTTTTAATATGTACATAGACCTGTTTATTTCTGTGCGGAGCAAACTGTAAGCTTGAACATTTAGCTATTTTTCGACATAATCACAATTTCAGTCGGTCCATTTTTGTAGGCGTTGTGGCAGTTTTTGTATGGTCATGTCATACCAGCTCGCCGCCATGCTGTTCAGAAAGTTATGAACCTCTTCTTTCACCTCGTTGTCGGAGCTCAGTTGCTGGGACCACAGTTAACGCTGTCAGGCACTGTCAGACTCTGAAAAACCCCAAACGGGCGAATCAGAATCCGAGAAGAGGAATGTTGAGCAAGGGCGTACACATTCACCATGACAACGCTCGCCCGCACATCGCTCGGCAAACCGTTGCTCTCCTGCAACAGTGCCAGTGGAACATAATCACCCACCCACCCTATAGTCCTGACTTGACAGCCAGTGACTATCACCTGTTACCTAGGTTAACAGAACATTTAGCCGGAAAGCGATTCGCTCCGACGACGAGGTGAAATAAGAGGTTCATAACCTTCTGACCATCGTGGCGGTGAGCTGGTATGACATGGGCATAGAAAACCCGCCACAGCGTCTACAAAAATGCATCGAAAGAAATGGTAATTATGTGGAAAAATAGTTAAATGTTCAAGCTGTAAACTGACGTAAACCATTGTAGAAATAAACAGGTCTATGTACTTACAAAAAATAGGAGACCTTACTTTTGGGATTACCCTCGTATGTAAGAGGCACCACAGATCATATTTTAACAGCAAGGATAAGACAGAGATAATAAGTAACAGTGGTGTTTATAAAATGGCCCTGCATTTACTGCAACAGCAGACTCTCTACATGATCGGTCAAACAGTCCGGGTTTTTATAGCAGCTAGACTTGCTATAAAAGTAGTTGGAGATCTCACACGTCAGATCCCACTTTTGCGGAACATTTGGCTAATGAACGTCATAGTTAGAAAGTCCTTATGGAAGTCCTAATTATAGCGAACAAAAAGGGGGGGCGTAGCCTGTTGGAACAACTTGAGTCAAATATGCGTTTAGCTCGGAACCCGCAAGTGGTCCTCAGTAACCAGATACGTCTCCACGTGGCCTGGCCAGCCAGCCGCCCACACGCGCACACCAATCTTGTACCATACTGGACTTGTCGTCGTGGCCTTCACTTTTTCGCTAGAGTTTTCTATCATCAGCGAACAGTTTGTCGAAACTTCCGATGTTATCCACTTATATTGTTAAAAGTAATTGACCACAACCATTAGCACGGAGCGTGCGAAATTGACAGGCGTGTGGTGCCGAAGTGGCGGGATATGTTAAGGCTTTTATTTGAATCCGCGTCTGTTACAATACGAAACGTCGCCAGCCACTGCTGGACGTTTAATAGGAGACCGGCGGGCTTCCATGGGGCCGTCCCCTCTCCAGAACACCTCGCGAAGGCCAGAGAAAGACGTGTGTGTGTGTGTGTGTGTGTGTGTGTGTGTGTGTGTGTATGTGTGTGTGTGTGTGTGTGTGTATAGCAGCCGGCTCTCGTGCGGCGAGCAGAGGCCGTCCTTCGTCCTCGTGTTTGCTGGCCTCGTGGTCGCGTGAGTGCCTGCTCTCTCTCTCTCTCTCTCTCTCTCTCTCTGACCCCCAGCGGACAAGCCGCTGATTGGGGACGCCGCTGCCGCTGCGCAGTGCTGCCAACGTGCGGCGCCGTCACTCCCCGTCGGCTGCTCCAGTTGCTCGTTCCAGTTACACAGAAACCAGCCGCAGACAGTGTACAGCGGCAGGGGCGGCTCCAGCTAGCCTGGCCGCAGCCTCCGGCTCGCGTGACCCCAAACCAAACCAAACCAAACGGCGCGCCGACATTCACACACACACACACACACACACACACAGTACAGCTGGCAGCACTCCGTGCTCGCCTCCGCCCCAGAAAACAGTGCGAGAAGGACGATTGAATAAATTCTGAGCCAAACGTGAAACCTGTCACAGTTGAGTAACTGGAGAATCCGACCTAAGCCAACTCGAAATCAACTTACCTTTTTAGACATAGAAATTGTACTGCTCGCAGCAACAAGATCCCAACAAGCTCGACACTCGACTTGAGGATGGATTCGATCTAGAGGAACACTTAAATTGACAGAAAAACACGACTGCAGAGATTAAAGAAGCCGAAAGCAGGCTTAACTTTGTACGCTCCGTGAAATACCTAACACGTGGAGTGGACCAACCCGTTACCCTCTTAGGTACAAAATATTTGTCCGACCCATTGTAGAGTACGGACCTCGAGCACGTACGTCGTCATCGAAGCGAACCAAAAAATTGTCTGCTGGCCGGAGGATGCTTCGGAGAGCTTCACGTCCTCACTGCTGCCTCACAGGAAACTCTCTGTACGAAACACGCAAAACCAAGAATATGCTAGACAGGATAAAAGAACAGATCACAAGATTTGTGCTTAATAGACTACGTAGCTGTGAACTTGTCAAAATCAGTCTTGTAGTACGATACTCCAGCGTTTAATTTCTCGAAATCCAAATATGCATTAACTCCCTGCGATACTCTCGAAAGTGTCTCGAATCCTGTGGAAAACGAAGAAATTAATGTAACTGTCAACAGACGGACAATAGCTACAAGGATTTGTGATGATGCAGCACTCTCACATAGAAGGAACAACTTATTGAGTGACACTCCTCCAATCTACTCGCATAGACGAAGAAAGTATGCTCTACATCGAATACATTTAAAGTTTTTCATCGTCTGCAGAATCAGATGGGAATTTTCTACGTCGACAAAATTTGGAGATGACAATATGACATCAAGACCACCGAGCTACTATGAAGATGGATAAGCTTAATAACAGGCATACAATCACAGTTGGGGGTTTCTTCAGCCGTAAGTCAAACGCCGGAATTTGGAATGAGATAAATGTAACGAACATCATCTTCCTCAGAACTATCGCTCTATAGGCAACAAAAATGCTACAAAACTAAAAAAAAAACAACCAGTTGTCCTAAATAAATGTTTTCATAAGAGCACAAACTGAAAGTAGCGGCTCAAAACGGCTACGCTCTCCTTCAAGCCACTGTCACGTTCAGAGGTGGAATGAAATATATTTTTAAAGGTTGAAAAGTATCTCCACTGTACGCGGCAGTGGAATTAATACATTGATCTCGAGGTGGCTCGCATGCTTGGTTGTTTGCCCTAGATGGGACGAAATTTTAAAATTTCGCAAGTACAGCGGTGACTGTTGCGCCACGAGCTGGCGCCGCCAGGAAGCAGCGCTTGCTTGTCGCGTCTCGCCGGTGGACCTGGCCGTCACCGCGGGACCAGGCAGGCGTGCCGTGTCACTTACCCGCTGGCGGATTGCGAGTCGACTTGAGGCGCGCGCGTCCCAACACGGCGAGCAAAGCGGCGTACGGCTGCAGTGTCGGGCCGAACCTGGGGCAGCCCCGTCTGCACAGGCAGCCGGGCGAGCGGCAGCTCGAGGCCGCGTAACCGGGGGGTCGGTGCCTCACCAGAACCGATACAGGGACCTCTGTTCGCCTTGGCGGCGAGGTGAGCGCCTGTCTGCTCGTTACGTCCTTCAGTGCTCGTCTCAGCCAGCGACAGCTCCTACTCCTGGGTTTCCTTTTACGAAGGTGGGGCTGTCGGACGAGAAGAAGATAGGAGCTGTTCAAATGTGGCGCTACAGTGAAATGCTGGAGACTGTACGGATGTGACGAAAGTATCGCAGGGAAAAGAAATTTGTGCGACAACTCGCCCGAATAACAGATACCCTGTGCGGTCGGCAAGGGATCGTAGGGGCAGACGAGAGTTTGGCTACTGGGAGCGGCTTCACACGTCCGCACACCGCAGTAGTTGCAGAGGGAGAAGTTGAGCGGGCCGGCCCAGCGTGGGGGCCGGCGTCAGGCGAGTTTCCGCGCTGCAAGCGACGGGCCTCGCGGCGGCCGACGCCACCTGGCCTCTGCTCACTCCGCGTCGCGCTTCAGCGCCGGCAGGCGGTCGTGTACAAGCGCGAAGAGCCGTCAGTCTCGGTGGCACCTCATTACTTCTTACTTTGGTGACGCGCTTCGGCCAGCTGCCATCGCCGTCCGGTCATAAAACAAAAAGTGAAAAACGGCTTTGTACATATTAGAACAGTATTTTTCCCAAGAGAACAAAATAGCCGTACGGTGTTTATTATTTCAGTGAACCGCAGATTGAGAAGTGATCGTTCGTAATAGGGCAGAAATACAGTAATGTGAGTGTGTGTACGTACCGAATCGCTTACTGAGACACGAGTGCGCTGTTGGGTGGTGAGGCAGCGTCTGTGCTGTCGCTTCTTACCGGCGGCTGTGCCGTGTAATGTCGCACTGACCTTCCGCGAGGATTGTGTATGTATTACTCGTGTAGGTTACTGTATTTGTGCCCTGCTAATTCCGACCACTACTCGAATTTTGTGATGCGTTGAAATAATGTTAATCCTACGGCTATTTTCCTTTCGTAAGTATGTTTGTGACACGAGCAAGAAATTCTACATCCGACGTTTATACTTTTTCGTCTTGTGACACATCCCACGAAGGCAGTTAGTCGAAATGTGCTGTCGAACTAAGAAATAAGGCAGTGTGGTGAGTACTGAAACGTTGGCGTGTTTCCACCTGATACTTTGTGTTTGACAAGAGTTATTTAATTTCGAGGGAATAGTTTACTGTAACACGGTGGACAGCAAAGTCACGCACGGCCGGTTCTCGGCTTTGTCGTAACTACGCTCTCTGTACCGCGGAATCACGTGTAGCAGGGACAATGAAGAGGCACAAGAAAATCGCGCCAAGGCCGACGAGAGCGCTAAAGGCGAGGAAAGAATGAAGAGTGGAAGAGGGAGGAAAACGAAACGGAGCTGCACCACTGCGTTAGCGCTGCTCTTCCCTCGGATGTCTCAAGTACCTCGTGTCGCACGCGGTGCCCCACCGTTCTTCGCGCAGTGTGACGTCACGAGTTGTCTGTCGGTGGCACCGCGGCCGCCTTCCTTTGTGTGGCGCGCGTCCACGCACACGGATGACGCAGCGGCGCGCTTGTTTGGCATTCCGGCGGCGGCGCCAGCAGTCTAAACAGAGGGGCCGCAGCAGCGTGTGTCGGCCAGCCGCGGAACACAACTGGAAAGTTTAGCGGAGTAGAACTTCCGCGGCCACGTTTATTGTCAGAAACGCTCTTCTGTGCACGCGATGCGCCGCACGGCGACCGCAAGTAGCTCGGGAAGGAAGGCTGCGACCGTGCGGCGTGCGGCCGCTCGTCTGCTGCAGGCCGTCACTCAGTGGCCGCCATACGGCTGCGGTGTCCCAGAGTGGCTGCTGCCGTGCAGTGCGCTCCTGCTACCTACCGCACCTTCCCCCTGTCTGGGGCGGCAAGCCGAGGACTTGTGAGCGAGGGGCTCGGCCACTTTGAATCGCAGTCGCTTCTCGTAACATTTCGGTGTTGCTCACATTTTGTTTTTGTCTTCTGTACCGTTATAAATGGTTTCAGCGGCCAATATTTCGAGACAACGGTATGTAGCAGTCTCCGCATGTTCAGCATTTATTTTCGTGCTGAACGCTGAGGAGGAGAGAGACCACACTGGTGGAGGACCTCTGCTTTAAAAAGTACGGATACAACTGTGTGCTGGGATACAACTGTCTTACCTTAAAGCTAGATCGGAATTCGAGCTATTTCATTTTTTTCTAATCGGAACTACAGATTTCGTATTGTTAGTTCGTTATCTAGGCCGTAAAATTTCAGAGGACGGCAGTCTTCGAGAGCTGTGTGGCCGTAAAGACATCCGTAAAAATTGCATTTTCTTTTTAAGGGGGGGGGGGGGGTGTAGCACGTCAAACGGGCTGACTTGGAGCAGGAGAGGCAGCACAGGGCACTTTAATTTCCACTGTGTATACTTTTACAAATAAATTCATAAATCTTTGTCAGCATGACCAGGAAGGATTCAGGATTCACACTCGTAGCAGCGGAAGTTCAAAAACATAACAAAATATTTTTTTACATGTGAAATTTCATCATTTTTTTCACTTCTATTGGCTGCGTTTGTTGCTATAGGTACACTTTTCTTCGTAAGTGAGACTGTTCGATGAATTTTGCACAGCATACAAACCATACTTACAGGTCTGTGAAACTCTAGAATCTATTTAAGTTATGAATAAATGAATCACCTGTTACGTTTCAAACTTTGTTTAGAAAACAATGACATTTTGTATTTAATTATCTCAATTTTTACCACAGTTTTTAATAGATTTGGAAAATTCTAGATATTCATAGACCTGTAAGTATGGTTCTCCTCTTGCTACCTGCAGTAGGGGAAGCCAGGATCCGTTTACTCGGCGACTTGCAATCCTAAAGTGTGGTACAGGTACGTCGATGATACTTTCGTGGTGTGGAGCCATGGTGAAGAACAGCTCGGTGACTTCCTAAGACACTTGAACAGCCTCCATGTCAACATAACATTCACCATGGAAATAGAAAAGGAGAAGAAACTGCCATTTCTAGATGTGCTGGTCACAAGGGACGGCGAAAACCTGGGACACAGCGTGTATCGAAAACCGACACACACGGACCGATACCTGCACAAACTGTCAAACCACCACCCGAGCCAGAAAAGAGGCACGATTAGTACGCTCGTAACGAGAGCAGGACGAATATGTGAGCCGCAACACCTGGAAACTGTCTTGAGGAGCAATGGGTACTCCTCAAATTATATTGGAAGTGTAACAGAGGCAAACACTCGGCGAAGTAAGGAACCAGAAAAAGAAATGTCGGGTACGGCCTTTCTGCCATACATTCCCAGAGTGACAGACAGAATCGGCCGTATATTGCGCAAACATGGCGTAAAGACGATTTTCAAACCGACAAAGAAGATCAGAGTGTCTTAGATCGGCGAAGGAGAAAAGAGCCTCGCTTGCAATGTCGGGAATATACCGTATACCATGCACATGCGGAAAAGTTCATGTCGGAATGACTGGACGATCCATTAACACCAGGATCAAAGAGCATAAGCGACATTGCAGGTTGGGACAGGTGGAGAAATCGGCCGTGGCAGAGCAATTACTGAATGAGACACGGAAGTTCTGGCTGTAGAGAAGCACTATCCCACGCGCTTGTTCAGAGAAGCTGTAGAAATACAAAAACACGCGAAGAGTTTGAACAAGAAAGAGGAAAGCCTTAAGGTAAACGGATTCTGGCTTTCCGTGCTGCAGCGAACGACCGTCGCAGCAGCAAGAGGAGAACCGCACCGGAAATGACCGCGGAGATGCCCTCGGGCGTTGGCGCGCCAGGTACATACATTATATCTGCGGCCGCGATCTCAGCTCCAGTCTACCTCCAGCAGTGGACGGTGAAGCTTTGGCAATGCCAGCCACTCGCGCTGGCGAAACGTCAGGAAAATCATCAGACGAGCGTCGGCCGAAGAAGCCGAGACAGAAGCCAATAGGCAGTTTGTCAACAAGTGGCCACGAAAGCCTTAACAATTTTCTAATTGGAAGGGTTTTTCCTCTTCCTTGCGAACTACACTGAAGCTCCAAACAGACTGGTATACGCGTGCGTATTCAAACACAGGGATATATAAACAGGCAGGACACGCCGCTGTAGTCTGCAACGCACATATACGACGATAAATGTTTGGCGCAGTTGTCAGGTCGGTCACTGATACTACAATGACTGGTTATCAAGATTTAAGTGCGTTTGAACGTGGTGTTACAGCGAGCGCACGAGCGATGGGACACAGCATCCCCGGGGTTGCGATGAAGTGGGGATTTCCCCGTACTGTACCGCGAATATCAGGAATCTGGTAAAACATCAAATCTCCGACATCGCTGTGGCCGGAAAAAGATCCTGCAAGAACGGGACCATCGAGGACTGAATAGAATCGTTCGAGGTGACAGAAGTGCAACCCTTCCGCGAATTGTTGCAGATTTCAATGCTGGGCCGTCAACAAGTGTCAGCGTGTGAACCATTCGACGAAACACCACCGACACGGGCTTTCGCAGCCATAGGTCCACTTTTGTACTCTTGATGCCTTTACAACACAAAGATGTACGCCTCGCCTGGAGCCGTCAACGCCAACTTTGGACTGTTGAGGACCGGAAACCTGCTGCCCGCTCGGGCGAGTCTCGTTTCAAATTGTATCGAGCGGATGAACGTGTACGGACATTGAGAAACCCTCATGAATCCGTGGACCCTCCATGTCAGCAGGAGACTGTTAAACGTGGTGGAGTCTCTGTAATGGTGTGGGGCGTGTGCTGCTGGAGTGATACGGGATCCCCGATACGTCTGGATACGACTCTCGACAGTCGACACGTACGTATCCATCCTGTATGATCACCTGCATCAATTCGTGTCCATTGTGCATTCCGATGGACTTTGGCAATTCCAGCAGGACAATGCGTCACCCCACACGTCCAGAATTGCTGCAGAGTGGCTCCAGGAATACTCTGAGTTTAAACACTTACGCTGGTCACCAAACTCCCCAGACACGAACATTATGGAGCATATGTGGGATGTTCAGACTAAATCTCCACCCCCCTCGTACCCTCACGGGTTTACGGACAGCCCAGCAAGATTCGTGGTGTCAGGTCCCTCCAGCAGTACTTCAGACATCAGTACAGTCCTTGCCACGTCGTGTTGCGGCACTTCTGCGTGCTCGCGGGGACACCACACGATATTGGGCAGGTGTACCAGCTTCTTTGGCTGCTCAACGTATGTGAGCCGCATGTGTTAGTTGGCCTGTTAAGTTTAGGTGTGTGTGTGTGTGTGTGTGTGTGTGTGTGTGTGTGTGTGTGTGTGTTTTAGTGTTGTGGCAGGACGCAAGCGTTGCCTTTGATAGGCAGCCGTTGCTCAAGGCGGCATTGAGTAACAGCGGCGGCTGGCAGAAGGTGCCACACACACACACACACACACACACACACACACACACACACACACACACACGTGCCCGCGCGCACGGTCTACGGTCGACCTGCAAAGCAACGACAGTGCTCGCTGGCTGGAACGCTGTTGTGTCGCCCCCCCCCCCCCCCCTACACACACACACACACACACACACACACACACACACACACACACAGCATTCATTGCTGTGTAATATTGTCAGTACATCTGCATCAGTCCTCGCGGTGTGTGGCGGAGGGTACTTCTCGTATCGCTAAGTGATCCGCGCTTCCCTGTCCCCATCGCTAATGGCGCGTTGGAAAAACTGTCGATAAGGCTGTGGGTTAGCTCTAATTTCGCGAACTTCTACTCATTTCGCGAGACGTAAGTGACAACAAGTAATACAGAGGAAACCGGTTATAGCGACGTCGAAGGGGTCAACCGGTTACGGTCGTTACAGCCGACAGTCGCACGGACCGGCTGTTTGCTTTATTTTTCACGAAATGTCCTTACCTGTAAATTTTAGGTCGACATACAAGTAACGTTTCAAAAAGTAGTGGAAATAAAATACACCAGCAGTGTTTACAATATAGTAGGTGTCAAGAGGGACTGACAGACAATTTTTCTTCTGTTTATGTAGTACGTCCAGCAATAAAATGCCAGCAAAATGTAAAAACCTGTAATAAGTCAAGAAAGAAGTAGCAATAATGTGAATTTTCCACTAATGTCGAACACACTATTGCATAATGAAACTGATGAAATGTTGAGCATCTTCAAAACTTGCTGTATGTGCTGAACATTAATGAAACAACTTTGTTCCAGTTATGGTATTACAAAAATTAATCAACATCAGCTAAATGGTAAAGAGTTTTTTACACATAAATAAAACAAAGGCGGACGTCTGCTCCAATGCTTTTCTTTCACAACCACGAATCATCATCAGCGATTACACTATCATTCCACTTCTGTGCGTGCTTCGAAAGAGTAATACACGTTGCTGTTTAATTTTGTAGTTTCTTACGCACGCGGCAAATGCAGTGTTGTAAAGTTTCTCAAGCAGTTGCGTTAACTGTAAAATGCAATACAGTAAAGCGTACTACAATATGCAGTTCAATTCAAGGTAATTTTTGCTTTTTGCATTTAACATGTGCGTACGCATTTTGAAATGCACTCGTTTTAACTTCCGATTTGAAAACCAATCTGCAGAAAACAAAAGTTTGCAAATAAGCATTCCGGTGTTAGTAGCCCTGAAGTAAAGAAGAAACAAAAATGAACATTCGACGTTATTGACTCCATATTTGTCCGAGAAGGTAGTAAGTGGTTTTATACGATAACTCGCAATAAGCGATGTCGCAGTATGCACATTTTTAAATCTAGCGTTTACATAGAACTTACACGAGACAGATTTCGCTGATGTAGCCAATACGCCTTAAAAACCAAGTTGCTGTAAACAGTATGTAAAGTATGTCAGGCTCTTCCCGGAAATTCCTCTCTCGAAATTGCGGTGGTAAATAAACTTGTCCGTGATGCACAACGGCTGACGCAGTGGCGCCGACTATGCGATCCCGCTCCTCCCTCCCTCCCTCCCTCCCGTATCTGTTACAGGCTTACGGTGGCGCAAGTGTTTCATAAGTCGCTTCGTTAGTGGAAGAACTACATTTTGTTGAGACTCTCCCCAGACTCTTCCTGCCATTTGCTTCCTCTGCTACTTGTTCTATACGGTCATGCCACCTCAGGACACTCCTAGTTACTCTACGGCTGCGACGCGTCTGTGTAGAAAGAAGTGTGCGTCCGTAGCGGCGCGTCGGCGCGTTTGAGAATCAGGAACTGCCTGTATAGTTGTGCAGGCGGCGACCTGCTGCAGGAGGCCGGGGAGTCGCCGGGAAGGCGTTCCACACTCTCGGGCGACTCTCACTAGAGCAGTTAGCAGGTCCTGCAAGTGTCGACGTAAGGTCAGCTTCAGTTTTACAATAAATGTATTCGCGATCGCGAATCTGACAGACTCCAGCTCCACAATGTATCGGTGAGAGTGAAAATGTGAGGCGGACGGGGTCTCGAACCCGGATTTGCCGCTTCACGCAGTGCCGGCACCACCTACCCAGCCAGCCGCCGTGTGTGTCTGCGTCTGATGCCCCGACAGGCACTGCAGCGCAGTAAACGTACCGCCTGTTGCAGTCGGAGGTTGAACAAAATGACACGTGTGTGTTAAGCCTGCGTGGTCAGCTGTCGTGTCTACCCCGTGCTTTGTGAGTTGTTTCGGCTTTCATAGCATACAGCGTCGTCGTGTTTTTTCAAGTGCTGCTATGCGGGAGGGGCAGGCAGCAGGAAGCGGCCTTCCACAGTCCTCTGCCGCTGATACGACACGTAGCGGCTTGTTGCGCTGTCGCCGTAGCTGGAAGCAGCTCGTCCCCCAGACACCGAGGCAGCTTATCTATCTCAAGTGATAAACTGCATTAACATTCTTAAACAGGCAGGACTACCATTACTTCAACTGCCAAAGTACGGCCTTGTGAACGGTGCTTCGCGAGTTGTTACGACAGGACTGACAGAAGGTCGAGCGACGATACGTTATCTGGTTCCTCACTTGCAATGTCACCTTCGAACCGAGAGATAACTCGATGCGCAGTGCCGTCGTCTTTAACTTGAAATTGCACTTACACCGGTCAGCTAAACGTTACGGCCGACGGGCTAAACCCGTCCACGCGACAGCAGCGTCAGCTGGCGAGCAGTGACTGCGTGTGCAGTCTATCCGACCGAGGGCAGACCGTCACGGCCCGGAGACTCGGCACGAGCGTTTTGAAGAACAGCGGGAGTCGGCGGGCTTCCCGGAGTGTCTTCGACGAGTGGCCAAAGCGAGGCGAAACCGCGTCCAGACGCCGTGGGGACGGGCGTCCACCCCTCAGACTGGGAAAACAGGATAGGCGACCAGCTGTGCAGGATGTAGCATCGGACTTTAATGTTCGTCAGAGTACAAGTGTGTCTGAACACACAGTGCAGCGAACACTCCGAGACGATGGGACTGGGCAGCCGACGATCCGTGCATGTGCCAGTGTTAACACCGCGACGTCGGCAGCTACGAGCGGAATGTGGACGCGACCGTCGCCGCTGGACGCAGCGCGGCCCCGCGAATGCCGGTGCGTTCTCCGTGGTGACGTTGGGACGGCGCGCCAGCTCCTGCTGGACGGCTGTGATCTCAACTCCATCCACCACACCTGGCATATGTTTGAATGCAGCGTTAGAGCTCATCGCCCCATTCGCCGGAATTTACGGGGGTCAGGTACGTGTGTCTGGTGCCATCTTCTTCCAGCGACCTGCCGAGGCCTCTCGTTACTTCCGTGCCACGAAGCCCCGCCGCTGTTGTGGACATACCGGCTACTAGGAAGGTGGCCATCGTGTCGCGGATGATCAGTGTGTGTCCTTAGTAATAGATGCCAGGTTGTTTTATGAATTCCACGGAAAGCAGTCCAGCCTCCCTCAGTTGGTGGGTAACAGCACTAACGGTAAGCTGGAGACACAACTGGTACGGCTACCAAACCTGTTAAACTCACGATACGTCGTTCCTGCGGTGTTCAGTCCGAAGACTGGTCTGACGCAGCTGAGCGTGCTTGGGCAGCGCGTGGGAACCTCTTCACTTCCGCGTAACGAATTGCAGCCTACACACATCTGAACCGGCTCACCGTACTGAAGCGTTCGTCTCGTTCTACAGTTTTCACCACTGCGCCCCCCCCCCCCTCACTTCCCTATTTTTACACCCCCCCCCCCCCCCCCGTCACCATCTTTTACGCTTACCTTTGTACCAAACTGACATTCCTTGGCGGCTCAGCATATGAAGTAGCCCATCACCAGCTCCCTATTCAGCTTGCCCCGTAACACACTTTTCTCTCCTATCCAGTCAGTTCAGTATATCTTGATCAGTTTTCCCATCTGCTAACCAAATCGTCAGCATTCTTCTGCAGCACCACACACGAAAGGCTTCTGTCCCGTTGTCTGAACTCATCATTCACGTTTCACTCGAGTACCAGGCCTACACTCTAAATTAAGAGATTTGGTAACGCTTCAGATTTATAGCCGGCGTTTAAAAATCTGGCTGCGGACAGTCGTTTCGCGTGGCGTTCGTTCGCGGCACACTGCGGAGTTGTTTGACGCTGACGGCGACGCTACACCCCGGTCTGCGCGGGCGAGTTTCGCGTCAGAATAGGCTGCTGGAAGCGCGCGCACCTTTCACGCCTGGGTGTAGATCGGTGACCGGCCACGTCCAGCGAGAGTGCCTGTGACGTCGCTCATCTACACATTGCGCCCAGTGTGGAGCCGTAGACGTCAGAGCGTGCTGCGGGACTGTAGCGTCGGAAGTTGCAAGTGTTACGGTCGACCTCGCTCCTGTTGCACAAATGGGTTTCTTGCTTCCGTGTCTTCTTAATCTCCGTTATGTTGTGTGCTTTGTTTTCGTGGCGCATCCTTACAGGAGCTCCTGGTATTTTTTTCTACTAGTGTTGTCATGGGAGAGACTTCAAGTATGTGAGAGGAAAAACTATTTACGTTTCACGAAGACAACAACGTCCACTGTGCATAAATAAGAAACGCAATTAGATGAAAAATTTTAATGAAAATTATTTCAATAGTGAAAAGTAAATTATTGGACGAGAAAGATGATTTTCGTTATTTGCCACTTGGTAAGGATGTGTTTGCAAGTATACATTTTCTCACGACGCTTGCAGTTTTGGCGCCGACGTACAGGCGAGGATGACCGCCCAGGACAGACGCGACTCTGTACGGGAACAGGACGCGGTACCTGACTGATGGCGGCTGCTGAGGGCGGACTCGTGTAAATCAATAAAGCTGAGGGGCGGGGGGTTCCATCAAAACGTACCTCCGTAGTTAACGAGTAAAATCAATCTCTCTCTCTCACACACACACTCTCACACACACACACACACACACACACACACACACACACACATACACACACGTGGCGCAGTGGTCTGCACACTGCACTCGCATTCGGGAGTACGACGGCTCGAACACGCGTCCGCCCATCGTGGTTTAGGTTTCCCGTGATTTCCCAAAATCGCTCCAGGCAGAAGCCGGGATGGTTCCTTCCTTTGAAAGGGCACGGCCGTCTTCCTTCTCCAGCCTATCCTTACTGATGGGACCGATGACCTCGCTGTTTCGTCCCCTATCCCAAACCCACCAACCTCATATATTATGGTGTATCAGAAAGAATCATCCGACTCGGAACGTCTATATTTCTCAAACTGATAAACATATAGAATGGATTTTTTTTTAAGAACGGAAAACCCAGTATTATTTCATACCTTTTCATAGGTGTTAGATATGGCCCCCTTGAGATGCACTGCATATATCAGTGCAGTACACAGATTCTTCCCACGCTGCAGCGAGCTTGTCTCGAGTCCCAGCTTCCACAGCTGCTGTTGTGCGATGTCCCACTTCATTCGTCGTTTCAACAGAGACACATGAAGAGTCTCTCCACAAGAAATAGTCACATAGTGTCAGTGTCAGGTCTCGCGACCTTGGAGGCCAGTAATGTGAGGCTGAATCATTTCGTCCAGTGCGAGCGATCCATCGTTCAGTAGTCCTTTGATTTAAAAATTCCCGCACTTCCAGATGCCAGTGTGGCGGTGCGCCATCCTGTTGGTGAATGAAGACTTCCGAATGAGTCTCCAGCTGTGGCAAAATAAACTTCTCAACCATATGGAGACATGTGCGTCCTTTAGCAGTGTCCTCGGGGAAGAAAAATGGACCGTACATTTTTCCCATGAAACTGCACAAAACACATCAAATTTTTAAGAGTCCCCCTCATGTTGTACAAACTCAAATGGTTGTTCCGTAGCCGATATTCTCACATGACGGTTCACCTTTCTATTTAAATGGAGTGTTGCATGCTCACTAAATATTAAGCGTGGAAGAAAACGGTCATGCTCTACCGTGCCAAGAACGAAATTACAGAACTGCACACGTTCTTGTTTCTCACCTGCACGAAGAGCTTGAAGAATGGTTCAAATGTCTCTGAGCACTATGGGACTAACATCTGACGTCATGAGTCCCCTAGACTTAGAACTACTTAAACGTAAGTAAGCTAACGACATCACACGCATCCGTGCCCGAGGCAGGATTCGAACCTGCGACCGCAGCAGCAGTGCGGTTTCGGACTGAACCTCCTAGAACCGCTCGGCCACGGCGGCCGGCGAAGAGCTTGCAGCAACTGAATTTTGTACGGTTTGACGTGTGAACGTCGACGCAACAGACGCCAGACGGAGATGGGGGGCGTGCCGAGCTGCACGGCGGACGGATTTCTGCTGACTCCTCGTGGAAGTGTGGCGGATGCGCGAGGCGACGTCTGTGTCGGCCCGGCGACTTGCCTTCAGACAGACAATCTGCCTCTGAACTGTTCGCGCCACCGTCTGATGCTCTGCGCTGTAGGAGGGTCCACAGCATACCTAGTACGGAATGTGTTAGTGACACGAGACGTTTTCTTTTGTCCCGACACCATTTCTAGTAGAACCCAAGTGGACGTACATTTCTGCTGTCTAGCGGAAATCGTGTCAAACTCGAGTCCTCGCCCTTCGCAAGACGTGCAGGCATTTCTGTCAGTGTACCGGAGGCACGGGAGTCTGGAGACGTAAACTGCAGTCCCGTGCCATCTCGACACTGGATTCCCTCCCCTCCCCTCCCGTCCCCTCCCCTCTGGTCGGAGCGGACGCCTGGCGGTGCGTTGCGTCGTGACGCAGCGATTATTCCGGCGGTAATCGCATCGGCAGGTGACGTGTGTGGCGGCGCCCAGTTATCTTTAGATGAGCTGGCGAGGGGTGGAAAAAAGAGGTCCCTCCTGCTGGTGACGAGCCGCCGCTTGGCGTCGCTCCAGCTCACACAGTAGAGGGCGCGCGGGCTGACGGCGGGCGCTCGGGATCACCCGCGTCATTGCCGAAAAGTCTCGCTTTACCTGTGCAGCTGTTCGAGGGACAGTGTCGTGCAGGTCTTCCGACTGTACAGAAGGCACGAGGACGCCTGCTCTTGCCGCAGGAATGACGAATTCTCACTCCGTTATTGCAGAAAGGGGGTTAAAGAATACCGCACGAGGCGGACCAGGTGAAGGTGGTGTGTATTCCGTGGAACTGCAAAAGAAAACTGAGAGATGGTGGCCAGCTGCAGGGATTGACTGCCACAGACAGACCGGCGCGCGCTACGCCCTCCCCCCCCCCCCCCCCCTCTCTCTCTCTCTCTCTCTCTCTCTCCTCCCTCTCTCTCTCTCTCCTCTCTCTTCTCTATCCTCTCTCTCTCTCTCTCTCTCTCTCTCCTCTCTCTTCTCTATCCTCTCTCTCTCTCTCTCTTCTCTCTCTCCTCTCTCTCTCTCTCACTCTGTCTCGCGCGCCGGGCAGTGGCGCCGGCGCCTGCCTGTGTGTGTGTGTGTGTGTGTGTGTGTGTGTGTGTGTGTGTGTGTGTGTGTGTGTGTGTGTTGGTTGTGGGATTGAAGGGACCAGACTGCTATGGTCATCGGTCCCTTTTTCCAAATTTCAAACACCCACACAGAATAAAAACCAACAATGGAAAAGACGACACAGGACAAGAAAGACTTAGACAGAGACCAAACGAAAGGAATTAAAATCACACTCTGTGGTTGGCCGACCGTAGAGAGAAAAAACAACGGAAAATCCAACCACCCACCGAGAAACGCGCTATAAACCTGACGCGGCACATCCACCCACTCAGATCCGCGCCCTTGTTTCTGAGACGCCCATGTGCGACACTGCTGCTTTCACAAGACACGAGCTGACCTACAAAAGCAAACGATGTGGTCGACGTGAAGCTGACTGCAACCCTAGTTGGTGCTAACTGACACACACACACACACACACACACACACACACAAGCGTAGAAAGCCGAGCGCTTTCCGTATCTACACAGTGCCTAGAGACAGTCGTGCAACTTTGTGCGTGAACAATTGCAAGCCATTTCTCCTCTGTGGAGACGCTTTTGCGAGAAAATCTAACAAATTTCGACTTCCGTTTGAGGTTGTCAGAAGCAAGAGAGACTTAGTAGCGTGGACATGTTGGCAGAAACGGCCTCCAGTTGGTCTTGCGCCATGGAAAACACTTCGTAAGTTTTTAAATTATTTTTGTGTTCCTTGTTGTTCAGCATGTGACCAATGAAGAAAGTGTCGCAACTGGCTCAAGATTTCCGTGTGGCATCATATTTCTGGGAAGTTAGTAATTGTGGACATAAGAATCGCAGAAAGGAAAAACTGGCCAGCGGAAAAGTGGACAAAAAAAGGGGGAACCAGGGAGTGATCTCAAGAAAACACGGCTGCTCTAGTTTCAGAGTTCGGAAGCAATCACCGACGTATCCTCTTTCCATTACTGTCAGTATCACTGCACACGACGAGATACCCTAACAAGGTGAGGAAATGTCGACGAACAAGGCATTTAAGCATGTACACGAGACATAGTATCTAGAGTGCCTTTACACATTGTGTAGCTACGTGCCTGCAAATAGTCCCTGTTCAATGTCTATACAAGATCGCCCGATTTTTCTACGTAAGTCTGTACTACCTTAACGCGTATCGGATTACACATCGTAAGGCAAGCCGCTGGCGCGTCGCTGGGTTTGCTACACGCAGCTTCGAGCGACACGCGCCTGCTAACGGAGATGGTTCGTGACATCAAATGAGTGTGTCTGGAAGGAAGGGGAAAAAACAGCTTTCGCGAAACGCAGTAGTGAAGGTTCAGAGCGCCGGCATTTGCGGCTGAGGTGCACATTAACGAATTTGAAAATATCAACCCCACACACGTGACGATCACGGACTACTTCTGTTACCTCGCGTTGCAGGTTACAATTTCTTGTCAGCAGGAATGGTTGGGCTGCCACAGGCGTCAAAAACTGTACTATTTGCGGTTTTTTCTTTTTTTTTTAACCAGAGGTGACTATTGTCGCTGTTTGTAACAAAGTGCCGAATATGCGACATTTTTTTGGAGAATCAAGCAACTGTTTATTTTATTTTAATTTTTTCCCCCAGGCGACTGTTAATTACTTTTATTCAACGATAACGTCGCCATTCAGTGTCTACGTCCGGTCAAATTCACATCGACTACACAAATGTTCGACATCCCCAGGACTGAGGGGATACGGCGGTGCAGACGACAAATCAGTGGAGCGAGCGAGTGTGGCTCGGCGAAAAACTCGAGCCCACAACACTGGGCGAGACCCCGCCTGCCGGCGGCTCCGCACACGTGTGCTGGCCAGCCTAATGGCCGTCCACGCGTCTCGTATTCACCAGGGCGGCCGTTAGCTGTGCCGCCGTGGTCCCGCGTCTGTTAGAGTCGCTCGTCACACGGGCGACCCTGCGTTGCTCTCTCAACAGCCGCCCCCCTGCAAACGGTTTCCGGGTCTCGCTGCCTGCCGTAGGTCACAGCTGGCAGCCAACACGCCCCGTTTCTTTTTTAGAACGCCATTGCTCGAGCGTTAGTGGCGGGCCTTTTGTTTTGCTGGTCACTCAGTCATTGTCATTAATTGCGGTCATTTCGAGATCTCACGACTCGGTATGGTGTTACTACGCTACATTCGAGGTTCTCACTGAACGTTGTTTTAATGATACGGCACCGGAAGATATTGCCAGACTTGTTTCGGACGTGCACTGTTACATCTTTCATTTCTGCCATAGAGGTACAAGTCGAATGTCTTCAATCAACCGAGAGTGGTTGAGGTAATTTGCATTACGACGTAGCGCCCTCCTCCACATTGTGTACTCGTACGACTGACAACGCTCGGTTCGGTGTCTGACTGTCAGAAGTAGTGGCCGCTGTCCGGCCAGCGACAGGCAGAGAGGGGAACTTATGGAGGGAAATAATTCTGAAGCAATCGCCTCGGTTTCCCGATGAAGCCGGCCGGGCTGGCCGTGCGGTTCTAGGCGCTACAGTCTGGAACCGCGCGACCGCTACGGTCGCAGGTTCGAATCCTGCCTCGGGCATTGACGTGTGTAATGTCCTTAGCTTAGTTAGGCTTAAGTAGTTCTAAGTTCTAGGGGACTGATGACCTTAGAAGTTGAGTGCCATAGTGCTCAGAGCCATTTAAACCATTTTTCCGACGAAGCGGACAGTGTTCGTTGCCCGTTGTTGGATGCACGTCTTGGGAGGGGCGGGAAGACGAACGCGCTGGCGAACAGACTCCACTGTGACGGCAAGAGAAGGGTCGGAACGTGTGGCCGCAAGTAGGTCCGTCTCTGACGGAAGGATGAATTACGGCGAGAACGAGAAGTATACACCTCCTATAGCATAGCTGAGAGGGGCTGTATTGGGACTGGCTGAGACAGGGGGCGCGCGCTACACCAGGATGTGTACGTGTGGTGGTGGTGGTGGTGGTGGCTGCCGCCGCCTAACCTCCGCAGCTGGCTGGCGGCTGGCATTTCGTCGGGGCTAGGCGGTCCAAGGCCGGGTCGCGGCGGCGTTTCGGCGATTAGGGCCACGTCGTCAGCAGCAGCAGCGGCAGCCGGCGCACGGCCGCGTTTCCACTGCCCCACTGCGCTCTTTCCACGTGCCCGACCGCCCGATGCTCGCCGCCACCTCTCATCCCGCCGTACTCCGCGCCCATGTCGGGTGGCTCTGCGCTGGTTTTGGGGGTCTACAGGCCGACACCAATGCGTAATGCGATGATGAAAGTAAGTGATGACACAGAGGCACGAAATATCGCTGCACCTACGTTTTACTACAGCGCGGGCTGGTGCCACACCGCGGCAGCCGTCACCCAAATGCGCCCAGCTGCCAGAGCAGGACTGGCCGCATACGATTTCCGGAAAGTGCTACGGTTACCCAGAGTACGCACGGTGGGACAAGCCCGCGTCGAGACCTGCGGCTGTGGTTATCGTGTGAGGACTTGCTGCGCCGTCTTCTGGTTGCCTAACGCTTCACGTAAATTCGTTGTGCCGACGAGAAAGCGAACGAACTGATGGTACCAGCTGCATTGGGACTGGATTCGTAATGAGCGGCGACGAGTGGAGATGTGTATCGGACTGATGGTCGTATCCGGCATGCCTTGCTTCCGCCGCAGATCCGCGGACTCGCCGGCCTAGCCGCAGCGCCACCCGGCGCCTCCCGCCTGTCCGCGGTGCTCTTCCGCGTCCTTCGTGCTCGCCATTTCGGTATTCCCGCGCGAGGTCGAACGTATTCGAGCAATTTGTGGAGCCGCACTGAAGGTCGTGGATTCATCGCCCATCCAGGCGAGTGGATTATAGGAGTACGTGGTGTCTGCTCTTTCGGGCATGTCCCAAAGAACACACCACAGCACGCGTTCGCGTAAGTGACGCCTCAGGCGACCGATACGAGGTGGAGGAGGAAATGCGTGGTCCAGCCCCCGTGTGGCACAAGTGGCACAGGTCAATCGGTACGCATAGGTGCTGTCAGTTGGCCGGCTCCCGGCATAACGCGGTGTGTGTGTGTGTGTGGGGGGGGGGGGGGGGGGGGTCAGGTCGCGCTCTGTTAACGTCTCCTCCCCTCTCCGCCGCCCCCGCCTTCCTCCCTCTCTCACGGCCACGAGGTCTCGCCTCGCCTGCTGTGCTCTGCTGCTGCGAGGCTCTTTGTCTTTACAGCTGTCTCCTCTCCTCTCCTCTCCTCTCCTCTCCTTTCCGCTCTGCCACGACACGGTACGGCCTGACGGACGGCTGCCGTGTACGCACTCTCTACGTTGGTGGCTCGCAGCCTCGCTCCAGTCCATATTCACAGGGGACGCTCTACGTAAGCCGCCTCTACAAACATAACGCGAGGAGGAAAAACAATTCTTCAAAATATTCACCATCAACGTTTATGTACTTCCCCACGCGTTTGTGCGAATACTGGCAATATTTTTTTCTTTTTCACACTTCGTTTTGTACCTCAACAACGCCATTCCGCGGAAGCTGAACAGCTGGTTGCGGCGGTGAAAACTGCCGTCCTCTATCACACAAACAACTTGCGACGTTTTATGCGCATATTCGATCATTCGATTACGCAAGTTAACGAGAACGTCTTCCTTACTTTGGGTCAACTCGTCCGGAATCCGTCGGCAACCTTTTTCTCGGCCAACAGTCCTGGTAAAACCTGCCGTAAGGTGAGGCGCACGGCGAGCCTCTGCAGACGACTCGCGGATGGCGTCCGTTTCTTTCGCAACGGCGCTTCGACATTTCTCTGTGACGCAACTCTGCGCAAACCGATTGCAAAAAGCCTTCCCTGAAGACGGTCGGTCTTTAAAACCCTTTCTGACTCCTTTTTCTGTTTCCCCGCGGCACGCCGGACGACCGCTGCTACCCGTGTAGCAGCCTCCTGCTCGTAGACGGCACCGCGCAGTCGGCCTTACGACTAGGCTGCAAGTCGTGAGCTCTGCTTTCGTCTCGCAAGGAAGTCTGGCAAACTTGACCAGTTGTGTTGGCCGCTCGGAACCACGGAGAGCGTCTCACACGTCACCGGTGCCGACGTCAGCCACGACCTGCAGTTGGCTGCATCCTGTACTCCTCGTGGCATCCGGGAGGACTCGTTCCACGTGTGGAATGACTTCAGCCGTTACGCACATGGAGTACACGTCGGTTTCCTTCCCCACTTGGCAGCCGCGTGTCTGAGGGGCCCCAAAGCGCGGCTAACGTGGGAGAGCCGCAGACAGCACCTCGAACCTCGTCGTCAGAATAGCTGAGGCGGCCTTGTGTGTGTCCCCTGGGCAGTGTTTCGCGTCGGGGCGACCTCGTCCCACTGGACCACGGGCGGGGCGCGGCGAGGCGGGGCGCTGGACGTCGGCTGGATCCGCACCGCGTGCCGGCGACCGTGGTGCGCACGCACTGCGGACTCGGGCCGTGTGCAGTCGAAGCCAACACAGCCGGCAGCCGGCGGCCAAGTGCCACCAACAGGCACAGACCCTATCCATAGTAAACACCGTCGGAAGCTGCACTGCTCAGACAAGCGGACACGCAGTGCGAAACTGTATTGTAGACATCGACAGAAACGCAACAACTGGGTCTAATAGATTAACACCCAGAGATTCAAAAACTCAACGGGCAACCACACTCGGGTGAGACTAAAGAATTCATTCCCGGCTAGCAACTTGTAATGTGCCAGAAAATCGGTTTAGTTTCCGACGCAAAGGAAAAGGCGACAACCGTGTCTATTAAATACTACATTAACACGCAGAAACACTAGCGAAGCACACAGACGAAAGTAGATAATTGGCTGCTGGTAACTAGCTCGTAAAATGTCACAAAGTGGGTTGCGTTGGTGTTGACGCTTGTGTGTCGGACGGCCGGTAGCTAGTGATGCTCAACTGCCTGCTCACTGGCCGGAACGCACGTGACTCGCGTGTCCCCTCGTGTGCCGTTGTCTAGAGTGCGCAGCTCAGTATTCTGCCTTGTGGCACCGTTCCGTGTCGCATTCCTACACGTTTTCGGAATCTGATTTCTGCGTGGGTTGACCGATTCCAGTTGCACAAGTTTGCACTTCTGAACACTTGGTTCAAGTTGCCAGTCAGTAAACTACTACGAAAAGTTGTGCACATCTGGATGAGTACTCGTGCACCCTTTAAGATACTGCTGCAGTACAGATGACAGCGTCATTTGGAACAAAGTCCTTTTTGTTACTAGTGGTTGAAGGAAAAGGGAGGAGGGGGGGAGGAGGATCCTGGGAGCTTGCCTGTCGAGATTCGTGTGTGTGTTGACCTCGCCTCGTCTCGCCTCGCCTGGCCTGGCCTCTGCCCGCCTCTCGCGCCGCTGAACGACGTCCGCCGGCCACCGTCCTTGTGGCCGGCCACGCCTGCCTGCCCCCCCGCCCCCCGCCCCCCACGGGTCACGTGACGCCTCTGCACACAGCGCGTCGCCGGCCGCCAGCTGTGTCCGCCGCTACACCACAGCTGAGCCTGCCCGCCCGCGCTGTGCCCCGGGGCAACACGATGCAGCCTCTGTCGGACCGCACCGAGGCGAATTAGCCTCGTGCGCGCTTCCGCGTGCGACTCGTACGCCGGGCTGCGTCACAGCCTTCATACGCAGTACCCGTGGGCCGGCACTGCCGTGTAGTTTGCCGTGCCGCGGCACGCTCCCCTGCTCCAGAGCTCGCCGCATAGCGACACGTGTGCTGCAAGAAACTCCCCATTCGGCTTCGTTTTCTCGCGTGACTGCTCTAGTCGGTTTCCCTTCTGTAGTGTCGTGTACAACGTGACAAAGCTCAGGCGACGCTCGGCCGCAGACGGCGGCGTCGCCTGCATCGTCAGCGAAAAATCAGAGTCGTTGTTCTCGTTGTCGTCAGACTGCGGCCGCTGTACGAGCACGCGCCACCGCAGCTGTTGGGTGCAGCACTTGCTGCCGCGATGCGTTGGCGCCGCCGACACGAAACGGCGCTCTTACTTTTGCTGCCGGCCGGTCTGCCCGAGCGGTTTTACGCGCTTCATTCTGGAACCGCGCGACCGGTACGGTCGCACGTTCGAATCCTGTTTCGTGCATCGATGTGTGTGATGTCCTTAAGTTAGTTAGGTTTAAGTAGTTCTAACTTCTATGGGACTGATGACCTCAGATGTTAAGTCCCGTAGTGCTCATAGCGTTATTTTTTTTTTTTTTTCGCAAACACGGATGCAGTTTTTATTTCTGCACGGAGTTTTGAAATGCCCGTCGTAGTTTATATCTTTAAACTCATTCGTCAAACGTCTTCAAGTTATTAAATTCGATATTTTATTTTACATTTTAATTCTTTTGTAATAGAAATACAGTAGGATTCTTGACGCGAACACTGGTACACGACGCAGTACGGCTGAGGTTTTACGGGCAGCGACCGAGAGGAGAAATGCAGTTGCGGAGTCCGGGCAGAGCCGTTGTGAGCCGCCGTGGGCGCCGGTGCTGCGTGCCTGCGGCGGTGGCGGCCAGGTACGCGCTCACACGGCGGCCAGGTAGGGGCGACCCCGCCGGGCCCTGCCCTGCCGCCGTCTACCTAGGGCAGTGGAGTGAGAACGCACCAGGGCTGGCTGCTCTCTGTCGCCAAAGCTGTCTCTCCCTCAGTTCGTCACACGCGCTCGTAATGTTTTCGCATTCACAGGGTTCTGCAAATTCAAGTGCACTCGTATTTCTCACACGGCCGAGACACTGCAAGAAAATCCTTGGCCACTTTCAGTACTTGCCGTTGCTTATGAAACTCCGTTGTAGTGCTCCGCCGGAATTGCTTCGTTTTGACCACAATCCTCAGTTATCTGCCTCTTCAGAGAAACGTCTGCAGTTACAAGGTTTGAAGTACAGCTGCCCACACACCTCTTCCGTTCAAGTTGGCTTCTTCTGTCAGAACGCAGCTCACCTCACCTCACCTCACCTCAGTCACATCCGCATGCAGTTGAAATTGCGAAGGTATCCTTAAACAGCGCAATACTAGGCTACCAACTGCGGGTAGCGTCTGGTATAAATGAAACGTGTCTTCTCTTCTTCGTGTGTTATTGTTAAAGCCGCGCAATTCTCACTTCAGCACTTACCGATAAACGTTAAAAACTTGTTTATTCCTCTGAAGAAATGTGCACGGAAGTTTCGCATATGAACTATACAGCAACATGCTCTTCCCTTTGCGTGCTGTCGTTTGCCAAAGTCTCACCTCGATATCTCGAACAGTTTATCAGAAATGAGCAATGTTCCGGATATTTCGTTCTCGCTTTATCGTTTTCGTACGCTGACGGAGCAGCTCAGTGGGCTACGTACAACCCATTTGATCGAAAGTCTGTTGCCAACTTCAAGGAGTAATTCAATGTCTCAGCTACATTCTGTACGGCAGCAGTGTGTCTCCTAAAACACACACACACACACACACACACACACACACACACACACACACAATGCAGCCGCTATTTTTCATTGCCGACTGCTAGTACACGACGCCGCGGTGCGTTGATCAATGTCGCAATGTTACAGTAACTGTGACCGTTAACGAAATGATAGGCAGCTGGGCACGGAAGTGACGGCTGTAGCTGTCAGATGATACAATTGATACTTTCTTTTTTTTAAGTAGTAGTTCCCTTAAAGTCGGTCGAGAAAGTGTGCAGAGCGGGCGAGCGCGCGGCGTTCTGAAGACGCCGCCGTGCAGGCTCTGACGGCGGAAGCCTGCGGCAGTGGCGTGGTGCCAGCGCAGGTAGCGTTCACACGGCGCTAGCAGGGTTGTTAAGCGGAAACGGAGCCGGGTAGCCCGCGTGCGAGCACCAAGTCGCAGCGTGTGCCACGGCCGGCGCGCACGGGACACGGAGTGCACCCGCCGACTAGCCCCCCTCCCTGTGACTCTCTTCTCTCTGAGTCTCTGTATCTCGTTGTTCTTGTTGTTGTTGTTGTTGTTGCTTTTGTGGCGGCGGCGGCGGTCCTCACGCGGCAAGTCCAAGAGAGCTCCGCTCCCCTCACCTCCGAGCCGCCCTGCTGTGCAGTTCACAACTTTAACCCAACTCCCCTCTTCTGTCGATTACCCGATCCGTAGTTCCTCGATAGCTGGCGGTGTCTCTCTCACCTCATCCCTTGTAGCACTCGAGTTGTGCGTCAAATTTCTCTCTCTCCGACTCGATCCACTACCTCTCCGTTACTTCTTACGAGATCTGTCCGTCTCATTTATCAGCAAAGACGCATCTCGGAATCGTATCTTTTAGTCGGTCGGCCTTTTCTTAATTAGTCTGATAGGAACCGTCCGTTAGACGCTTACGCAGCAATTGATGTAATACGCAGCAAGTTGGAATTACGGATTGTGGTAACTGAAAAACGATGTCTTCCTACTCTGCGGAAGAAAATCGCGCCACTAACAGGTACAGCTGTGTGAGCTATACGGCCGATAGTCGACTCTAGCTGGTACGGACGTCGGGGCCGCTCGTAATGGTTCGAGCCCGCTCCGGCAGTTAACTTGTTGTTGTTGTTGTTGTTGTTGTTGCCGGCACTTGGCTGGGCCGGTTTTTCCCAGGTGGTGCATCCATCACCTCTGTTTATCGTCAGGAAACGCGTGTACGAGAATCACGCATTTCCCCATCTCTCATTCATTAAGGTAACGGGCGGAAATCTGATTCTTCTGCAGAAAATAATCACCGTTGTGTGCTTGTACGGAAAAGGAAAGGACACAGCCAAAAAAGGCCGACTGATGTGTCGCGTCGGTCCTCGGCTCAAGTGAAGTGTCGTCGAACCCGAGAAGGTATCGGTGATGTGGCGCTTCGCCGCCTGCCGGTATGGCCGTGCGGTTCTAGGCGCTACACTCTGGAACGGCTGTAACATTACGAGTCTAGATAGCTCTAACAGAACTTGAATAGCGTAAAGTTGTCATTAAAAACGCACGCCGCGCGACTTGTTACAATTTGGTCGGTCATAATAATAGTAACATGTTTTTGAATACCATTAAAATATAACGGCGATACCTGTTTAGTGTTATTGGAATTAATATGTAGTAAATTAATGAGTAAGGTAGTAGATCCTATGAGAAGAGGTAAAAATTGGGCATATTAAGGTGTTTTGCTTTATATCGACTAAGCCGTTTACTCTTAGAAAAAAAAAGCAAGTAAAGAAGTGCTAATTGTCCGTTGTGGAAAATAGAGGGGCGAATTTTAAATAGCTACAGTGTATAATCAGACTAACAAATGGACATTCAGTTAGGAGAAATAGCGGATAGTGAAGTGTGGTCATTAAACTGAGTACACTACAGGGCGGTCAATTCCGGGATAAGTCTATTCGCATCTCACGAGGGACGCGGTATTGAGACCTTTTCTTAAAAAAAATTATTATATCGCGGAGAATGGGCTTCAGTTTACAAAAAGGAGAAAAGCTGTATCATTATCATTGACTGTTGGTGTCAAGTACCAAAACTGTTAATCAAAGGGTTTCGGTGAATGAGTGGTGAATGTGAATGAAACTGTGCACGGAGTTATGTTAAATAAAGCAGAAGATACAAGACAGTTTGGTCATATCTGTTATTATTCCATATACTGTAACATTTCTTCTCGTTGTGAGAAGCCTTTATAGACAATCGTTATGACAATTTGTTTTGAAGGGATCTCGTTCCGAGTTAAGTTTTACGGACCTGGTCAAGAAGGGGTAGTTCGTAGATCCTAACTACCGCAGCTATTCCGGATTCAGGTACTACCGTGACCGTTGTGTGTTGTCAGTGGTTTAAGGTAATCATATCTCATGCTCTAAGATCGACGCGCCTTTCCTCTTGGTATAACGGTGTCTCACGGTACCAACGACAACGCCGACGACGAATGAAGAAACGGTAGACCGCATGACCGCTACGGTCGCAAGTTCGAATCCTGCCTCGGGCACGGATGTGTGTGATGCCCTTAGGTTAGTTAGGTTTAATTAGTTCTAAGTTCTAGGGGACTAATGACCTCAGATGTTAAGTGCCATAGTGCTCAGAGCCATATGAACCATTTGACGCTGCGCCGACGTGCATAAATATCCGAGGTTAACACGAGCAATGACTTGTATCCTGGTGAAATCCACAAAACGTAATAACTTGAGATGTAGAAACAAACCGCCAATAGGCTAACCCCTTCGTTCTCGTAGAGGCGCGTCACTGGCCCTGTGGTTTTCCACAGCGGGTGTCGCATCTGTGTGCTTCCTCCCGCGCAGCTGGTGCGGCGTCGTTTTCGGCATCGGCGTGGACGGTGTCCGGCGGCCGACGTTCCCAGTCGGGACGAGGGGTTTTGGGCAACTGGGAGCCTGCTTGTGATGTCGGGCGGCGCTGTTGCAGAGGCTGTGCTGCGGAGTTAATCCGCCCTCGGGAGCCAGTCCGACGAGCGAGTGGGTCGACCTGCGCCACTGTCTCTGCCGTCGAACCTGGGACGCCGCAGAGACGTGGACAACAGATTCGACGTCTGCCCCGGCAGCCAAGGTGCGCTCAGCGGCGGGCACGCCACACACACCACCCGTAAATACGGAGTTACTTGTGCACTTGTTACGGCACGTACCGTTGTGTGTGTGACCGGGACAGTCGTAGGGGGGAGGGCAGGGTGCGGGCCGCGTGGGCAGAGCTGCCGCGGCTGTCCGCTGTCCAGCAGTGGTTCCTTTCTCCAGGTTAGCCGGCCGCCGCGTGGGGAACCTGCTGGGAGTCCGACTGTCTCACTGCCCCTAGCCAGCCAGGCAACAACGCTTTGCATCGGAACTCTGCTTCTTTGGGGCTGTGTGTGCGCTGTTGCTCGCTGCAAGTCTGCCCAGACTGTCCGTCCATAGTTCGTCTGTGCCTGCGTGCCGCCACCGCCTGTTGTGTGGGGGAGGCAGCAAACGGGAGCACAGGGCAGGCTGCCTGTGCCCGCCCCGCAGCTTGCAGGGAGTAGCTCTGGCCGTCCTGAGGCGAGGGCCAACAGTCTCGAATGAATTCTTCACGGAGATCTTGCCACATTTAATACTGCCTTTCCGGACTGTCTATTTCTGTTCACAGTACACGGCATCCTGAACGAGCGTACGGTTATGTCTGATAATACGATAACATTGCGCCGTGCGTTTACCTACTGGCATCAAACATTCGTGTGTGTGTGTGTGAGAGAGAGAGAGAGAACTACTTTAACCGAGGCAGTGGCCACGTCGTTAATGGTAAACGAAAACGAGCGTTTTATACTGAAAAGCAACAGAGAAATAGATGGGGTCATTCACTGTCTAACGAGATCTTTGACAGCGTATCAATTCCCCTGCCAAGTAAACTATCCGACAGCCGACTGAAATGTAATCTAATCTGACGATCACGACGGAGAACGTCGTCGAAAGGTTGGGATTCACAAATCCGACGGAGCAAGATGTCTGTGTAACATCAGACGTGTTTGTGGAACGATTTTACAACTCGTGTGCTGCGTGGCTTTTTTTTTCCAAAAGTCGCTGTACTGTTTTGACTAGTCGTGTGTAATTGAAGTACTGACAAGAGCAGTAGGGAACAGGTTCGAAATGGAATTTTCTCTACATAAGAAATACCAGTCTAAATCGCAATTCCCACCGCTGCTGCTGATGGGGTTCGTTTATCGTAGCCGCATCGGGCGGAAATTTACCCAGAACAGATGAGCAGCTGCGGGGTAACGGACTACAGGGGGCCATTCGTGCCGTCTGGCTCAAATCACTGTGACAACCACCACTAGAAGCGGAAGGAATACCGATTCAGGTTCATACTTTTCAGCGCTAGTCAAAATATTTTCGAATACATTAGTAACTTGGCATGTTTTTTCCGACAATTCTTAGGTGTTTACATTCGCTTCTGCCTGCACCGTTTTGTACACGTTTATATTCTCTCCTTTAGTCGGTTAGATTTAACATTTCCTCTGATATCCGTTGCCTTCAATATGGAACTCGGTCGAATTAAATCAGGCAGTGGCGAGGATGCTACATCACGAAAGTTGACACTAGAAGTAGTAGACGAATTTTTCCTGTTTGAACAGCAGAATCACTCGTAATGTTCCAAGTACAGCGGATATAAAGTACAGACCGGCCATAACAAGGAAAGCAGTTCCGAAAAAAAAATTGTCGAGAGAGTAGTCTTGTACGGAACTGGCGTGGACGACGAACAGTTTAGAAGAGAAGAGAACAGGTTTTTAAACGTGGTGCTACACAAGAATGTTTCCGATTACACGGGTAGATGGTGCGTGACTAATGACGATGTAGTGAATGAAACTGGGGAGAAAACTGTAGCACAGTTTGACCGAGGTGTTGATAAGATACATTTTGAGATATCGACGAGTGTTGAGTTTGAAATGTGGTGGCCAAAAACCGTAGCGGGGAGGAACTAACAGTGAGTACAGAATGTAGGATGGAATGGGTGGCGGTTCCTGTGGCTGTGGTTACCCAGGACGAAGAGGCTCGCTAGCGTGACACACAGCAGCAGGAAGCCTAACTGGCTAGTACGCGGGGCGTTACAAGAGAGCGCCAGCGTGCGTGCCCACTGAACACTGTGTCTGCGCCGTTGCCGGCACGTAGCGCCCGCCGCCTGCAGAGTAAGTGCGCTCTTCCGGCCGACTCTCCGCCCACGCACGGCTGTGGCTGGGCCGCTGTTCACAGCTGCTGCTAGCAGCTCTCCCCCCCACTACAGCTAGCCCGGCCCTCCTCGCCACCCGTGACGTCAGCGGCGCCACTCCTCCCGGGCGTGTGGTGACGTCACGGGTCACGTGTGGCCGGCCACCTGTTGATTAGCGGAGGGCGGTCAGCGCCTGCTTCACCTCACCTCACCTCGCAGCTCCGACGTCGCGGGGCGGGACACCTTGTACTGCGCCTCGGTCTCTGTGTCTGTCTCTCTCCCTCTCCCTCCCTCACCGCCACTCTCAACTTGACAGAGAAGCCGAGGATTTTGATAATAAAAACAAAATATACAGCCTGTAAGCGACAGCTGTTTACGACGAACCATAGTGGTGTACGAGAAGTCGAGACGAAAGAATTGATGTAGGGGACACGAACTTGTGATCTGCCAGGCAGGGAAACACCGTCGAATTGGACGAAAACAGATACGGAAGTTACTATGAATATTAAAATCCTCTTGTTGCATCATTTACAGAATGTAAATACCTCACAATTATGCCAAAGTTAACGGCATGAAATTAACGAGTAAATCGTTTCGTTGGTCTGGCCTTATTACGAGAATGCACGAAAATGCTGTGCTGCTGGCAAACCTTAACCGTAGGTGGAACTGTAAACGTAATTAGTTTTTTCATAATTTTTACCAAAGTCTTTTTTTCTTTAACCCCAAGAAAAAGTTTAAATTAGTAATGTTAACGAAATAGCCGGCGAAGCCTGAGCCTAAGAGACCGAGTGGATGTTACAGAATAATGTGGCGCGGGTGCACGCTGCTGTAGCTCAGGCGGTTCGTGTGGGCCGTCTGCCGGCTTGCGAGCGACACGGCAGCTGCCACGTGAAATGAGAGGGCGCTCGTCTCCACTTGCCCTGTCCTCTGCCACTGGGCGCCAGTTGCCGTCGCGTTTGCAGATCTCTTAATATAGTGGTACCTCGCTGTAGCAGCATTTGGATAGAACATTTTGGACCTCGATGTATCAGGCGCTTGAGTCGCGAGCTGCGGCAGCAACAAAACTTGAACAAGTCGGCGTCAAAGTGTGCGCGCGGCCGCTAGCACCACTGCAGGAGTCTGCAGTGTGAGCGGCCGGGCGAGCGCCTCACCTGGGGCGTCTCTCGTTCCTTCCCAGCCCCTGTGTATCCACCATTCTCTCTCCCGTACTACTTGCGTTTCTTTTCCTGCCGTCCCCAAGTTGCGTATAATAATGCGTCGATAATTATTACCGGACAACCGTCTGCTCAGAGCAGAATAAATCAGTTTCCCTCCTTACCGTGCACGTTTCGGCTTCAATTATTGACGAGGCATATTAAGTCGCCTGGAATACATACGTACCTGTAGCTGCGTTTCAACTAGTTTCCTTTAAATTTTGACCTGCACCGACGCTATAAACTGTTACCGCACTTTCTGCTTGTCTATGATGTAATGGTAGTATGAACTTCTACCTACAGACTTCGTAGTTGGCTTTTGCAAATGTTCTGCAAGTGTGAAAATGTTTGTTTCACATTTCAACAATTGATGTGTTCCTCGTATCGTGCTTTAAAATTACCGCACGTCGTGCTTGCGAACATTGCATCGAAACTCGGTCGTTCGAGTTGGCATATTGTCGGTCCGTGGAATTTGTTCGTCTGGGTCACTGGTTGGCACAAGGTTGTGTGGAGAGCTGTGGACACTTATTTATGTCATATGGAGGCCCACACTTTGTGTCTTTGTCACGGTGTACCCTGTGCTTTATTTCTGTGTGGCGGTGTCATTTTGAGTGTGTGTTTATGGGTCGGTGGCTTGTCAGTTTGCTTTGCTTCCTTCTGCATTTGTTTGATGTGTTGTCTGTTTCGTATTGGTGTTGTAGTTTTGTCATTGAGTGTTAACCACCATTCGTACGTATTTGTACGATTGTAGTCCTTTCTTTGTATCAGTGTGTCTTATTGTGTGGGATCCTGTTCACAGCATATGACACGTATCTCGGTGGAGCTAGCTTCTGGTTGTGGGGACAGTTGAAAGTGGCATCTATTGTAGCGTCTCTGGCTGTCGGTCTTTTGCGAATGTTAAACTGTGTTTGGCATTTTCCCGTATTATTCGTATGGCGAGAACATGTATTTGGTGTGTGCTTAATGTTCTGATGTGCAGTGTTTATTTCTTAATGCAGGCCTCTGTTCTTTCAGTCGGCTAGTCTGCTAGACAAATATTTGAGTCACATTTCTGTAACAAATGGATGATTCTAAGTATTTGCCATACTGGCTATTTTTCAAACATGTGATATTTTAAATGAGTATTAAAAAAATTTGGGGAATGTTGATGATGGTGGGAATCACTCATTTTGCAGTAGATTCGACAGTTCGTAACATCAGTCAAGGAAGTGTTAATTTGATACTGCTGTCGAAACGAAATTTCTTATTGCAGAAAGAACAACTGTGAAGCAGGAAAAAGAACACTCTTAAACTAGCATCTGTAACTAGACGCTTACAGTACGTTTTTATAAGGACAGTGACAGTGTACTGTGTTGCCCGTGAAAGACACAGGTCCCGAGTTCGAGTCTCTGTGCGGCACACAGTTTTAATTTGCGAGGAAGTTTCCTTAAAGCAAAATAGTTGAGGCACCAATCTGTACATACTTCAGGCGACTAATGATGCCTTACAAATAGTAAACGCGAGACGCGTACGGCAAGAAAACATTGCTCTAGTTAGTTATTTAAAGTAATAACCATAGCAGCACAGCTGGTGTATCTTTGCCGGTTAGTTGTGCGTGTGGACTGAACTACCGTCCCGCCCGTCTGGGACGCTCCCCGCCTTTTCGCACGGCCTCAGTTTCCGTCCTGCCTCGTTGTCCAAAAGTGAGCCGAGAAATGACTGGTCGTGGAGACTGCCGTCTGAAGTAGTGCCAAGTGTTCTTCCTGAGGCGAGGTTCGGGCCTGGGTGGGCCGCCTGACGACACTCCAGAGGAGGGGAGAGTCGCGTCAGCCCCAGTGTGGGCGACCCGCTGCTGCGTGGCGTGTGCGGCTCTGTCCGTGTACGTCAGTAGCCGTTGCGGTAGTGGTGCATTGTGGTGTGGGTTTACGTTCAGTTTCGGACTGGCCGGTCGCGCGCCAGACTGCACGAGCAGCGTGTGCCGTACGGCGAGCGATCTCCGCGTGCTTTCGTAGTTTGGTCTCCAACTTGTCGCACGTCCGTGTGGCGTAGACTCGCACTGGCGTGAGTACGGATGGGGACGCGGGATGGCTTACCGGAGTGCGGACCGGGCCAGAGAGCTGTCGGCCGCGCAGTTGCAGGCTGGCAACGGTCGAAATGCTCCGCGGCTTGAGGCGGCGCCTGTGACGGACAGACGGCCCGGGCCAGCTGCGGCCAGCGGAAGCCTGCCGGCGGGCGGTGCCGGCGGCGTGTCGCGGGGACCCGTACACAAGCAGCTGCCAGCGGTGGGAGAGGCGACTCGGGCAGCATCAGGAAGGGTGAATGCGCGCGATACGGACTTTGTGCTGCGGTGCGCTCCAGTGAGGAGTGACGCGGCCACGCCGAGTGCGGCACAGGAGTCGTGGTGGCCGCGTTCTGCTGTTGCATTGCTGCCTCCCTGCCTCCCCCCTCGCCCTCTGCACTGGCCGCCGCCCCACTCTCCACGTCCATTCAGTCCCTCTCTCTCGGGGCTCACCGGATACTGTTTGTTGCTGAGAGCCGTCCACTGTGCGCCGGTCCTCGGAGCTTCCAGTGCTGGCTGGCTTCTGCGCCGTCTCTCGGCTGTGACCATCCCTGGCGCCCCCCCCCCTTAGTCCTATTTCCTGTAGGTCGGGCCGTGGGCACTCGCGCTTTGTAAGCAGACTGCGCATTCGCTGTGGTCTACCAGCCAGCGCGAGCCCGCCACCTGCGCTACCCACGGCTCAGCGTGCTCCATCGTTTCATTTCGTGTTACACGCGAAAACCTTCGTTTCAGCTCAGCCATTCCAGTCGACACGTGTAAGGGACGGGCTATTCCTTTTTCGAGCACACGAAATGTTTAGCAAACGACGACACGTTTTTAGGCCTACCGCAGCAATTTCTTGACTGCTGCAGTAAGTATGTTAATGCAGTCTGAAGTTGGAGTGAGTTTTCATTCGGTAGTGAACGCTGCAGCTACTTGCCTGGCGCTCGCCGCCGCCTCTGTCCACCTGGCTCGACAGCCTCTTCCTGCGCTGCGTGGCCCCGTGCGTCTCAGCACAGCACATTTGCCACGGCGTCTCATTTAAAATATCACATGTTTGAAAAACAGCCAGTATGGCAAATACTTCCCACTCGTTGCTCAACTCGCCGATCTTGCGTAGGCGCACCTCCTTTCCCGTCAGCCCGACTAACTCTCTCAGCACCCGTCTTTCGCACATCATCTCAGTTCCTGGGATTCTCTTTTTTTCCTATTTTCGCGCAGTCTGTGATTAACTTGTGTAGAAAAGTGTTCTCAACACCTACTTTCCAGTGGTAGTGTGCTTATTATGTCCTCCTTGCTTTTCAACCTCGTGCGCTACTTTGCTTCCGAGATAGCGGAATTTCTCCACTTGTTGTTCCCCGTGGTCACCAGTATTCCTAACTTTGTCGCTCATTCCAGCTCGCCGTCATTCACAGCACACACGCCACGAGCGGACGTCCACCTCATAGCAGTCTGCTCGCACGATAAGCGCGAATCTTCCGCATCTCGACCCCACGGGATCCGCCAGTTATATCCGCTGACGCCTTCAGTCTCCAGACTTGTTTCGACGCGGCTCACCAAACTCTGTACGTCTTTTCCTCTGTCCCTAACAGCTGCACCCTGCAGCCTCAGCAATTTGCGTACTGTAGCCAATTCCTGGTGTGCCCCTGTAATACACAGCTCGTCCCCTCACACTGGCTGTTGCTGCGTGCCTTATCGACCGATCCCTCCCCTTGGCCGTGTTGCACCACAGAGCTCTTTCCGCCACTGTCGGCTTCCTCTCCTGTCCAGCCATTGTGCGAGGCGTGAGGTAGGCCGCTGTTGAGGCTGAACGGAAGCCCCGGACCAGATTATAGCAGGGCGCGTGTTCGGGTTGTGCCGTGCCGTGCCGTGCCGTGCCGTGCCGCCTGCCTGGCCTTCGCCCCTGGCCCCCTCTGGCCCCCTCTGGCCCCCCTCTCCCTTCTCATTTTTCTTCTTTTGGTTTTTTGTGAGCGGCCGCCGGTTCCTTTGTGGGGCGGCCGCACATGCACACATCGCGAGGCGAGCCCAGCCCCCCTGCCGCCGCTCGCGGCATCGCTGCTCTCTCTCTCTCTCGCCTGAGTAGGGCGGAGCTCCCCTCGTCACAGAGGTGTCCCGCTCCCCTGCCCCTCACGCTCTTCTCTCCATCTGCAGCGTACAGGCCTCACCGGCAGAGTACGGTTAGCAGTCCTGAACGTGCGTCCGGACGCCACGAAGGGTCCGACGTAGCGTGCGGGCGGCCCTGGCCCTCACAACTGCGTACTCGCACCTTTCGTGAGCTTCTGCTACATTACTGTTGTGCATACCAGACCAAACGACGAGTCTCGCAATGCAGACGCTTCTGTGACCGCGCAGCCTCTGTACTGCCTTTGCGCACGTTGTCGCCAGGCCTCCACGTGGACTCCAGATTTCCCCGGTTCCCGCGTCGCGACGCGTATCTCACGCCAAGTCCTGTGTCCCCCGACTGCATTTCCGCTGCCGCCGCGCGCACTCTGCTATCTGCCGTCACAAAACGCGCCGCTCCTCGTTGGGTCTTCTCTCTCCGCCGTGAATCGCACTTCCTTAAGAACATTCCACTCATTCCGTCAGCTTCTCTCCTTAACTTGCTCTCGGCACTCAAATGAAAACCAGACGGATGGAAGACAGTAAGTAAATTCTTTGTTATCTCCAAAGGAATGCCCGTAACTGTTGGCACGTCTGCCCCAGTGCGGGACACGACGCCGTCTGCCTCCGTGGTACAGTGTCTGCGGTTGCGGTGGCCGTACCCACGCGTCCACCGTCTCGCCCCCAATCAAATGCACGGCCAGGAATGTCTCTCTTTGGGGCTCGAAAAGTACGTATGTCAGCTGGACTGTAGGGAGGGCGCGGTGAGGGCTTCTCAGCGAAACTCTGATGTCGCAGTAGAATGAATCTGGGCAACATGTATGTGGGCGACGATTTTCTTGTCACGTTGTTTCTACTGTGAGGTCAGAGTTCCGCTGAGAAGCCCTCACCGCGCCCTCCCTACAGTCCAGCTGACATCCGTACTTTTCGAGCCCCAAAGAGAGACATTCCTGGCCGTGCATTTGATTGGGGGCGAGACGGTGGAAGCGTGGGTACGGCCGCCGCAACCGCAGACACTGTAGCACGGAGGCAGACGGGGTCGTGTCTCCCACTGGGGTAGACGTGCCAACAGTTACGGGCATTCCTTTGGAGATAACAAAGAATTTACTTACTGTCTTCCATCCGTCTGGTTTTCATTTGACTGCGCCTTAAACTTTTGTGTCGTCTTTCCAAATTAAGTCTTTCGACCCACACATTCGTAGTCATCTTGTGATTCGACGAGTGGCCACTAACTCTCTTGTGATCTTCTTCTCTGTTGAAGTATGTGCCATCCTAGGGACTCTCGGACTGAAAAACCATTAATTTTTTTTTTTTTTTTTGAACTGATGTCCGCTCTTATTTGTCGGGGTATTGCGACCGGTGTGACGCAGTTTGTCTGGAGATGGACCCGTTTGTAAGTGGTTACTTTTTAACGACATTAATTCGGCTGAAGCACACTTGTTGCGTTACTGATTTACCAGCAGCAGCGTAATTGAACAATAATAGATTTATTCGCCCGTTTATACACGCAGTGCGTTCAGATTAGAGTGGCAGCCTCTCCGCCAACTTTGCCCTTGAAACCCACACCGGGATTTTAGTTCTGAGTAGCCGGTATTTTTCGTTATTTGTTTGACCTCTGTTGCAACTGGAAGAGCCACAGCAAACTTGGGACATCACGCGACGAGAAAACGTAAAACCTAAAATTCGTTCACAGTTTACATAAAATATAGAAAGTTTACTATCCGCTGTGCCTCTGCCTATTTAGTGAGCCTTCATCAGCGTGCAGCCCTTGATAACGGACCGGTTAACACGAAAAATAGACTTCTTCAACGTCAGTTTTTGCGCTTCAGCACTGACACTCGATAACGTCCAAACAGCGATCTTATTCTCGACTGCAACATGATTTTTGCAAACGGAAAACGAATAAAACGAGTATTTTTGAGCAGATTTTCAAAAAGTTAGTCAGTAGGAGTATACTGGTCTCTCTCTCTCTCTGTCTCTCTCTTTAGTTTTTTTTTTTTTTTTTTTTTTTTTTTTTTTTTTTTTTTTTTTTTTTTTTAAGAGAAAGCATTCAGCCACGTATCACTTGCCGAGAAAGACAGCGAACGTTGGTCGTACCAAGTTTTATCTTATTTGCATACTTGATGTAATAATTTGAGTCTTAGTCAGACTTGCAGTCCCGTACAGCACAATAAGAGTCGCTTACTTGTGACCCTCTGCAGCGGACTGCTGGCATGCGTTGTGATACCCGACACTTTGCTGCTGCAACAGCTGACCCAGTTACAGCTAGTCACTCGCTGCTAATTTCCGCTGTCACACTTCCGCTTAATTAGGATTTAAATGATCCGTCTACTTAGTTTTCTGTTGTACGGGAAAGGCATCTGCGGCGAAGAGCAAATGAAATACGTGAAATGTGTGTTGCTTTAAACGAAACGGTACTGCCAAGTGCTTGTAAGTATGACGGTAAGAAAACGAATTCCCGTTAAAGAGAAAAGAAAATGGAAAATCGTGATAGTTAGCGAAATTTGGAATAAACATGTTAAGGATGACGTTGTGAGCAATATTTATATAATTACTCACTTCTATTACTCGTAAATTTTACGTCACAGCGGTCTGATGAGTTTCAGTTAAACCGTAAAGCAATTTAATAACGAACAGAGAAAAACAGAATCTCATTAGCTGTGAATAGTTACGTAAAATGCAAAAGTAGTGACGTCACCGACTGTAATGCATACTGTCGTTAGTCTTGTGCGAAACTACTACATTTATACGTAGTCCTTACCTAATGGTCCGATTCAAACTGGAAGACACCGCAATGATTAGAGGCTCGTTCAGTAGCCGGTCAATGTTATTCAAAATTACGTAACCTGCAAATCTGAGTGTTAACTGGAAAAGTGTACCAAAAGTGGAGAAGTGATTCTACTGACATGTTAATCTCAAATAACTTCAGCTTATATTGTAATTAAGTTACTGAAAAATCTCTTTGTAGAATTACTACAATCATTCGCTCGAGACTTGATCAACGCTTCTCATTGACTGCAGTTGCGTAAAATGAAAACTTATTGATCGTTGGAAAAAAAATACAGAAAACCTATGTTTTTCTGAATTTTACTTTGTTGAGCTGTGCTCTGGATACTAGTGTTGAAGTTACTAGTCTCAAACAATTTGGTCGGATACTGTGTATGGAGCAATTTAATCTGTAATTACTGTATTTTCAGCATGACAAGATTAGTCGATGCGTAGTTATTTCATTTGACTTTTGGAAAGAAATGCAATTGCTTCTCATTCGTAAGGATTTTCTTGGGTTAGTAAAGGTGCATGGGACGGAGGCTCTTTTATTCAGTCGGAAAATTAACTACGACGCTGGCAAACTGTGCAGAAGTCTAGTCAAATAAGTTGTCTGACGTTAACTTGGTGTCGCGTCTTCGTTAATGACGTGTACACGGGCTCCTACTGTTGCTGCTCGGCAGTAAATAAAACTGTATCCACATTTTACACTACACTACACTACACTACCGGCGCGCTCGCACGCCCAGCGGTAAAGCGATTCTATCCCACTGTACTCTCTGGCAACAACATGTAACCCTGACGTGTCTACATACAACTAGCCTAACGTTTAATATTCATTCAGTTTTACAGTAGAAAAACTGTGCACCTTTTCAGCATTCCTTAAGAAAAACGGTAACACATTTACGTAAAACGTGTTACGGTTAAA
Organism: Schistocerca gregaria; assembly: GCF_023897955.1. Classification (NCBI taxonomy): domain Eukaryota; kingdom Metazoa; phylum Arthropoda; class Insecta; order Orthoptera; family Acrididae; genus Schistocerca; species Schistocerca gregaria. The sequence goes on from NC_064929.1 coordinate 222,304,652, forward strand.
AAACACACGTTAGCAGGAGAATTGAAAGACGAAAGCAGTTATACACAGAGTGGTTGGTGTTAGGAGCCGTGGCAGTCCGCTGTGACGCGGAAAGGGAGCGAGTAAGGCCGCGTCGTGTGTGGACGCGAGGGGAGTTCCCGGCAGCGGCGCATTCAGTAAGAGTGGAGAGCAGCGGGAGGGGGGGGGGGGGGGGGGGAGGCCGGGGGCCGCGGGATCGATACCCGGGCCGGCGCGCCAGTCGATACTGCGGTGGGCGTGGCGCTGGCCTGGCCTGCGCTGCGCTGCGCCGCGCCTGCTGCAGCCGCGTGCATTGCCGTGGCAGGGGAGCACTCGAACTCTCTCTCTGTCTGTCTGTACGGCGCCTAGGCTGTCATCTCACAGTCCTGTCGCAAAAGCGCGTGGCACAACGGCTCATCCCTTTTCCATTCTCGAGTCTCCGCGGATGTTTATAAAATTCTACGCGAGTACTAGGATTGCGTGTATTTTGCGGAAACTCTGTTCTGATTTTTCCCTTCCCCACAACTTTCCTCAACTGCCAGCAGAATGTGCGAGTGTGTAGCTGCTTCGCTTTGACAGCAGGTTTCCACGCATTATCCCGAGTGATCTCCAGTGGCCAGTTCAGAACTCTCCGAGAAACAAGTAATCGATCGTCTCACGTCGAGAGACGTCCGTTTGAGAGTGATAAACAGGATAAATGAGGAAGTTTGCTTTATTGTGGCTATTCTTGGACACGGACGCAGAGAGTGCGTCACAAGCGAGACGGTAACTGGTCCATACGGTCAGTTCTTATCGACTGCTTGTGGATCAGATTGCAGCGGCAACCCCCTCTGCGGTGCTTCACACCTCTCTTGCACCGTCGGCCACTGGAGTCCGTGCCGACTATGCCCTCGTGCCGACCACATCCCGTCAAATTTCTCCGTCCCCTGTGTCGGTCCCACACTGATGAACAATACTCGAAAATTAGTCGGAAAAGTGTTACCTGACCCATTTGTTTTGTGCACGAGTTAACTTTCTTTGATCCTTGCAGTGAATCTGGCCCGGTATCTGCTTTCCCCGCAACTACTTTACGGTAACGCGCGCATATTCCACGTGGGCTCGTGGCGTAATGAAACCCTGATGGGCGCTTTCGGCAGTTACACTGCGTGCCTTATCTGCTCCAAAGTCCATAATACTGGTCCGACATTACACAAGTTCGTACTTTGGACATCATACAATTGGGATCTCATATTGACGATACGTGTTAAATTTCTCGTCTGCCTCAGATTTCCTTAATGTTGTCGGCTGCGGGTATTTATTATTTGTCAGAGGCAACGATGTCGTCACAGGCGTCCCAGGGCAGTGCGATAGGACCGCTGTTACTTTCTGTATACAGGAATCTGTTGTTGCAGACAGGGTGACCAAGTTTGCTGATGACGATGATGATGACGCTGCTGCTGTGAAGCGCAGGAATACACGAGATGACTTGGACAAAATTTCTAGTTAGTGTGGTGAATGGCAGCTACGTCTAAATCTGGAAAAATTTAAAGGATAATAAGAAGAAAAAGGACCTAATTTTCGAATACAACGTTAATAGTGTCCTGCTTTGCACACTCACGTGGATTAAATGTCTGGGCGTAAGTTGCAGAGCATTATGAAATGGAATGAGTATCTAAGGAATGTAATAGCGAAAGCGAATGGTCAACTTTGGTTTATTGGGCTAATCTAAGAAAATGTGGTTCATGTTTGAAGGAGACCGCGTATAAGATGGTAACGGCACCTATTCTTAAGAACTGCTCAGGTTTTGGGATCTGTACTGTGGATTTGATGAAAGTAATTCAGAGGTGGGCTGCTGCCATTTTTACTGCTATGTTGAAAGAAGACGCAGGTATTACGGAGCTGTTTCGGGAACTCAAATGTGAACCGCTTGGGGGGAACGCAACGTTGTTTCCGAGGGATACTATCGAGAAAATGTACAGTGTCACCATTTGAAGCTGACACCAGAACGATTCTACTGCCGCCAACGTACGTATCGTATAAGGACCCCGAACACGAGAGATATTGGAAGCCGTGCGAAGGGATAAACATAAATTTTTACTAGCCTACCGTCAGAACAATTTCCCAATTTCGCTGAGGAGAAGACGACGTTGAAAGCGATTGAGACCACTTTTAGTTTGTAGTCTGCCGTCTGGAAGTAAGAAGTGTAACAGTGGCCATATACAGCCTGAAAAGCAATCCCCATGACGGATAAAATATGGCAACTCGGCAGTGTATTCAGTGTGGAATGTGAAGGGGTAAATTACCTTGTTGTCGCGGCGGTGTACTGGTACGGTAACCGTTTCGTGAAGCAGTTGATCCTGGGCGTTGGCGATCACGTTGTGTGTGTCCGTTGTGAGGTGTGAGCAGTGATGGGGCGACGCCCCTGCTCTGCTGCCGCTGTGGGGAGCGGAAATCCCCCCGCCACCCCCTGGCACCCTAAAGAAGGCCCACCCCAGGCGGAGGCCGCTTCCGCGTCTCAACACGGCATCCGCCGGCCACAGGCCGTGCACGCAAACCGCCCCGCGGCCTGCACGCCGCGCGCCGCAGTCCGGCAGTCAGTCGGCGTGCAGCCGGCCCGCAGACTGGCTGGACAGGCAGGCAGGCAGGCACAGAGAGCGGACGCTGCACAGCGGAGGTGGGCGTCGTTCCGCCGCCGGCCAGATACAGGGTTCACGGATGACCGTCGGCGCCTGTACCGGCTCGGTCTCTCTCCCCCTCCCTCCCTCCCTCCACCAGAGTGTGGTCCGCGAGCTGGCCTCGGTCAGCCGGAGGCTGCGCCGACACGTGGTGGAGGCCGTGCGCCGCCGTGCTGTGTACGGCGCGTTCCGAAACTGTTTGTCCTGACCGATACACGACGCGGAGAACACGTGTCTCCCGGCGCGGTCTCTGGCGCTAGGGAGGACTCGGGAGGCGGCCCGGCGCGCGACACTCGGCCTGTGTGCGCGCAGTGCGCCGCCCCACCGTCGACCGTCGACCGTCGGCTGTCGTGTCCGTGTCCGTGCTGAGATTCCCGCCACGACCGGAACGGTACGAGCAGCGACAGGGTTTCGTGCCCCAGTTGTTTTGTACGCCTGCGAGAGGGAGAAATCCAGGCAGGAGGGTCAGGTGAGCTGTGTGGCCAGCACACAGCGGCCGATCCGAGCAGCTCGTGCATCCACGTTATGTGCCGGCACGTCGATATTGAGAGTGGTCGCGAGCGAACGGAGCCTCGGTGGTGCACAGGACGTAGCTGCTCGCGGCACCAGTACACACAAAACCTTCCTTAACAAGTTCATTTCAGAGGACGCCTGTTCTTTTGAAAATATGTTTGTTTCGACGTTCTCCACCTCCCGCATTAAGTTGAGGGAACGCGGCGTCGTGCCGTCACCTTCCTCCGACCGCTCGGGTGACGTACGGTGCCAGTTCAGCTCGACCTACAGTCCGGTAAAGTGCTGCAGCGACGTGGCAGGACGCTGGCGGAGGCCCGCCGCGCAGTGCGGCCAGAGACGAGGCCGCCTCGCCAAAGCGCCGCCTCTCCGGACACTGTTTCACCGGAAGCGCCGGGGCAGTTTCACTTCACCTGTTGCTCGCGCCTGCCCACTTTCTACCACACACACACACACACACACCGCTGATGACGTGCTGCGCAAGAGCACACCTGCTCAACACTTGTGACGTCGCTGCGGGTAAACGTCGTGCTCCGAGAAACTCTTCGTGACGTTTCGTCCGAGACTGCGCTGCTCCGCTGAGTCGGTAAGCATGTGGAGCGTAGTCCCGGACGAGACGTCGGGAACAGAAGAGTTTCTCGGACGACGACGTCACATTCGGAAAGCTTTAGCCGCAGCTGCGGCATCCGCTGGTGAAAGCCTTCATTCTGCGACGTCGCGAATAGTGGCCAGCACACCGACAGGCCGCGCTTAAACGTCCCACGCGGAGGTTGCTTTCCAGGCTTGCGGCACTGCACGTGGTTCCAGTACGTTTTATGTAAATGCAGTCTTCCGCACTTCGCTGACGTGATGCTTAATGCGGTTAATGGCGTATAGATGTCAGCGGCACCACCGTCCACTGTACAGCTGTGATTTTGAAGGTCACTGTGAACAAAATTATTTGGGATCGTAGGTGTCGTCATTATAAGACACTAGTCCGACTACATTGCCGGTTGCAGTTGACCGCCCTCGAGAGGACCGCAGCAACTCGGTCGGAAGATGGGTAGTTCAGTGTTTTATAATGACCCAGTCTGGTACCCGAAATGGCCTACGATTTGGCCGGCAGCTGTGTCCTCCTCCAGCCGTAACACCACCTCACTGCAACGGAGCCAGAATATCACCATCACGACCACCGTCTGATTCTTCGCGGTGGAATCGTCATTTGACGCATCACTATTGCAATTTGCTTAGAGAAAGATGCGATTGAGAGAGTAGAGCGCAGTGGGAGTAGAGTGCAGTGACCTTTGGTGCCGGAGCTGCGAGCGCGCGCGCGGCTGGCTGCCTGCCGGCCGGCAGTGAGGCGTGCAGCCGGGCTCTGGGGTTGGGCCGCCTGTGTATCGATCGCACGGGGCCGCGCTGTCCCCCGTGGCCAACTCGTCCCTCGCTGTCGCTTTCACGCACCGGCATCGGTTTGCAGGGTTGCAGGATTTGCTGGGGGCCACGAGCTTGCACCGCGCTCCGCCAGAAGGAAGGCGCTGTCGTGAAGTTGAGTCCACGGTAACTGCGGACGTCTGCTAGTGGCTGTCGGACTGTTGCGGGACGCTCGGCGCACGCAGCGCTCTGCCGGCGCCGGACGTCTCGCTTCCACTTCAGTTGAGTGAGCAAAGCTGTACCACACTGGCAAAAGGCTTTGTGAAGACCGGACATAGATTGTGGCGGCAACATTTCGGATAGAGAATATTGCAAATAGCCTTAGGCGAGTTTAACAAGTCGTCTGTAATGGGGACTGCACGCCGAATCGCGAGACGTCGCCTCAGATTGTCTCGTCTGTGGCGGCAGCTGTTGTACGGGAGAGAAGGCCGCTGCTCTAGCTTCGGAGGACGGAACTGGCGGCTGACGCGACTGTGTGGCAGTTAAACAAAAATGGAGACTCGTTACTGTGAGAGTGGCGGGGAGAGAGATTCCGCATGGAAGTGTGGGACGCCCGCCCGCCTGCCTGTCAGTCCCGTAGGCGAGCAGGCAGCCAGTTGCACGGCGGCGGCCGCCGGACTCGCTGCCACGGGCGTTTAGAAGAGCGCACGCGCTGCACGACTCAGGCCTCCTGTACTTGTACAGGTGGGTGGCGGCGGCCGGCGAGGCCTGCACTGCAGATGGACGGCGAGCGCCAACTCGTCGAGAAGCGGCGAGTGGTGAGCGAGCGGGCGGCCGCGCCCGTAGCCCGCGGTGGGAGCCGCGCCGGGGCAGCCCGTGGTCAGCGCGTGCGCGTGCGCGTGGGCGTGCGCGTGCGCGTGCGGCGGTGCCCGGCGCGTCTGCCTCGTACGCAGCAGACCCGCGTTCCAATCACGGGCGGCGTGAATTTCCAACTCGCCCCATTCATTTCAATAAATTTCGGCTGGCAGCTAATGTCTTTAATTCCTTCGTGTCTCGGCATCTAAATGTTTCTAAGAGTCCGAAGTGTGTTTGTCTTAGTTCATTCGCATCCACTTTTCAATATTTCATCTATCGCTTTGCTACCGTCTCTGTATTCCATTATCTTTCAGTGTCTTACGAAACGCATTTGTGAAATCCGTAGCTCCATCACTGCACTGGTGAAGGACATTACGACATTAAGATAAACGCTCGATTCGTGTCTTGCACTACTTTAATGGCTTAGTCCTTCTACCGAAAGACTCCGAATCCATGGTACAGAGAAGCACGTCAGATTTCCATGCGAATCGTGACTAGGCAAAACTGAAGGGTGATATCCACGCTGTTACCGGTACTGACCCTTCTGCGATTCGTGTGTACGTCTGACAGTACCGTTCACGAGCTACGGTTTGTCGAGCAGTCCGCTTAATTAATAAAGAAGGTAACCACGAAGACCGCTTGCTAACTTGCGGTTTTTATTATCCAAACGAAAAGAACAGCTGCTTTATTGACCATCAGTAACACAGTAAATGCTTTGCTCTTTCCTCGGATAAAGGAAGAGACAGGTAAACAAAATGCTGAAATGACGGGAGAGGGCCAGGGGAGAAATGATGTGACGTCAGCAGGACGTTGCGGTCGTACGTTCGTCCGGACTGCTCGCCGTGGCCCACGTGCTGCGCCGGCTCGCTGCCGCAACAACTGAACTATCGCTCGACACGGGCTGCTGCTGCTGCTGGCTGCCAGATGAACGGGTACTCTGGAAACCACCATAGTCTCTTTATTACGTGCCTCAGAAAATTTTGGGATAACGAGCTGTGTACGTGAGGAGCCCTCCCACCACACACACACACACACACACACACACACACACACACACACACACACACACACACACACACGCGCTCCTGCTGCTGTATACACTATGATGGCAGTAGTCCGAGCAGAGGTGCGTTCTGCTCTTCGCTGCTGTCACCGGAGATACTCTGTGTGTGTAAGGGGGGGGGGGGGGGGGGGGGCACGTGCGGCGGTATCTAATGTGCGCGAAACTGTGAAACTTTGTCAATGTTACGCGACTACATATTCATGGAAGTATTTCTTTTTTTCTTTCCTTGTGTTCTACGAAAATTAGGAGTACGTCGGACGAAGCTGGTGGAGGTCAGATGTCGGTGACTGTATGGGCAGCAAACTGCTCATCATGGATGCATGTCGTTTCCGTGTGCGCTGCCACAATCCGTCCACTGCTCGCATTACTCTCTCTCTCTCTCTCTCTCTCTCTCTCTCTCTCACACACACACACACGAGGTAGACCCGAAGACAGTAACGGAAAATACTGTCGTCGTGCCTTCAACCGCAAAAGCAATGCTGCTTGCACGTCATACAGGTACATGTACGTGTCGACTGGACTGCTTAGTTGGCTGTATGGCTTCCGCTGTGTAACATTCACGCGGTTACCGAGGCACGGCGCGACCCACGCGTTTCGGAGGAACCGGCAGACCCGTGTCCTCCGTGCAGGTGTGGCCCGCGCCGGGGAAACAAAGGGCGGCCAGCAGGGGGGAGCGCCACGTACAGGCCGGCCGGGCCGGGCCGCGCCGGTGTGTTTTAGTGCGACGTCGGCCGGCCGGCCGCGGACAAAGGCGCCGCCGCATTGTTCCGCGGGCATCCGGCCGGTCACGGGCCCAGGAAGGAGCTGAGCTGCGCCGCGCCGTGCGTGCCGCGTTCACGTGCAAATCACGGCGACACCCAGGAACACAGACCTCTACACCTCTGGTTGTGAGATTAGATTGTAGCCGACGGGATTCTTTTCAGGGCAGCACGTCACTGTTGTCGGCGCAAGTATCTTGAGGCCTAGTGCTACGTGTTTGGGGGACGGAGCCTATTCTAGGTGGTGTACGGCCACAAGCAGCGGGACATTTGGGGTACGGGTGAGTGTCGCCGAGTGTCCGTGTGAGCTGGCAAGACCGCTCCTCAGATTTGAGTTCCCCGCTCTTTCCGGGAGACGCGCTGCCACGGAAACCGTCGCGGCCTTTCGGGAAAAAGTCGGCGGCCGCGAGCCTGTAGGGCTGTGGGAATGGCCGCCCTCCCGGCTGTACCTCCTCGGCCGCCTGGCACTGTGCGAGACACGCAGAGGGAGGGGAAGACACCGGCTGGACGCGGCCTGTGAACTCTGTGCCGTTTCGGGAGACTCCCTGCCCTGCCCTGCCCTGTCCTGTCCTGTCCTCTCCTCTGCGGCAGCGTGGCGCACGCGAGGCGTGTGTGGCGTACAGCGCCAGTGGACGGCCGCTCTGCTCCCAGGGCCACGGCGTGGCTTGCTGCCCGTGCCGAGGGCGGCCAGCCCTCACCCCAACTACCGCACCTCCCCCCACAACCACCACTCGGACGACTAACGTAGGCTCTGTTCTGAACCAACACACAGCATCTTCTGCGGTGCACACTACTGGCCAAAACATTGCACACCCTGGCACCAGAGTCAGCAGCGTTGCTTCTTAACAGGAACCACTGTTGTCCTGAAATGTAACAACTCGACTGCTTCTCCAGGAAGCGCCACACACCATAGATAAACGTCTCCAGGACATTGCGGACCAACATTTTATGACGTTCGAGAATGTGACACGCACTGACTGTGTCGATGCAGAGTAAGAATCACCAGCGTCAGCTAACGTAAATGTCTCCTCATTTGCTTTATCAATACAATTGATAACCAGAACTTGATCAGCCTTAGTTCATTAAAAACCATCTGAAACAATTGTGCCATTAACGACATGAAAATCGAAAGTACACAGCTCCCCCCCACCCCCCCCCCCCCAAAAAAAAAAAAAAGGCACACCAACTGGGGGTAGCTGCAAACACATTCAGCAAACAGTGTTACCAACCAAATGAATTAATCAATTACAATAACAGCCATCAAATGTACTAACCATTTGCGAGCCTAGTTAAACGTTACACACTTGGACAACATTCGTGCAAATACAGGAAAGATCACAAGACCCGCAATTGAGTGTAGCTGTTGGAAGGCCGCTTAGCAATCTATAACACACAATTTAAAAAATCCCTTAAGCAATAACATACAGTCCCTCGAAACAGACAAACTGGGAAGGTATAAAATTTAATTACAAATGCCCAGCCGCATATTCCAAGCAAACATTAATAACTACTTCTAATAAATATACAGTCGCCCCAAGTTCACGACAAGTTCCAAGTACACGCAATTGAAATGTTTCCAACTGGTACACACCAGCACAAACTTCCACACCACCTTCAATAAACACACATCTCCCCAGAATTCAACGTAAGCGGAGAGCCATAGCAGACGACTGTCACAGCCAACAAGGAACGAGCACCCAAATTTCACAACAAGTCTAGTAGCTGATCACTGTGGATCGTGGTTACGTTAGCCACTCTGTATTGATAAGAAACTGGTCTTCAACTTACCGCGCTGAGAAGTAGTAGTAACACTCGACTGTTTAAACGAATAGTTACAGAGCTGTGAAGAGCGAGAAGCTCGGGCTCGGCAAACACGTATTGAGCTCCTCAGCTCTCTAACTTAACCAAATAGATGCGACTACTTGTACCCGCTGAAACGGCGAGACCCCGCCGTGGCGGGCATCGCACGGTCAGCTTTGCCTGACCCTCGTCGGGCAGCTGCACTCCCCCAAAGGCCGGGCCGCGAGCCACTGACTCCCCAGGCCCCGCTAAACCGACAACACACACACACACACACACACACCTCGAGTGAAGACCTCAGTCCGCGACATGCCACCGAATCGATATCGGCAATCTCAGTACTTAACGCACCAGTGAAATGCCACACTGCCAAGATCAGTGCCGGTACGGCTCAATCGTCACAAAAAACACAAATTCTTGCTTCCAGCACTAGCTTAACACACTCTTCTTGTCAGTCAGATGGCGATCAGTAATTAAGCTTCGCCAAAAGCCAACCAAATTGAAACACGCAGATATGCATTACCTAAAATTAACTGTAAGGAAATTCTACACAAATGATAAGTACACTGAAAAGCCAAAGGAACAGGTACCCTTCCCTAGTATCGTGTAGGGCCCCTGCGAGCACGCAGAACTGCCGCAACACGACGCGCCATGGACTCGGAAGCAGTGTTTGAGGGATCTGACACCGTGAATCCTCCAGCGGTGTCCATTAACCCCTAAAGAGTACGAGCGGTGGAGATTTCTGAACAGCGCGTTGCAAGGCCTTCCATATATGCTCAAAAATGTTCACGTCTGGGGCATTTGGTGGCCAGCGCAAGTGTTTAGACTCTGCAGTTCTGGAGGTATTGGATGTCGCATTGTCCTGCTGGAATTGGCCAAGTCTGTCGGAATGCAGCGCAATGGACACCAATGGATGCAGGTGGTCACACAGGATGCTTACGTACCCTACTGACGTCCGGGGCCCACGGATCCGGTAGGTTGTCTCCGTACCTGTGCACCTCCACCCGCTCGGTGCAATTTGAAACGAGAATCGTCCGCCCGGGCAACATGTTTCCAGTCTTCGGAGCCAGGCGAGTCGTAAAGCTTCGTGTCGTGCAGTCATCGAGGGTGCAGGAGTGGGCCTTCGGCTCCGAAAGCCCATATCGATGGTGTTTTGTCGAATGGTTCGCACGCTGACACTTGTCGATGGCAGACCACGGAAATCTGCAGCAATTAGCGAAAGGGTCGCTCTTCTGTCACGTCGAGCGATTCTGTTCAGTTGTCGTCGGTGCCATCGCTCGTGCGTCGACTATAACACCGCGTCCAAACTGACTTAAATCTCGATACGCTGCAATTGTAGCAGCAGTGACCGATCTAACAACTGCGCCAGACACTCGGGTCGTATAGGCGTTGCCGAGTGCAGTGCCGTATTCTGTCTGTTTACACGTCTGTCTATTTGAATACGGATGGCTGTACCAGTTTCTGTGGCTGTTCAGTGTGTTTTGTAGTGGGTGACGTAGCTGTCTCTGTCGCGCGAGCTGAAAAGCGAGGAGATTCGGATACGTTTGATGTGAAACATGGCCAGTGATAGCGGACAGGTAGGAGGACGGACGTCGGCTCGTTTTGTCCAGCGAAGCTGTCGCGCGCTGTCGCTCTCTTCTGCCGCTCACGTAGGACGTTGTCTTAAAACAAAAGATGCTGTGACCCAAGGAAAGGAAATCCGCTGGTTCCCGGCGCGCAGTGGACGCTGAGGTGACGGGCCCGACTGCGAATCCAGACCAGTGCCTGCAGACCGCACCGGCGGCTTTGTGTTCGGCGCTGCGAGGCCGGCGAGGCTGCGGCGTAAATACGACGGCGCGGAGATGTGCTCTCGTACAGTGTGCTCCCTTCTCCGTCTCTCCTCGCCCGTGCAGTGCTCCATCTCTTTCGCGGTCTATGACGCGTCGAACGACGTGGGTGCTGACGTGGAGCTGCGCGAGGCGGCCGTGAGGGTTGTGACACCCCTGGCGGGAGCCCCCACGCAGGCGGGCGCCCTCACACACACACGCGCGCGTGGGGCAGCCTGAGGCGCGCCGCAGTCTCCTTCCAGAGAGGCGGCATGGACGGCCAGCGGGACTACTACAGCAGGTAGCACACGCAGCCGCTGCCGCTGTTCGCGCCCTCACCACTCTGCACTGCACTGCACTCGTCACTGCGTGCGCCCGAGTTTCCAGGCCTCGGGACAGCTTCGATTGTGTCTGTGCCGTCGGATATTCAACAGCACGCAGTGTGTCGCATTCCTGCGGCGAGAGCCGCGTGGTGAGGTCGGGAGAGGACGGTTGGCGCCCGGCCTGCTTCCTGTAACAAGTCTCGATAGGCCACAGCTAGTGAGCTGCGCCCCCGTGCAGGTGTGTGTGTGTGTGTGTGTGTGTGTGTGTGTGTGTGTGTGTGTGTGTGTGTGTGTGTGCCTGCTCTCATCTTCTGATAAGGACTGTTGCCAAAAATTTAGTGGTGATAGTGTGTGTGATTGTCTTTCCAATGTGCCCGTCCGCGGCTCAGCGATCACCCTAACTCGGAGTTGCAACATATCCTCGTTAGTATTCGTTCTCGGAGTATTTGCGCAAGTCACCTGTTGCGTGGGTCATCAGCGCGGTGTCGTTCCATCAACACGGTGCCTGACCACGTGAGTGCCCCTCCACCACAGGCCTACCGATCAGAAGCCCGTCGTCTCCCACTAACGCGCGGGCCCTGCGCGTCGGATCCTGCCTCACGCCGATCTGACCACAAGCCGGATGTGTCCGTGTGTGGCGCAATGCGGAGGATTTTCACGGTTCATCCGTGGACCCAGGACTGCGGTGATCCAGAGGGCGCGGGCGATGGGATTCACGAATTGAGGCTGTCCCACCGCAAGCACGTTGTACAGTGCGACGATTTATACACATTTTATTTATTCTAATACATTTTGACACTTCAGAAGTAGTTTGTTGTTGTTGTTGTTGTGGTCTTCAGTCCTGAGACTAGTTTGATGCAGCTCTCTATGCTACTCCATCTCCCAGTATCTACTGCAACCTACTTCATTCTGTATCTGCTTAGTGTACTCATCTCTTGGTCTCCCTCTACGATTTTTACCCTCCACGCTGCCCTCCAATACTAAATTGGTGATCGCTTGATGCCTCAGCACATGTCCAACCAACGGATCCCTTTTTCTAATCAGGTTGTGCCACAAACTTCTCCCCAATCCTATTCAATACTTCCTCATTAGTTATGTGATCTACCCATCTCATCTTCAGCATTCTTCTCTAGGACCACGTTTCGAAGGCTTCTATTCTCTTCTTGTCTAAACTATTTATCGTCCACGTTTCACTTACATACATGGCTACACTCCAAACAAATACTTTCAGAAACGACTTCCTGATACATAAATCTATATTCGAGGTTAGCAAATTTCTCTTCTTCAGAAACGCTTTCCTTGCCATTGCCAGTCTACATTTTATATCCTCTCTACTTCGACCATTATCAGTTATTTTACTTCCTAAATAGCAAAACTCATTTACTACTTTAAGTGTCTCATTTCCTAATCTAATTCCCTCAGCATCACCCGATTTAATTTGACTACATTCCATTATCTTCGTTTTGCTTTTGTTGATGTTCATCTTATATCCTCCTTTCCATACACTGTCCATTCCGTTCAACGGCTCTTCCAAGTCCTTTGCCGTCTCTGACAGAATTACAATGTCATCGGCGAACCTCAAATTTTTTATTTCTTCTCCATGCATTTTAATTCCTACTCCAAATTATTCTTTTGTTTCCTTTACTGCTTGCTCAATATACAGATTGAATAATATCGGGGAAAGGCTACAACCCTGTATCACTCCTTTTCAACCACTGCTTCCCTTTCATGCCCCTCGACTCTTATAACTGCCATCTGGTTTCTGTACAAATTGTAAATAGCCTTTCGCACCCTGTATTTTAGTCCTGCCACCTTCAGAATTTGCAAGAGCGGATTCCAGTCAACATTGTCAAAAGCTTTCTCGAAGTCTACAGATGCCAGAAACGTAGGTTTGCCTTTCCTTAATCTAGCTTCTGAGATAAGTCGTAGGGTCAGTATTGCCTGACGTGTTCCGACATTTCTGCGGAAGTAGTTTATATATAATAAAGTGCGTAGGATAAGAGGGAGAAGATTGTGGCAGTCGTTGTAGTTTGTACGCCATGCCATGTGCTCGCGTCTTTCTGGAAAGACAAACCACACAATACCCGTAACAGATAACCTGTACCAACATAGTAGAACCAACATTTTATTGGCAGTCACCTATAATCCCCACGTTATACACTTGTTTCAAGAGGCTTACTTTTTTGTGTTTTTTTCTGAAATCGGCGTAGATATTTTAAATTTCTCTTGCGGGTCCAATGAAATGCGCATTTTTGTCACGAAATGTTTCACTTTATTGCAATAAAATATTATCAGTAGTCTAAAGAAACGTATATACCTTTTGGCTTGCTTTCTCCATCTAAAAACAGTTCATTACAATTGATGTTGATGTTAGTACTGTAGATTTTGCCTCACATGTTTAGAAATACAGGTCCTTAGGTTTTTCGTGTGTCGAAAAATGCTAAAACTTGTCTGGAAATCGGGGAAAAATCACGGAATTTCACTTGGACAAATTTGTGACAACTCTGTCTCTTTATGATTACCGGCAGGAACTGAGATTGGTGACACGTTTGAGACCTTTGTAACTCCTTTCACAGGTCGTTCTGGTATATCGAGGCTAATAAAATCATACCTGGCTCTGTGTCGTCATTTCATTACGGTCGTACAGAGGGGACGGCACGCTGCTTCGCTCGACTCGACCGTCATCGGACAACGCGCGAACTGTGTACTGAGCCCACGGCAGCGGTGAATTTGTCTCCTGTGTCGCGTGATTACGTCGAACAAACGGGTTGAAAAATTATTTAAGATAATTTGAATACAATTACAACTGCAGTGCTTGTAAGAAGTGAATTTATAGACCAGTAAAAATATGCAGTTCAGTAAGTGTTATAAATGTGTAGCTATTTCTCTGCACATAAGGTGTAACATTATCAATAAGGGCAATCGCAATGACACAGAATTTGTTCTTCTGTGTCGTTACTTCCTCCGGGGTGGACAAAAATGTAGAAAACGGCGAGGTAACTGTGTTTTTTTCGCCATCAATGCAGAGGCTGGCCAAGCCTGTTGTTTGACGACGTTCTCGACACGTTGCGAGCACCTGTCGCGGCCGGGAAAGTGCTCCGTGTCTTTCCAGGAACTCGGGGGCCATTCGGCGCCGACGTCGTCGCCGGCTGCGTAGGGCCGCTTTGTGGGAGCGGCCTACCCGCCTTCTGTAGGCGTTTCCGCGATGACCGCGCACAACTGAGGCCCATTCCGAGCCAATAGCCCGAGAGCGAGGAAGAGGTACGATGAGGAAACGGGGTCATATGCAGCTGTATTACTCTTACGTCCGTGTCCTATATTTCAAACAAGTCTAACAGAAACGATCCAAGTTACTCACTATATTTGGTCTTTCCACATATTTGCCCGCCCATGTATATATGTCTCGCAAAATGACCGCCAAATTAAAATCGGAGGAATTAAGAGCCGAGATAAAGGTTTGCCGGCAGCCGCCGATTCCACGCTCCGTACTCGTTTGGAAGAGGAAAGAAGGGGTCCGCGGTGCCGGAAGTATCCTCTGCCCCGCACGCCACTAGGTGGGTTGCGGGCGGCCGTCCGCACCCAGCAGCAGGCGAGCCAATCAGGAGGCGGCGGCGGCGGCGCCGCGCAGCAGGTTATTTTTAAACGGCCGCCTCCTGGTCGCGGAGACAGATGTGAGCCGTGCGGTATGTCGCCTCACGTCACTCAGGTGCTCGTGAAAAGAAACTGGTCTGCCACTTTCGACGGCCAGTGGAAGTGTCATCAGCTCTCAGGCTACTTCACATTATGTCGGCAGTCGTCATACTTACATACGCCTCTGTCACCTCTGGTGTGTGTGTGTGTGTGTGTGTGTGTGTGTGTGTGTGTGTGTGTGTGTGTGTACTGGTATCCACAGTTTGTGAGGAGGTTAGCGTTCCGTGGTGTGTGTCCCGTCAAGACCGAGGCACGGTCGTGAGCAAAGGCTGCCCTAGTAGGAAGGGAGGGGGCTGGTGCACGGAACACGGGCGCCGAGCCACTTGACGGGCCTACACGTGCAGGCAGGGCCTCCCAGGTTTCGTCACGTCGCAGTGACGAGCCGCCAGAAAGTATCGTCGGGAGTCCTGCCGAACGGGTGTGGCCGTCCCTCGGAAGCACCGCTTCTCACGAGCCTCCCACGCGTCGTCGTGTCCGCCAGTCGGGGAGCTGGTTTCGGGCAGCTCTCCACGCGAATGTGCCCCGTGCGTGCGTCACTACGTCCACTCTAACGCGCTTCGTGTTTCCGGCCCCAGGTCCCCCTCTGCAGTCTTCACCTTCAACACACCGCCCCTCAACTCCTTCTCTTCTACACAAATCGGTACAGTACGGTACTCTTACTTATCCGCTGTTACAGCCTAGGTTCCAGCATTCTTCCTTAATTCCACAGCCTCTTCTCTTCTTTTCGCTTCTCTCTCTCTTCTTTTCGCTTCTCTCTCTCTTCTTTTCGCTTCTCTCTCTCTTCTTTTCGCTTCTCTCTCTCTTCTTTTCGCTTCTCTCTCTCTCTTCTTTTCGCTTCTCTCTCTCTCTTCTTTTCGCTTCTCTCTCTCTCTCTTCTTTTCGCTTCTCTCTCTCTCTCTTCTTTTCGCTTCTCTCTCTCTCTCTTCTTTTCGCTTCTCTCTCTCTCTAACTCTTTCCCCTTTTCGCTTCTCTCTCTCTCTCTTCTTTTCCTCGCTTCTCTCTCTCTCTCTTCTTTTCCTCGCTTCTCTCTCTCTCTCTTCTTTTCGCTTCTCTCTCTCTCTAACTCTTTCCCCTTTTCGCTTCTCTCTCTCTCTAACTCTTTCCCCTTTTCGCTTCTCCTATATACTGTTTACATGTTTCACGTCTGCTACGTGTTAATAATTTTGTCTTTCTTAAAAACACTTCTGTTACTTGCGATCTGCATTTTTGATCTCGTTTACTTTGAACTTCGCCCGTCAGTTACTTGGCTACCCACTACCGAAACTGATCTACAACTTTCAGTGTTCCGTTTGCTGATGCTGTTTCCTGTTACCATTTCGGTCCTTATTCTCTAGGGCGGCTGGCAGCACGCCCGTGCGCCACTAGACCGCCGGCTGTTCTTAGTATCTGCAGCGAAAGACGCCAGTGACGGAACGCCGTTTTTTGCAAGATCTATCTCTCCGCCTATAGCTAAAGCGGCTGATGCTCGATGTTTAAATCTTCTAACGTTTGGTACTCTGGTTCCCTCAAGTTGAACGCGCGGTACCAAGTTAATAATTTAAATGGAACTGGAGGGCGACTGAGGACGTACAGATATCTGGGTTTGAATTTCTCTCGAGACCCAATCTGCTTCACTACACACTTGTGGCCCCAGTCTCGTCTCTGCTTCCATGCGAGGATGAACTTGTGGTAACTAAGTTCATAAAATGCGCTCTACCTCTCCCGCAACAACAACGGTCGGTTAATATGTAGGCATCACAGACTCTTAGACACAGAACAGGGTTAATTCGACAATAGCTATTGATCTATCTGTAAAATG
Organism: Schistocerca gregaria; assembly: GCF_023897955.1. Lineage (NCBI taxonomy): Eukaryota > Metazoa > Arthropoda > Insecta > Orthoptera > Acrididae > Schistocerca > Schistocerca gregaria. The sequence continues at coordinate 222,321,255 of NC_064929.1, forward strand.
AGGGCAAGACTAATCTTTTACCATTGTTGTACCATCGTACCTCGACTTTGCAGTTTGTTTGAAATCTGGAGTTAACGATCCAGTGTATGATACTCTTCGATGTAACAAAATAACAATTTCTGTAGTAGCAGCTAGAATTCGTAGCGCTCTCCCTCTAGAATGTTGGCACCACCGCTACCTGAGTAGTGAGTTTTAAACGAGCGCCGGGACACGTATTTCCTACCAACGGTGGTGTCTTTCTCTTCACCACTATCGTTGTTAATTACGGAGGTATAATTTCGAAGTGGATACCATTTCGTAGTGAAATTTTAGTAAATAAAACGAAGCGCATCCAAATGGCCACCAGAAGCATCGGAGCGAGGCTGCTTCGAGCAAGTTGCCCCTTCCGCGCTCAGGCGGGTGGAGGCTGCTTTCGGCTCCACTTGCTGCTCCTCCCCCGGTCGTGGGTAAGAGCATTGCTCTGTGCTAGCTCTAAGTTTTCCAATTTTGTCGTCGTAACCACTTCGCGTAACGTTACTGGGAGGAACTGAGAGGGTCGCCCAAAAAGCAAGTTCCGTTTCTATTTCTATCCGCGGCAACGCTACGATCGCAGCTTGGAGCCTGCGCGGCAGTGACTCTGACCCGAGCAGAAGGCGCCCACGCCATTTTCAGATCGCTGCCGCCGACGTGTGTGCTTCGTAGAGCTTCTTTATAATGTCAGCCGTAACTGACAGTGCCGCCGCCTGTTAAATCACACCTGTGATTCGTTTTCTATATGCAAAGAAAGTTAAACCAAAGGAAATTGGTCGGCAGATCTGCGAGGTTTACCTACAAAATGCCACGAGTGATTCAGTGGTTAGAAGATGGGTCAGACTGTTCAATGATGGACGTGATCGAGTGCACGGTGAAGAACGAAGTGGACACCCGTCTGTGGTTACTGATGAACCGGTTCACACAACTGAAGATAGAATTAAGCGCAACCGTAAGTTTACAATTAGTGCCATTGCTACGGAAGTTCCGCAAATCTCATGATCACTAATTCGTGAAACTGGTACTAAAAACTGAAATTTCGAAAACTTTGCTCACGTTGGTACCCAAAATTCTTACTGAACGACACAAAAAACAACGGATGGGCAGTGCACTTCAGTTTTTGATACGCTCCAATGAAGAAGGCGATGGTTTTCTTTCTCGGATAGTCACGGGGGATGAAACTTAGGTGTCGCACGACACCCCTGAAACGAAACGCCAATCGACGGAATGGAGGCACACTTCATCCCCGACGAAGGTTAAGCCTAAGCAAATTTTGACACCTCAAGAAGTCATGTGCACCGTTTTTTGAGACAGAAAATGCATTTTGCCGATTGTTTCTTACCGCTAGACCAAACAATCAATGCACGCGTTTACTGCGACACAATTAAGAAATAGCGCCGCGCAATATAGAACAAGCGCCGAGGATTACTCTCAAAAGGTGATGTTTTTTTCCCGCGATAATGCCCGACCTCACACGGCGAATGTGACCAAACAACTCTTACGGGAATTTCAGTGGGACGCGTTTGACCATACTCCGTACAGTCCCGACGAGCTGAAAGAACATACTACCACACGGTTGAATACACGGGTGGCGACCTTCTGTGAATAAGGCATGCAAAAACTTGTGCCACGCTATGAAAAGTCGTTTTTTCTGTGTCTCTAAACGTTTGTTTGATATAACCAGTGCTGTTTTTCTGGGGGAACGCTGGGGGATGCGTATCCCTAAACTTTTTCGTCGACAAAGTAATTTTTTTAAGATGTTGAGAACTTGATAGAGTGCCATAGATTTATTTCTTCGAAGCTGCGGCAGCCATTTTCGACAGCTGAAGCGCTGGCAGCCAGTTTGACAAGGGTGTAGTGCCTTCGCCCGCTAATAGTGGGCGATGGTAGTACTAATCGCGTTCTTCATTTGAGGTGATGTAAACTGAAGTGTTCGATACCACTTTCTCTTGTATGTTTGTTTTTCTTGGTATCGCCTGCTTCATTTGAGCTGTATAGTCAACTGAAGAGTCCGATACCTAATTTTCGCTGCATTATGTCCCATGTCGGACTAACCTCAAACTTTTTTTTTTAGGAAAAAAAGCACTGTGTATAACCAAACGGAACTTAATTTGTAGACATTATAACATTTCAGCTCCTCAACACCAAATTAAAACGTTGCATTAGGAGGTGTCTGCTTCGTGCAAAAGGTCTTGAGTTCATATTGACGACAACAAGTAATTCTTCATTACAGACGTTTATTTACAAACAGCACTGACAGACTTCACAGACTCAACAACTGACTCTCAGAGCTAACCGCAATCCATATCCGAACTGGCAACTGACAACTCCTAGGTGTATTAATATCTTTCCAAACAATGAGAGTCTTTAACAATGTTTTGTTTACAATACGATAGCAATTCACGACCCAAAACTAAATTAGACATTACAGAATTTTAGTACAGATTAAAGTAAGTAAAAGGATCAGTACATATAAATTCTTACAAGCATAATTTCCAAATAGATTTTATAACATTTTTCTACCAGCTTCTGGATAACCTTCACCAGATTTGTACCGATGTTTCCAGAAATATCTTGACATTTGATTCTGGATATTTCTTGAGTGATTTAGAACAACTATTTATATGTAAAATGATTTAAATCGTGTTTCAAAACGTAAATAAATCTTTTTAGCAATATTTCTTGATACGAATCGTCTTTCGAAATTAGGTTATGAAACAGTTTTCACAAGTTTTCGTATTTTTGCGATCATAATATAGAATTTCTCCATAGAAAGTTCCAGAAGTGTGCATTAAACGTTCATTTACAGACTTTCTCTTTAGCTGGTGAGTTTTTAAAAGTATCTTGTCCATATTATACGAAATAATTTAGCTCAAAACTTTAATTTATACAATTAATCAGAGCTACAGCAAACAGTGAGTCTTTCTTTTACAAAATGAAATATAATATAAAATTGAATGAAAATAGGTTACTAACACCAATATATACCTACATCAATTCTATTTTTGTTCCTTCTGCGCAAAACGCCCCAATATTGACACAGTACAACACTCAAACATCACCAAAGTTCCCCTTTACATTTTGCATATCTGTATCGACATCCCCTAAAAGTCTACAGTATCGAATACTTCAATATGTCCCAATATGTCCTGTAATGTTACAACATACTTCGTCCAACTGTATTCTCTATGTTCAGCGTCACATATTGATGAACGGTACTCAAGGATCGGTCGAATAATCTGCTTATGACCCACTTCATTACTGCGAGCGTTATTCTTCCTACAAATCTCAGTCCGCCGGCACGTGGAGCGACTGAAAAGGAACGCAACGAGCAGGCGACGCGGTTCACCTAGCTGGCTGGCGACGGGCAGCTCCGGAACGAGGAACCGCGCAGTTGGCGCGTGCGAGCGCGTCTGTCGCAGAGCGTATTGTGGTCGCAGTATGAGGCACGAGACCGCTAGCGATGCAGGCAGCTTAGAATGTCTAATTCGAGGGCAAATGCATCGAGAAATTATTTAGCACACACCTGTTAATTGTAATTGCACATGCGCTTCTTCCGTGGCAAGTGCACTACTGAAATTGAACATCCATTTCATGTTGACTAGTTAAATTACGTGAATCGATACAGAATAGACCCCTTATTTCAACTTGTTGTCGAGTGCTTTTATTTTGAAACCTCGGACCTCGTAAGATTGATGCATGCAAAACATGTGGTTATGATGGAATGTGCTTCTGAAGTAATTTGCATGTGATCACTGTGTTTATAAGGATGGGGGATTTGTGGCTTTTCTTCAGTTTTCAACATTCGTTCGCGTACTACAGTGTAATTTTACACAACGGCACAACCGCTGCAACGCGAAACTACGCTCCTGGTTTGGTTTCAGCTTCTCTTTTTATTTGTAAATTTGGTTCCATCGACTTACTGGTGATTTTATTTTAAACAATAGATGTCTTGTGAACTTATTTCCCCATTTTGCACCACGCTTTCTCTGACAAGTCCATCGTGCAGTCCCCTGGAAACGAGTAGTTCAACAGAATGGGATGTTTCCCACTTCCCGTACAAAGCTAACATTCACGGCCGCCTCGTCACTTTTTCAAGTAAGGAGCCGTGTTCGCTGACAGGCCGCTACTCGGACTGCGTGGCAACGCAGACGGCAAGTCGCTGGCGACGCTTTGCGAGCTACTTAAAAAGTGCCGCCACCTCTGTGTTTGCACTGCCCAGAAAGCGATGCACACCAACTCGCGTCGCTCCGGGTACAGCAGTCCTAGGAGTGCCTCCAAAACTGCAGGAACGCTTGGCTGTGAAGAAGACTGATTCCGCGCGACCTGACCGAAAGTGAAAAGCACCCTTACGCCAGCTCGTGTACGGAAATGCTCAAAAAAATTCCACCGAGAAAATGCGAAATTCGCATACAACCACGTAACAGCAGGCAAGCTGAAACATGAGCAGGGACGCACCGGCACAAAAAAAAATCCATGCGGACGCCTCGTTTCTTTTGTTACGGCGTTCATTTCGCGACCCTTCCTTTAGAGTTTAAAGGATCGGAGGAACAGGTAACAATCAGCGAAATTTGATGAACTCGGGATAAAGCAACAGTAAACGTCGCACAAGTCACCATCACGATGCCACGGCACGTCAAATGTTGACTATTTTAATGAGTAAATCTTCGAATTAACGTCCCATTACCCATATTCGCCCGACCTTAGTTTCCTGCCTTACGCCAAACAAATAAATGCGCGGAGAGCGATTACATCGCATCAGAAAGCTCTTAAATCCTTCCAAAACCTGATTTCTCAACTATCAACATCAGAGTGGTAACGAATCCCTTGAGAACGGCTTGGAGCGCATGCAGAGGACCCATGTCACAGAGACAGTCTGTGTGTTTAAGTTGTTTTCATTGGGGCTCTTCCGCCTTCAAAATGGCAATTAGCATATCGCAGAACGGCGTTCACAGTGTAACTGATTAGTTACAACGATTAAACTAAGACCCCGGTTTTTTAAAGAATCGAACTTACGTGTGTAAAACGTCATATCTCGAGAACTGTCCTTACAATGATGTAACTTTGCAGGTGAATTCAGTGTTGTACGTGGGTACTATCGGCAAACTACGTTGTGAATTGAGTTAATAGTAAAGGAGTGAGGCCTGATGCTGCAGATTTGCTGCACGAACAGCGAAAATCCTAAGCGATACACCTTTTTTTTCCTTTCACATTTATTATTGCCACATTACTCGATTGTAAAATAAACGTAAATAACAATATTTATTAATAAGCGTAGTTCTATTGAAGGAACAGTGATTAAACTGCAGCCGGTTTGTGGGCCGTATCAATCAGTAGTTATTTCGTAAAGGTTTGAAATTACGTCGTTAACTCCGCGAAATATTGGAAATCAAATTTTTGTTGCCCTGGAATCCGTTAGGCTACGTGCGACCGGCGCCGGATAGGTAACAGTTGCAGCTAAACTTCTCGCCACTTTCCGGATGCGAACTTGTCGCAGCAATAGAGTAGCTCAAACAGTTCATTTTTATTGTACTCGATGTGTGGATATCTGTCTGCTGCTGTACAGACAGTATTTCTTTAACGTAATAACTCTTCCACAATTCATACTGTCGGGTTACATATGATATATTGACAACTTTTCTCGTTCACATATTTACATAAGCTGAACTGGTTATAGCCGATATTATTCCTCAAGCCATCCAATCCCAGGTTTTAAACTATTTTTCAGTCACCTTTTCCGCGCAGTTCTTCAGTTTATAACGACACCTCTCTCCCTGTTAAAATAAATTGCATAAAGCAGGCGAACTAAAAGAACCGTAGTACCAGTACATATTCCTAAGCAACATGGTTTAGAAGACAGCGAAAAAAAAAGCAACACATCCGTCATCGTCACTCAAACATCTACATCGGTTGCCAAGCTATGGTGGCTTAATGTCAAAATTGTGGTAGTGGAAAAGTGGGAACCAGAAAGAAAAAATGCTCTTATCATAGCACAAAAAAGATGAATATGTCCTGGGCCACAGTTAGGAATGTGAAAGAAGGGCATTAGTTTTTCGACTTATCTGGCAGCTGCAAAGACAATGAAGTGAAAATTTGACATATTCGCACTTTTTTTTGCGACTTAACACTACTTCCACAGTACAGTGAGCTATCTTGAACCCACCCCCCTGTTACACGTGCTGACGAGTGTAAGAACAGATATACATTTGCTTGTCTAGAGAATGGTATGCATTTATAATAGGAAGTATCCTGGAATCGGCACGCGTGCATCCTAAACCTTGACACACTGTCATATTGCACGACATGACAAATGCTACGTTGGATGATGCGATGGCATGTGTTACGTTATACATACCATTTATAATGTTGCTTTAGTTGACACGATACAAGTTCTAATACTAACTAGTAAAAAGTCGCGATGTCAAGATGTTTTAAACGTCTTTGAAGCTGACAGATAAGTCGAAAAGCTAGTTCGTCCTTTCACATCCTTAACTCTACCCAGGACATATTCGCCTTTTTTGTGCAACGATAAGAGCATTTTTCATTTTGCTTATTAAATATTTCCATTTTATGAAAGGACTTTAATCCTTCAGTTTATCTTGTTTGGTATGAGAACGATCCATGGAGGTTAGAATGTAACGGTCGGCGGAAAACAACTGAAGCACAGCCTGCTCCATCCGTTTCTGTGGACAGCGATAGTCTGTACATTTCGTAAACTTGCGAAACTAATTGCATACTTAAAAAATTAAAATTGTCATTTGCATTGAAATAACTAGAGACTTCTCAGATGCAAGCGTTTTCTGATATAAAAAATATCATAGGAATAGGAGACAATTTGTTGCAGCGATGTTATAAGAAAGACGCGTTTCATTTGTTCAGTTTCTCGTGTGAAGTTGGGCGTTACGGTCTCAGATGTGCGCGGCATGCCAAGGAGATACCGCACGAGAACCTCCAGGGGGAGAAGAGTGATCAGAGTTTCCTCGTCCTCTGCCCTTTCTTGTGCTTCCGAGTGAGTTGACAAATAATATTTTGAATCTTTTACGACTGTCGAATGATTGTGTCCCAGAGGTTGTGTGTGTGTGTGTGTGTGTGTGTGTGTGTGTGTGTGTGTGTGTCCGACCGAATATAATAGAAGCGCCATAAGAAATTGCCTGGGGTCTTAACGCTTCTGTAGAAGCCAATTAGCGGGCTGTGTTAGTCCCGTATTGCAGAAAGTGAACTGTGTCGTGGAGGATTTCGAAGGTGATCGTAAATTCATGGGGGGGGGGGGGGGGGGGGGAGGGGAGGCAAATAACGTGGGTAATCTGCACGTGTATCGCTGCTAATTATTTTCTCACTCGTCATAGTGTTCTTCATATGTTTCTAAACTTCAAAGTTCGTCTGCTCGGCCCGTGTATTGTTGAGCAACACGGTGCGCCTGACAACGTTTTCAGTTGGAATGTCTTTACATTATAAACCTGGATTCTATGTAATCTTTTCGGGCCCTTACAGCAGCTCCTTGTAGCGTTTACTTAATTCCCGACAGAAGTTGCATTTTTTCTCCTCGCGGCATGTGATATGTCACGAAAAAACTAATTAACGCAGTAGTATACGTGTTCGTTAGATGGGGCACGTAATCCTCGATTTTATTGCGGTTTTTTAAAAATAGTGTTCCGGTTTCTGGCACCTCGATGTGACTAAATGAATTTCTCGGTTGTTACCGTTGTAATATTGTATTCCTAATATATACCGTTCTCCCCTACTCGACGATAGTTCAGAGATCTATTTTCGAAATGTATGTTCGCCTTTCGTAGTATATACGAACGTAAATTCTGCTACGCATTACAGTCACGGATTACTGTGCCCATTATTTTCTGTTAACTCGTCGATACAATCATTTCGCTTGTGACAATGCCAAAATAGTAAAATGACTCACGCTCGTGTGAATTGTAACTGCGACACCGAATGTACTTTGTCATTGTACACTAAACATAACTTGTGCTGTGTGAAATGGCGCCACTAGGGGCGCTGTGGGCGGCGCGCCGTTCGCTTGTCTGAGGCGGCGTTGGGCGGTGTTGCAGGCCGCCGGTGGTGAGTGAGTGCTCTCCGCAGACGGCGCGGGTGAGCTCCGCCGCCGTCGCCGCCGCCGCCATGGCCGTGTCCCGCGTGCCCAGCCCGCCGCCGCCAGAGGTCAACACGCCCGTCGCCGAGAACTGGTGCTACACCCAGGTGAGCCGCACGCGCTGTGGTACGTTCACTCGGCTGGCCTTACACTCCGTGGTCAACACAAACGGCAAGTCGACGCACCGTGATATGTACAAAAACCGAAGCCACCTGGGGCTGAGAAATTGCAACATTTTGTTCAAACTGCAAAGCGAATAAGCCTCTTAACAATATAGCGGGTATAGTACTTTTTGGAATTGCCATTTTTTGCAGTAACAATATATTTTCGTACTGCAATATCAGCATTTTCTCGGAAGCTCGGAAGCCTTTATACGAGTTATTTCCATTGGGATCTCGGAAATACTATGCATTTATTTTACACATATTCGTGTGCTAGCCAATTTTACGTAAAATGGTTCTTGCAATTAGCTACCGAGGACGAGAATGTTTCGAAAATCCGCAATAATTCCGTCCTTGAAGTGACACTACATTTGTCAGATCTGATGTTTCAGTAACTTGATTTGCTGTGAATGTCTTCACTACGAATGACCGGTGATGACCTGTTTCGTTTGCAGTTTGGTAGTATTTGTACATAATCAGTATGTTTAATTCTTTTTGGAACCCTTCTAATTCGTTAACTCGTTTTCATTTCGTTGTAAAACATTCTGGATTACTGTTAACCATTTTAGATCGACGGCACGAATGTCAGAGTACTTTCCTTTCTGCAGTGAGAGACAGACGTGGGTCGCTATTTTGGAAATGGGCTGTGTTAGTAGTTAACATGGTGACTGTAGTAGAGACGTAACATAATCCCTGAGCTCTGAGCTGTTGTCAGCTTTCGACTATGGCTGCAGACGAAGGCACTAGCCGCACACTGAAGCGTTGCTTCGGACACGTTTACAGAGTCGCACGACGTTACTGTGTGACGTAGGCAACTGTCAAACTCGGCTGTAAGTAGTTTTGTGTATAGTACTACTCGCGCCGTCTTATATAAAAAGCGGTAGCCTAAATACGTTTTGCTGTTCCCACTGTTTTTAAAAGTTGTTCCCACCGTTGCCTGTCGATATGTCGAAAACGCGAGCTTCGTCAGTTTCTCGTTTTTCAGTAAATCCCGGCCAGATAAATGCTTTTAGAGGCTCGTGAGGTACCGACTTGCCGAAGGACGCGTGCCTCGGTTCGAGAGCTTTGTCCGATTATTGTAAAATTGGACGAAGTCGTGCTGTAGTAACAGTCAGGAGGACTTCTATTCCGAAAAATTACCACCAAAGGAAAGAACCATTCGCTCGCTCGTATTGTGTGGCAATAAGAGACGAAGGTAAAATTTCGATCGTAGCTAGGTGGTGTGCACTCGGTGTTTACAAAACGTTATCGCGCTGTTGGCAGGGAGGGAAAGGAAGCCAACTTTTGAAGTAGGCGCAGTGATGTGGCAATTGTGCCACGTGAAAGTGCAGATTGTCGCGTACGATACTCACCTCGTGCATAATTACACATTGTCGTCATAATCTCCACAATCTTTTATCTTCTTATCGATACAGCTTTCGGGAGGCACGGTCTCTGGCCGGTCATTTGGTTCAGTTGGAAGCTGTAGATCAGCAGGCTTTTTTCTGTCAGCGCTGCAATCTTGCCGGAGTTTTCTTAGATCTTCGTAAGACCTAGGAATTTGGTCTTTGTGTCCTCCTGCCTATTTTTATTCGCCAGTTCCTGTTTCGCCCGCCGTGCAGTCTGGGCTCCGTGTTGAGTGTCCTGCTGTTAATGGACTTTTGACATCTGCCAGACGGCCGGTATGTGGAACGTTGTGTACTCGGGCTAGCGCCATCCAGTGCGCTTCCGCGTGGTGCTTCAGTTCTCTCCCCTTCGGTCGAGCTGGTCCATTATTCGCCATACTAAAGTCCGTCCTGACCCGGAGCGTGGTCCCCCAGTTCCGTTTCTTCTCGCTCACAACAAGCTTACTCGGTTGTCCCGTGTCGGTCACCCGAAGGTCGGCTTTTTGCGTAAACTCAGTGTTCCTTGCTTCCTTGCCCAGACCTCCTGCGTCACGGAGTGCTCACCTTCCTCTGCCTTTACCGGGCATCAGTTGTCTCGTCTGGTCTACGGTTGTCAAGTTTACGGATCAACTGCCACTAACACGCGGCTTCTCGTGGGACCCGTTCTGCCACTGGCGCCTTTCACACTAGCATAGCCTCCTTGTTAACTTTGCGGCTTCGGGTCATCGCCCACCCGCTGCCCGTCCTGAGCTACATTTACCAATCCGGCTGCGCCTTGCTTCTTTCCACCGTAACTGCCATTGCCTCTCCTTGAACTCTTCGCCATGTTCTCCCCCGCCCCCAGTTCGTCGGCCACGGATTTAGATGGATCTCTTCTGGTATCTGAACGCCTCCATCACTCTGAATGCGCTTAAGGGAGCTCCAGGATATGCCATTTTCTACACCAATGGTTCTAAATCCATTGACCATGTGGGGTGTGCCTTCATCTTCTGTTGTCACGAAACACCATCTCTTTCCTGCCACACGTGCGGAAGTGATCATCTATTGAGCCCTCTGTTTCATGAAACAGTCCTCCCTCACCCGAGTATTGTTATGTATGGACTCAATGAGTTGCCTTCGGGCTATCGCTCGGTGTTTTTTTTTCCCACCACAGTTTGGTCTCTGCCGTCCATGACCTTTTCACTGATCTCGGTGATCCTGCTTGTTCGATTTACTTTTCTTCTTTCCTGGCAACTTAGCTATCCTGGGTAGTGAACTTGAGGGGTGGTCAGTTAGCCCTCAGGGGGGCGAACTCTGTTGTGGAGCTCAATCGTGCGAGGACTCTCGGTTGGTACCACCCCCTCTGTCCCTGCTGGCGGCAGTCTGCCACCTTTGCAGTGGCCTACTAGGTTGACCCGGCCCCCTCAGTAGTTGATCTGTATTTCACTGGACTGTCCCTGCCTTGCGGCCCTGCGCACTGAACGTGCCCTCCCACCGTTCTCGTCTCGGGTGTTAGTGGACGGCCCTCGCACGGTTACGCCTGTCCTCAGTTTAACAAAAGTGGTTTGTACTCTCAGGATACGCCCTTGACTTTTCCTGTGGCATTTGAGTCCCCCAGTTAGCGTAGGCGGTGGTGATGGCGGCCTTGATCTTTCCTCCGTACTGGCCAGGTTCCCTACATTTTGTTTGCTTTTTTTCCTTCTTCACACGTGTCTTCTTACCGTGGTGCTGTCGCCATTCTATCCTTATAATGAGACGGTATGGGTGGAGGTGCTGGTGCCCCACCGCACGTAGCGTTTCTGGGGCACCCCTGCTCTCACCATTTCCTTACACTTCCCCTCCTGTTCTTTCCTATACCTGCTGCCCTGACGCCCCTTTTCCCCTCTGTTTGCACGTTATCCCTTCCCCTTTATTGGACTGAGCTGTTCTGTTCATCGCTCGATTTCTCCCGTCGTAGATCGTGGGACCGATGACCTCGCTGTTTGGTCTCCTCGCCCGAATCGATCGACAAATCGACCAGTATTTCTTCTCACTTTCGAGGACAGTACGTGATTTTCCTAAACCTCTGTATGGCTTATCTGTCGTAGGACGGGATCCTCCCACCTGTGCCTCTTCGTCCAGAGCTATGTCATCCACATTTCCCATCCTTCTCCCACGCCATCGTTTCTTCCACGATTTCGTTCCAGCCGTTTTGTTCAGTGGTCTATTCTGAGAGATGCTTTTCGATATCTTTCTCACACTTTCTTCCTTGTTGTTGTGGTCTTCAGTCCTGAGACTGGTTTGATGCAGCTCTCCGTGCTACTCTATCCTGTGCAAGCTGCTTCATCTCCCAGTACCTACTGCAACCTACATCCTTCTGAATCTGCTTAGTGTACTCATCTCTCGGTCTCCCTCTACGATTTTTACCCTCCACGCTGCCCTCCAATGCCAAATTTGTGATCCCTTGATGCCTCAAAACATGTCCTACCAACCGATCCCTTCTTCTAGTCAAGTTGTGCCACAAACTTCTCTTCTCCCCAATCCTATTCAATACCTCCTCATTAGTTACGTGATGTATCCACCTTATCTTCAGTATTCTTCTGTAGCACCACATTTCGAAAGCTTCTATTCTATTCTTGTCCAAACTATTTATCGTCCATGTTTCACTTCCATACATGGCTACACTCCAAACAAATACCTTCAGAAACGACTTCCTGATACATAAATCTATATTCGATGTTAACAAATTTCTCTTCTTCAGAAACGCTTAACTTGCCATTGCCAGTCTACATTTTATATCCTCTCTACTTCGACCATTCTTTCTTCCTTTCTTCCTTACCTCAGTTAATCCAACTAGTAAGTGTTGCTGGTGAACGAATGTTGAGGCGCATTTCTGTGTGATGCAGGTCATACATTTAGCTGGAAGTCCGCTTAAAAACGTGTCGCAGGGCCACCGTGCTCCACTCCTTCCGTGTGGCCGGCGATGCAGCTCCCTTCACGTATTTCGTGGGACGTCGCCAATCTTGTACCGCTATTGAAACAGATTTTCAAAAGTGTACTAGAGTCGCATCCCGAAGAATATCGTACTTCGCTGAAATGTATCATCGGTTCTTATCCACTGTAGGCAATATCAAACGTAGTTTGCCACAACCGACTAGATTACTTAAAAGCTCAAGACGCGAAGCCAAATTCGACAAAAAGAGAATTCGCTTTTCCCGTCTCGTGTACTTGGCTCCTTTGTTGCCCAGGTGTTATAGTAGTGCGGTTGGCAGATTACTTTATTGCTCGAAATAAGTGTTTCACCTCGTATCGAAATGCATTAGCAGAGTCTATAGCGAGTGTGGAATTCGAATAAAATTCGAGGTTACCTTGTACTTGATACGTCGTAAGGTTCGGTTTTAACGCGGTTTCGGCGCTTTTTAATCACGTAATATGTATCAGACGTTGGGCGTAGTAATTTATACGTAAGAAACGAGTTTGTGCAAAAGAGGTGGAGGGGACAGTCGTGCAGTGAGAAAGCAATGTGTAACGGCTGTAAACAAGATGTTGCAAAATTTAAAGTAATTTAGTGGTTGTCCTTTATTTGTAGGAAAGTAACGGGAATTTCTCTCTCTCTCTCTCTCTCTCTCTCTCTGTGTGTGTGTGTGTGTGTGTGTGTGTGTGTGTGTGTGTGTGTGTGAGAGAGAGAGAGAGAGAGAGCAGAACAGAGGGTTCGCAGAGGGTGGAGTGGTGGGGGGGGGTGTTCCGCCCCAAGGTCAGGAGGGGCGTCCGTGGTGCAGGGGCTGTACTGCGGCTCCAGGGGTGGACAGAGATTCACCACCCGCTCCGCGGCTCCCACCGTAATCGCGACGAAGACTTTCAATTAATGCGGCCCACTGCTGATGCCTGCTGTGCGCTCGGAATGTTCACACATTTTCAGCAGGCTGTGCGTATGAGTGGAAAATTTAATTTCTTTCGTCACATTAGATGATTCACGAGAGCTTGCAACTGTGTTGTTGATGATTTAATTATGAAAACTGCACCACTTCCAAAATTTTTGATGCTTAGCACAACGCGTTTCGGGAGTTAATTCTCATTTTAAAGTGCACTTATTTACTTGAATATGAAATTATTCAGGTAGTGAAGGGAGACGAAAATTTAATAGTCATGGGTGACTGGAATTCGTCAGTAGGAAAAGGGAGAGAAGGAAACATAGTAGGTGATTATGGTTTGGGGCTAAGAAATGAAAGAGGAAGCCGTCTGGTAGAATTTTGCACAGAGCATAACTTAATCGTAGCTAACACTTGGTTTAAGAATCATAAAAGGTTGTATGCATCAAAGAATCCTGGAGATACGAAAACGTATCAGATTATAGAATGGTAAGACAGACATTTAGGAATCAGGTTTTAAATTGTAGGACATTTCCAGGGGCAGATGTGGACTCTGACCACAATCTATTGGTTATGATCTGTAGGTTAAAACTGAAGAAACTGCAAAAGGTGGGAATTTAAGGAGATGGGACCTGGATAAACTGAAAGAAACCGAGGTTGTACAGAGGTTGTACAGAGTTTCAAGGAGAGCATAAGGGAACAATTGACAGCAATGGGGGAAAGAAACACAGAAGAAGAAGAAGAAGAAGAAGAAGAAGAAGAAGAAGAAGAAGAAGAATGGGTAGCTTAGAGGGATGAAGTAGTGAGGGCAGCAGAGGATAAAGTAGGTAAACAGACGAGGGATGCTAGAAATCCTTGGGTAACAGAAGAAATATTGAATTTAATTAATGAAAGGAGAAAATATAAAAATGCAGTAAATGAAGCAGGCAAAAGGAATACAGACGTCTCAAAAATGAGATCGACAGGAAGTGCAAAATGGCTAAGCAGGGATGGCTAGAGGACAAATGTAGGATGTAGAGGCTTATCTCACTAGGGGTAAAATAGATACTGCGTATAGGAAAATTAGAGACACCTTTGGAGAAAAGAGAACGACTTGTAAGAATATCAAGAGCTCAGATGGAAACCCAGTTCTAAGCAAAGAAGAGAAAGCAGAAAGATGGAAGGAGTATATAGAGGGTCTATACAAGGGCGATGTACTTGAGAACAATATTATGGAAATGGAAGAGGATGTAGATGAAGATGAAATGGGAGATATAATACTGCGTGAAGAGTTTGACAGAGCACTGAAAGACCTGAGTCGAAACAAGGCCCCGGGAGTAGACAGCATTCCATTGGAACTACTGACGGCCTTGGGAGAGCCAGTCATGACAAAACTCTACCATCTGGTGAGCAAGATGTATGAGACAGGCGAAATACCCTCAGACTTCAAGAAGAATATAATAATTCCAATCCCAAAGAAAGCATGTGTTGACAGATGTGAAAATTACCAAACTATCGGTTTAATAAGTCACAGCTGCAAAATACTAACGCGAATTCTTTACAGACAAATGGAAAAACTGATAGAAGTTGACCTCGAGGAAGATCAGTTTGGATTCCGTAGAAATGCTGGAACACGTGAGGCAATACTGACCCTACGACTTATCTTAGAAGAAAGATTAAGGAAAGGCGAAACTATGTTTCTAGCATTTGTAGACTTAGAGAAAGCTTTTGACAATGTTGACTGGAATCCGCTCTTTCAAATTCTGAAGGTGGCAGGACTAAAATACAGGGTGCGAAAGGCTATTTTCAATTTGTACAGAAACCAGATGGCAGTTATAAGAGTCGAGGGGCATGAAAGGGGAGCAGTGGTTGAAAAGGAGTGAGACAGGGTTGTAGCCTTTCCCCGATGTTATTCAAGCTGTATATTGAGCAAGCAGTAAAGGAAACAAAAGAATAATTTGGAGTAGGAATTAAAATGCATGGAGTAGAAATAAAAAATTTGAGGTTCGCCGATGACATTGTAATTCTGTCAGAGACGGCAAAGGACTTGGAAGAGCCGTTGAACGGAATGGATAGTGTATGGAAAGGAGGATATAAGATGAACGTCAACAAAAGCAAAACGAAGATAATGGAATGTAGTCAAATTAAATCGGGTGATGCTGAGGGAATTAGATTAGGAAATGAGACACTTAAAGTAGTAAATGAGTTTTGCTATTTAGGAAGTAAAATAACTGATAATGGTCGAAATAGAGAGGATATAAAATGTAGACTGGCAATGGCAAGGAAAGCGTTTCTGAAGAAGAGAAATTTGAAATTTGTTAACCTCGAATATAGATTTATGTATCAGGAAGTCGTTTCTGAAAGTATTTGTTTGGAGTGTAGCCATGTATGTAAGTGAAACGTGGACGATAAATAGTTTAGACAAGAAGAGAATAGAAGCTTTTTGAAACGTGGTGCTAGAGAAGAATGCTGAAGATGAGATGGGTAGATCACATAACTAATGAAGTATTGAATAGGATTGGGGAGAAGTTTGTGGCACAACCTGATTAGAAAAAGGGATCCGTTGGTTGGACATGTGCTGAGTCATCAAGCGATCACCAATTTAGTATTGGAGGGCAGCGTGGAGGGTAAAAATCGTAGAGGGAGACCAAGAGATGAATACACTAAGCAGGTTCATAAGGATGTAGGTTGCAGTAGGTACTGGGAGATGAAGCGGCTTGCACAGGATAGAGTAGCATGGAGAGCTGCATCAAACCAGTCTTAGGACTGAAGACGACAACGACAACGACAACGACAACAACAACAACAACATGATTGCGTGTCTGATTTTCTGCATCTCTTGCGTGTTTTGAAGTTACTCTGTAATTGGAATTACCTGTCAGTAGGCAAACAGAAATACCATTTCTAACATTAGCGATTAAAACGAGCAAAGATTTTGTTCTGTTTTCCGATGAAAGTCAAACTTCAGATAGACGCGAGAGGGGCAGAATATCACACATGCAAACATTTGTGTAAACAAATGTACTTTAAAAAGAGAATAAATTCTGGGAACCCTTTGTGTTAAGCGTCAAAAAACAACTGGTGCCGTTTTCATTATTAATGAGTGGAAGACGGTTCATACAGGGTGTTTCAGAGGTGATGGTCAACATTCAAAGATATGAGAGGAATAATCATTTGGAACAAAAGTAAACATGGACATCGAATTGATGATATTGGTAGTCGTCACGAATTTCACAATTGTCTCCTTTCTCCAGGATCACCATTACTACGTGGCTCTTCTCGTTGCCGCCTCCGCAGCTCTTATAGACTATCTTTGTCCTTACAAAAGCGCTTCATTTCTTACGAAAGAAAATAGTTCAATCAGAAGAGAATACATGTGTGCATGCAGTAACAGTTTAAAAACCTACGAAAAAATTTCCTCAGTACAGTCCTACAAGGAAGATACCGTGGGGCCCGCGCTGGCTCAACAATGACCTTGGGAAACAACTAGGGTTAGTCCACTCGTTTAGTTGTATCACAATTGGTGGAAAAAGTGTGGGTAATGAAGGTGGGTAGCGCATGCTCCGGCTGCGTAACAACCAAGCAGTGAGACCACACAGTACCGACCGAGTGTTAGCACCCCCACTGTGTTCTCGCATTCGTCATGACCAGATGATTTGGTGTACCAACCACGTCATCGCTTCCGCTTCCTCGCATGCTCGTCAGTGTTGCGTGTCACTGGAAGTACCGTCTCCTGCCTCCAGAAACTTCTGCCGAAAATGCCTCGAAAGCCGTGAACTGCAGAACGTTCGTTATGGGCTCCTTCTTAGATTGACCCCAACTGTTGGCAATTTGTAAATCGAGAAAATGAAAAATAGTTGCAACAGACCACTTCATCGCTCAAGCGTTCTTTCTGCAGTACCTGACCATTCTGCCGATAGGTCCATGCGTGGCATATTGATTTCACCACCACCAACGTCATTACATCTTTACTTCACTGCTTCCGATGTATTCCATCCACAACTGCTTTCTGCTGCTGATTGTCTATGGGACCATTACTGCTAAATCCCGGCAGGTCGGAAAGTTCATTCATCAAATACCGGCTACATGGCCATTGTTCGGTCTTCACAGCTGAGCTCTTTGCCCTCTACCAGGTTGTTCTTTACATCTGCCGCCACCGACATTCTGCTTATGTCATCTGCTCCGATTCTCTGAGCGCCATCCAGAGCCTCAGTGCACCCTTTCGTGCACCGGATCCAGCGCTCTCTTCAGGAGCTGGTGGACGACGGGTCTCCTGTTAGCTTTATGTGGGTTCCGGGCCGTGTCTGTAAGCCCCGGGAACGAAGCTGCAGATGCCGCGGCCGAGGCTGCAGTCCTCCAGCCTCGGACAGCTTCTCGTTGTGTCCCTTCATCAGATGGTAGCTGGGTCATTTGTCGGCGCATTTTGTCGCTGGGGCATGCCGATTGGGCGGAGCGAAGAGATTTGTGTGGCGTCCAAAAGGGCGCCGTCATTGGCTGCCGGGCCGACGGCGGAAGCATTGTCGAAACGGCTGGGTTTTGCTGTTAGAGGGCCGCCAAGGTTACAGTATACCGCGTATCGGAAAATAGCAGGTACAAACAATGTCTCGGTTTGTGTCAGGAGCGTCACAACATCGCGGAATCGGCGTAATCCTGAACTAATTCTCCGAAACATTAGCCTGTCCGGTAAGGAACTATATTTACTCTCAGCAACAAATTGATTTCGGCCGTTACAGGCCAAAGTAACTGAAAAAATGTAACGTTAAGTTTCAGACGGTCAAATATGCAACCATAAAATACAGTAGTTGACTTAGTCGCCTGGTCGGAGTAAACTACTGACTGCTTTAGTCTGACACGACACGCTTTTACGCATTTTAACTTCAACGTAATCGGCGTAGCTGCACTTGTAACTCTTCACCCTACGTTCATTATCCTACCACGTAGATGCGAAAGAGGCCGGTGACTGCCTACCCCGCTAGCGTCTCGCCGAAACTGTGCGCGAGTGCGCCCGGCAAAGTGCAGTTTTTACAGAGCTCTGTGATGCGAGGACGAAGGCCCCTCGGAGGCTTCCAGGGCGCTCCCTGGGCTATTCCTGGACGGGACGGCTGGCCTTTATTCTCGGACGCGTGGCCTTCCAGCGGCAGTCCGGCGCCGCGCCGCGCCGCGCCGCTCCGAAAACATCGGCCGAGCCGCAGCCGTGGTGCAGCGAGTAGCAGCCGCGCCTTGTGGACTGCGTGCTCAGTGTTACGTCCCAGGCGACGCACCTGCCACGCGGCCTTTGTTCGTCTGCAAAACGAGGAACATTCCAAGATAATGACTATTTTCGTCGTGTGGTGCGAAAACGTTCTCTGTAGAGTATTCCCTGGGAGCTGGCACATTTTGTCGAGAGCAGACGAAAAGACGTGGACGAGAGTTTGCTACATTCGGCTATACGAAACGCTTTCGGATTGGGCATCAGAAACTGTTAACATATAATTTACGTACACCGTTAGACTGCCGCAATCCGGGATGAAACCGCACGCGTTTACAAACGCTGCTCCCTTCACTTAAAGGTGTCAGTTCCGCAGCAACACCAGGTAACTGGAAGGAATGTGTTTCGCGTTTGATTGGATCCGGATGACCTCTGTGGACTGCGCATTACTAGAGCTCTATCTGCAGAAACGTTTGTGCGCAAGGAGAACTGCTCGAACCGATACATTTCATAGGATTCCAAAGCAAACGCTCGGAAAGAAACACGCATTTGACAGAGTAGGAGCCGTCACATCACGAGCTCGCTTTTTCCCCAATACTGGTTTTTGTTTAAACTCCTACTTCCGTAGCGAAATGACTGGAAGGTTGCTTAGGATAAAAAGAACGACAGCCGTGCTGTACGTTTTACGGGCATTTCGGGAAAGCCCATAGGGCACCACAACTTTATCCAAAGAGGCCAACAATTACACTCGAGGTCAAAAAACCGACACACCACGAAGGAATTATCCGAATGGGACCGAAATCGGTAGGTCTGATGCACATCTACAGACAAATGATTCCAATTTCAGAAAAATTTAATACTTTATTCGAGAGTGCGTCGGCCAACCTATGGCCGTTCTGCGAGCAGTCATTTACTTCGGCTCGGATACGGTTGCTGGCTGTCTTCCTGAGGGAAATCGTGCCAGATTCTTCTTCAATCAGTACGTTGCCGGCCTGGTTGGAGCGTCCTGTCCACAATGCTCCAAAAGTTCTCAATTGGGGGTTGGGGAGAGATAAGGCGACCTTGCTGGCCAACATACGGTTTGCGAGGACGAAGAGGAGCAGTGTAAACAGCCCCTGCGCGGGCTGGCATTATCTTACTCAATTTAAGCCACACAGGGCAGCAAAATGGGGCGTAGAATGTCGTCGTGCGCGGATGACAACAAAAGGGATCGTGCTGTGAAAAGAAATGGTACACCAGACATCAGTCGTGGCTGTAGGGCCATATGGCGGGCGACAAGTAGTTTGGTATCTCGCCGCTATCAGGCGCGTCGCCAGACACGTGTTTGGTGAGACCCCCCACTGACTCTTCAGCCACGAGTGGCAGCTCACCCTGGGCTTACATTTCAGCAAGATAATGCCCGCCCACACAGTACAGTTTGGTACCTTGGCCGGCAAGGCCTCCGGATCCATCCCCAATTGAGAACGTTTGGAGCATTATGCGTGGGACTTTCAAGCCATTTTGGATGTTGATCTAACGCACCAGTTCGAATTTGGCACGACATCTCTCAGGACGACATCCGATAAATCTCTCAATGCCAAGCGGAATAACTTTTTGCGTAAGGGCCAGAGAGAGACCAATACGTTGTCTGGTTAAATTTGTGAGGCTCTTTCTCATGAATAAATCACCTAGTCTTTCTTAAATTGTGATTGTTTCTCTCTCGATTTCCAGAATCTCCCTATTACGTACAACATAAATTTGCAGAACGTATTTCGCATATTTCCCACACTGATTTAAATAATGCCGGTCACTGTTGCACGTCATGTTCTTCGAACAGGTGGTAGCTAGTCTTCAAGGCTGCGCATTGAAATCGCGCTTAGTTCTAGGTGACAAGGGCCTGAAGGGGGGTGGTTCCCTCGGAGCTGGGCTCCTACGGGCGCCCCGAAGGCTCTGGCGTTTCAGCCCAAGGGTGTCCTGCCAACCTGCGGACAATTTTCGCATTTCACTGCTTGCATCAAAAGTGAATGGACAGAGTTGCTGATACTTTGCTATCGAATCCCTTTGTATATCTTTTATGCGTCTTTAATCGACGTTTAGTATTATTGTTTTGCTAGTGTTTGACAGTTTTTTTGTTTCTGCCATTGGCTGTTGCACCCACTGCTGGAATAAGTTTGCAGATTGGCCAGAGTGCATTTGGAGTACGGTAATATAAAGATGAACACCTAGCGAGAGTTTCACTAATCATTAGATGAAAAAGCGCGCGAAATTACCCCTTGCACGAAATATGTCCCGTTACGTAAGTTTTTTGCTTGATGACTGCAGGTAACGTGCGTAATTCGCAACTTGTGTATGATTGTATTATGCGTAAGTTTAGTGAGTTTTACTATCTTCCGACTAACAGCAACAATACCACAAGTTCAAAACAAAGTATGAAGTTAGTGGGCAGTTTGAGGTAAAAGTTTGGAACACTCGATTAGGATAAAAGTGAAGGAACTTGGTGCGGCCAGATCCGATGTAAACACGAACAAACAGTGTACATCCAGGCAAGGGTGTAATCCACGGTTTTAAGATGAATGTAAAATGCAGCTGAGTGTCTGCGCTATATCACTTAAAACGCATATTTTTGTAAGGCACAAGTGTAAACACAACCAATGACTGTAAATTTCCATGGCGGTTGTTGAGCTTGCTCATATTAGTCACAGTACACGATCAGTGATGTCAGGGGATATACGATACGTAACATCTGTTTTGGTACTGCATGTGTGTGTTGTTATACACCCTGTTTTCTAATTTTAAATTTACCGCTTTCATTTGTATTTTACTTCGTCAAAATTTTAGGATAAGTTATTGCGCGGGTGTTGCTGCTACTAATTCCATCTTATTAATGTTTCGTGTGCATTACATTTACAAAGTTTCAGTGGCTATGTACATCCAGTTCACGATCTCTCATTCGTACCAGCAGCTGCTTGGCAGCGCCACCTATTGAGGTGATTCTGTATTAGGCGTCAGTTAACTAGCACACGGCGCTATGGTGCGTTATGCTTACTACTTGAGCCCCATCTTATTTTGTTGCTCGCTCCTGTGAACGGGAACGCGTTATGCAGGTCTGAGTCACTCGCGTCCATCTAGAAAGGTAAGGCCTTATCATAAGGCTTCGGCAGTATGATTGCATTTGAGTGTCCGATCACTGGAGAATTCTCTCATCTGTTTTTACTACTTTATATTTCTAGTTTTTACTGAGTTTAACGAAGGCGAAGTTGGCTTTATGTATTCCACGATGCCCTTTGGCTACACTGTCTAAAGGGTCGTTCTAAGAATTGCCAAATTAATTGATTTGGTCTGTTTATACATGCTTTTAGGTTACCCAAGTCTGCACAACGCTATCACTATTCATAAATAGATGTATTTGTTCTGTTTTCTATGTTGTACAACCTGAAGATGCCTAAATAAGGTGAAACGCGAGGTTGAGAAATAAACTAAAATTGCTACCATGACTGTTTTTAACCAATACCAATAATGACAGGGGAAACATCGCTGTTTCGTCGCGCGGACTCATACACACCACAGTTTGAGTGCACAAAACATTAACCGCCTGAAGTTCAGAACTAAAAATGCCAAAAACTGTAAGCCTGCAACGAAGCTAACGTACACCACATTAAAGATCTCTCCAAACACGTCTTTTAGTACGATTTGTTGTGGTCAACTGTCGGAAATGTGACGTTCTTATGTTATTTGGTAATTGAGTATGAAACGGTAAAATACAATATTTAAACATTTGGTTGGAATGTGATAGTGCCCTCCTAACCCCCTCTCCTCCTGAAATCTTGGTTGTGGTGACACTTCTGTTGCGTAGCGTGAGGCCTAGGTCAACTCCGATAGATAAATGCGCCTCGCAGTACGGAGACTACGATCACATTCACCTGTTTCCTCATAAGTATTCTCTGATCGGCCCTGGTTTTCTTGTTGACAATTACAAAACAATAGCTCAAATGACAATCCGAGAAAAGAACATCTAAGTTACTCATAAATTTCCAAATGCTGGTACGAGTAAGTGTAGCACTGTACACTTTTATGAACTGAAACTACAAAGTGAGATAAACGCGTAATAACTTCATCCATCGTAGACTTACGAAGGCTGCATTAGGTCAGAGACATCTCACAACTGCAAGTGAAGGTTTAACCTTTTGGCCATCTCATATACTGCTGCATAAAATCTCCGGTGCTTGCCTGTAAGAAAATTCACCGGTATGTAAAATACACCTTCCAGCGCCGTAGATAGAGTAAAACCTGAGACTGGCGCAGAACTTAATATTCTTCAGAGGCAAAAGAATTTTATAGTACGATCAAATTCGTGTAATTTCTGTGCTGCACACCAGCCCAAAAAGTTTCCGTCACCACAGATTTGAGACGAGGAGCGCTACAGAAAGTTGTGGCCGTAACGCGCCATAATCAGCTGCCCCGGCAGAGGATAATACCGCCGTGTGCGCCACGCATCTCCCCTAGACCGTCCCCAGCGGTGCAGCCGTTCACCGAGTAGGGCGCTCGTTTGCGAGTAATCGGCGAAAAAAAATTGGCTGTGTATAGGGCATAGTCCATATCAATTCAGACAGCCTAGGAAAATCTTAACTTCATAGTCTCGGATGTTATTGAATTTAGCGTATGTTAAAGTGGAGGACTAAGTAAGGAACACGTAGTTTTTGCCTTTCTCCAGAGGTACAGCCCTCTAAAGATGACACTGCGCATTCCATTTTGAAGATGCGAATTTTGGAAAAAGTTTGAAAATGCTTCATCACCCGAACAGGTCTAGATATCTTGTTAGTTTTTATTTCAAATATAATTGCTTTATTATTACAAAGAAATCCTCCATTTGGACTCACCCGTCAAAGTTCTTTTGCTATAGCGTTCTGTATTTTTCTAATTTATGGAAAAAATTTCAAAAATGCCAATCCATAAAGTTTTGATTTTTTCTGTTGATGGGTACCATATAGTTCTACGTACCTTGAAAAGGAGAGATTCCACTTTTAAGTTCAACAGATCTTATAAACAGTTAAAATTTTGTCATTTGGAATATGTTTTATTACATTATCACAACAGCCTCATAAAATTCAAAATTTAGCCTTCGTTAATATAATTTTAGATTCGAAAGAAGAGCAAGACTCATTTTTCAAACATTTTAAATGTTTCCAAAAGTATGTGAAAGATCCAAAGACTTATAGGTTTCAATTTATACAACTTTTGTGCACTCTGTTTCCTACTGAAATAAGCAGTGGAACACATTTTTAGTTCATTGACAGGCTACAGTATCTTACTTCAATATAGTGATGCCTTCCTGTTGAAAACTGATGGCGTTGTTGGTGTCGTTCAGCTGGAAACCTATATCCAGCAGTTGGTCCACGTGGTAGCATAAAGTTCACTACAATTTCGTCTAAATCATAACTGGTGTCTATAAACTCTGCAGTCCACCAGTCAATCATACTATACACACGCCACAAACATCTCTATTCTCGGGTTGTGAATCTGAATATTATCCTGCTGTTTCTGAGGTGTTGGCCAAACGAACGAAATTCCTTCTTTCTTGCTCTTTAGTGCTCGCAGTATGAGTTCGCCCATCACTTTGAGTCCAAAAATGTCTTCTAATTCCATTCACAGTAGTAGTTTGTTTGGACCACTCTCCTTTCTGGTCACGGAGTTCGATTTCCTCTTCGGACAAAAGAATGAGGGCTGTGGATGTGTAAAATCCTCTGCATTCTGACTCGCAGCTGTATTTGGTGTGGGAAGATGCTTTGTGCTTCAGCAGGCCGCTACATCACCACAAGGCATCTTCCCCCGACCAGTAGCACTGTATACCCAGTCAGTTGGCACAAGCGACTTACTCAATTCAGACAGCTGGTAACGATTTTTAAAATGACTAGAAATGATGAGCTGCTCTGCCCCTGTTGGCAGTTTAAGAATTTTGTGCATTGCTAGCAAAGCACGTGCTGAGTCATGTCCTGTGTCATCACTTAAAGCTGCAACACTTGTAGTCTTGTTTTGAAAATGTCACTGCTGTAAAAATTGAGACGTGGTTATTACTCCAATGATAGCGTTGTACTACTTGTGGGAGGATTACAGACCAGTTCTCAGCAAAATAACAGGGAGCGCTAAACATAGTTCAGCCTGTGCACTCCCACGCCCTTTCACTTCTGCAATTTGTTGTTGATGCAATTTCTTCAGCTGCTGGTAGATTACTACTTTCACTGACGGTTTACCGAGTTCATCAATGAAACTGTCAAAGGCAAGTTTCCTTAATTAGTTCATTTTCTCCAATGTCGCATGTCTAATTTCTGCAGAGTTATCTGCTGCGTTTTCTAGACCAAGTGTCTGTAAAGATAGTCCTGCCTCTCCGGGGCAGTCACCACATTCTTAAAACAAAAAAGGCTCTCGCTTTACGTGACAGGCTACTAATTGCTTCACACCCCCTACCAAGGTGTCATATGTCACGTCCCCCAGTAAGTTCTTCAAAGTTACCACACACAGTTCAAAATCCACGCAGTACGCACATAGACATCTCTAGCTGGTTGTGGAGCCACCCACTTCCAATATGTGAAGTTGTATAGTTGCTCTTATAAATTGCAAAAGTTTCTTTAATACTGCGAGCATGTATCTCTTCACTTTCACAACTTTGTGACACCCTCAACTGTTACAGTTAGTGTCTTTTTTTGTTGGCACTCTGGCGAGAACAGTCCCATTTATCTTCCGGATAAAAGACTGCACTATTTGAACTTGAGCTGCTTCTACAGGATTACCATAATAGGGATCTGGTCTTCAAATACTACTTCTAGAGATTACACATTTCTTGGTTTATCTCCCACGTACTTTGATATTGATGGAACGTGGTTCAAAACTTGGAGATACCGAAAAGTTTCAGATTGTTGGTATAAAGGTAAGATAAATTTCACAACCAGGTTCGAAATTGTAAGATATTTCCAGGGACGGGACTCTGACCGCAATTTATAGTTACGAAATGTAGATTAAAACTGAAGAAATAGCAAAAGGCAGAAAATTAAAGAGATGGGACCTGGATAAGCCGAAAGAAACAGTTTGTCGAGAGTTTGAGGGAGCATATGGAACGATTGACAAGAATAGGGGAAGGAAATACAGTAGAGGAGTGGGTAGCTTTGAGAGAAGAAATAGTGAAGGCAGCAGAGGATGAAATAGGTAAAGACTACGCCTAGTAGAATTCCTCGGGTAACAAAACGAGTACGTATCGAATTTAATCGACGAGAGGAGAAAATATAAAAATGCAGTAAATGCGAAAGGGAATAAAAACTTCGATATCCGCCCGTTCACACGGCCCCATACAGTATAGCGTCCGATGCCGTGACAAACAAAACGTGTGTCTCAGCGCTGTGTGGTTGCCGGGTGACAGCAGGTGCCGCTAGCGGGCGGTTCGC
Organism: Schistocerca gregaria; assembly: GCF_023897955.1. Taxonomy (NCBI): domain Eukaryota; kingdom Metazoa; phylum Arthropoda; class Insecta; order Orthoptera; family Acrididae; genus Schistocerca; species Schistocerca gregaria. The sequence goes on from NC_064929.1 coordinate 222,347,296, forward strand.
TGGAACTCTGCACATCTCGCTGTGGGTCGAATTTAATTATCCATTATTCACTTTCTGCGTCAACAACGGGCTCGTCCCATCTTTCAAATACCGACGGCTTGTTCGGGTGTCGTACTGCAGGTAGCGCACCCATACCTGGCAGCAGGCTGACTGGTCTGTAGAAGTATATGGAGAGTTGTCTCGAACGTAGAACAACTCACTCGGCGAAACGAGCAAACCCGCAGTTTGGAAGCGAGTACGTCGAAAACGGAGAATAGTGCACGTTCGGGAACGCCCGCTCCGGATGCTTCAGAAGAGAGATTCGTACTAAATTTCCTGCTGACGAAAGGCTTTTGGATTGTTAAAAATGAACGTGCAATTGGAAGTATCTTAAACATAGCAGGAGGCTATCTGGACCGTCCTTAGGGCGGAATAGCAGACAGCCCTATGATCTAGAGGGGTGGAAAACAGAATCTGGAACTAATCACTCAGAGCCACCGAAAAGCTTTCAATAAGTAAATTTTTGAACTTTCTCGAATTTTTAGAATGGTGGTACTGTTCGAAAAGTTAAAAATCATTGACCGCTGGAAAGAACAGAGATCACAATTTGCTGTTTCAAAAAATGTTACGCGATAAGGCAGTCGCTAATGGTCTCGCGCCGTAGAAGCATCCGAATTATCGCAACCTAAAACGTCTCTTAGATAAGCAGTAAGACGTGCAGTTGGACGTGTCCGTTTATCACGGCAGCGCGATGACGGGCCCGCGGCGTGCGGGTTCACGCAGTTGCCGAATGCAGTGCTCAAAATGGCTGTCACCTCGCGAGTTTGCGGGTGATTCCTGCTGTTGTAGAGGTACTTCAGTGCAAGGAAATGGTTGCGTAGCATACGGTCTAGTCATGTTGTGTGAGGTCAACGCGCAGGCGGCAGACGGTAGCTAGCTAGCACCAGCAGTAGGCGGTATACGAGGCGTGCGGGGGGACGCGGAAGACAGTACGGAAACGGTACAATCATCGGGTTTCGCGCCAAAAAATGTTCGCGTGTTACCGTGCTTAAAGTGTACCGTGCGTGGCTAACGGCGCTATCCAAAACGATGCACCCGAAACTGGACGTGCAGTGAGTGGCTACAGGTGGTCTCTTCAGTCGAGTCGCGTTTTATGTTTCGAAACGTCTGGAAGCAAGCGCCGTGCAACAATCGTAGGGTCGGTCGTGGTCGCAGGAAGGAGCGTTATGGTGTGGGGAATCCTTTCGTGGCGTTCCCTGCGTCATCTCGTCATTCCGGAAGGCAGTGGACGCATCTGCCCTCTCGGAGCGTGCCGACCCCTACACACAGTTTTTCCTCGTCACAATGTCATCTGTCGGCAGGACTCTGCAACGTGTCGCACAGCTCGCAGCATACGTGCGTGGTTCGTAGAGTAAGGTGATGTCTTCGCTGGCCGCCAAACCCGATCGAGAATTGGCGGGACCGCGTCGACTGGGCTGTCCGCGGCACGGACCTTCAACCGGGCTGGCCACGGCACTGCACATCCCTGTCGTTACCTTCCAGAACCTGACCGATTCCGTCGCTGGACGTCTCGAGCGGTACGCCCTGCAAAAGGTGACTGGTGGTCGCAATGCGTGTGCCTCTCGGGATCGATGGGGAAGTCCGGGCTAGCGAGCTTGCCGACATCGGCTGGCCGATGGCGAGGAAGAATAATACAGTCGCTCGTTATTGTAGAGGTTCTTATCAAGTTCATTTGGAAGGGGGAGAGCTTAGCCACGTTTTTGTTTGCCCACTGTGAAGCGTGAGAAGAGTGCTCAACAATCTGCAGTGGGAGACGTTACAAAAAAAGGTGATGCGCGTCGCCTAATTCCGCGAGCCCGCCTTGCATTCAGTCAGAACAGTGTTTAACGCGCTGTTCTCACAATGGTCAGAAACGGGCTCCAGATTCCCGCCCGGTCGTCAGAGACGAAGGTTTTCTGTGGTCTCTTCAAACGGGGGATTCCCTTCCCCTTCCATCTTGCTTCCTGCCTACCGGTTACCTCTCCCGTAATTACGTGGCTGAGAGTTGAGGGAGGTCCATACCTATCAGTGGCCTGTTGGATGCCAGACTAGGAAAAGCGAGATCTGAATTCAGTCATCGGTCGCTGCAAGGACTTATCCTGTCTTTCCTGTAGCAACGATTCGACAATGTGAAAAGTACAGAAGTCTCTGCCGGATTTTAGCCCCCACCCCCTCCCTACAACTGGCTGTCGGTTGAGAGGTCAGCCGAAGGCAACGGCGTCGCACCTCCAACAGGGCAGCGGACACAGGTTGGGGGAGGGGAGGTGCGTGTTAAGAAACGTTGTGGAAGTCCGGGAACATTTGTGTTAATTCCTTCTAATTTGGTGTGCGGCTTAGTATTTACCTCGGCTTCCCAATGATGTCCAACAATGGCGGCGTGCCTGCGGCGGCTGTCGGCTGTCGTCTGTTCGTTTGGACTTTTTCTCCGAAAAGGTTCATTTAAAAGTGCAAGTCCTCGCCGTATCTGGAGGCGGAGTAGGACGTAGCCAGATACGAGATTGAAAACCCGACACTTGCGCATAGTATGACTTTGAATTAACACATTTCTGGGAGAGAACAGATACATACGTCTTTATCGCACTAGCTCAAAAGCTCGACAGACAGAGATCGGTGAAAGAAAGCAAATGAGGTACAAAAAATATCTAATAATTTACCCGCGAACTTTGTTGCCTTACTGAGATAATCGTACCTCCCTCCGATATCCTAGACGCACGCGAACGGCGCGAATGTTTATTTATATGTGTAGGCCATTTAAAGAAGGTACAGAGGAATCGGCTGGGAGTATGTTACGCAGCTTAGCGGACGGGAATGGTGGAGTAACGGTTACGTTGCACGGCGCGCCTCCACCTGCTCGACACCAGTGCACTGGTGGAACTGCATCTACCTGGTACTCCGGAGGGGGCGTCGCAGATGTGTACCCCACTTCACCCTATTCCGTTTGGGACCGATACGTGGGAAGGAAGGTTGTCGGTTAGTCTCCGTATTATTTGTAACTTCTCGAATGTGTCGCGGTACGTGGAAGGAAGTAATAGATTGTCCCCGAAAGCACAGTGTGGCGCAGTAGGACCCGGAGAAGAGCGCGGACGGGGTGAGAGACAAAGGAGTGGAGGAGTGGCGAGGGCACGTCTGGCCGGAGTCAGCGGCCGCGCCGCCAAGGCCGGCCGAGCGTCGACCGCGGGGTCGGGGTGACTGACTGCCCGGCGCACCTGCCAATGTAGGCGAGCGAGGGGAGCGCGTGTACGACAGAGTACATCACTAGACCAGCCGGGAGGGGAGGCTAGCGGGATCAGCCCGCTGCTGGCGGGCGCGACCGTGGATGCGTCGCAGCCAACTAGCCAGTCGCGGTTCGACCGAATCGATTTCTGTACCTCATAATACTGTTAACATATATTGGACGCGTTGTCACTCGGCGCTTGTGAGTTTTCCCCACTTAGTCTCATTATTTCGTGTGCAGCTTAGTCCCATTCGATTTCAGATGAAACAAGTTTAGGAAACCGTTTTTTGAGGAAAACGGCGGAATCTGTAAAAAGAGAAAAAGAGTGCTTCGATACTATAGCGATAAGAAGTGCAATAGTATCGAAGGAAATTGACGGAGATTCGAATTGTGAAATGATTTGGGTGAAGGTCACGGTTAAAGCAGGCTCAGACATGGTAATTGGATGTCTCTATAGGCCCCCGGGCTCAGCAGCTGTTGTGGCTCAGCACCTGAAGAATAATTTGGAAAATATTTCGAGTAGATTTCCCCACCATGTTACAGTTCTGGGTGGAGATTTTAATTTGCCGGATATAGACTGGGAGACTCAAACGTTCATAACGGGTGGCAGGGACAAAGAATCCAGTGAAATATTTTTAAGTGCTTTATCTGAAAACTACCTTGAGCAGTTAAACAGAAAACCGACTCGTGGCGATAATATATTAGACCTTCTGGTGACAAACAGACCCGAACTATTTGAATCAGTTAATGCAGAACAGGGAATTAGCGACCATAAAGCGGTTACTGCGTCGATGATTTCAGCCGTAAATAGAAATATTAAAAAAGGTAGGAAGATTTTTCTGTTTAGCAAAAGTGACAAAAAGCAGATTACAGAGTACCTGACGGCTCAACACAAAAGTTTTGTCTCAAGTACAGATAGTGTTGAGGATCAGTGGACAAAGTTCAAAACCATGGTACAATATGCGTTAGATGAGTATGTGCCAAGCAAGATCGTAAGAGATGGAAAAGAGCCACCGTGGTACAACAACCGAGTTAGAAAACTGCTGCGGAAGCAAAGGGAACTTCACAGCAAACATAAACATAGCCAAAGCCTTGCAGACAAACAAAAATTACGCGAAGCGAAATGTAGTGTGAGGAGGGCTATGCGAGAGGCTTTCAATGAATTCGAAAGTAACGTTCTATGTACTGACTTGGCAGAAAATCCTAAGAAATTTTGGTCCTATGTCAAAGCGGTAGGTGGATCAAAACAAAATGTCCAGACACTCTGTGACCAAAATGGTACTGAAACAGAGGATGACAGACTAAAGGCCGAATTACTAAATGTCTTCTTCCAAAGCTGTTTCACAGAGGAAGACTGCACTGTGCTTCCTTCTCTAGATTGTCGCACAGCTGACAAAATGGTAGATATCGAAGTAGACGACAGAGGGATAGAGAAACAATTAAAATCGCTCAAAAGAGGAAAGGCCGCTGGTCCTGATGGGATACCAGTTCGATTTTACACAGAGTACGCGAAGGAACTTGCCCCCCTTCTTGCAGCGGTGTACCGTAGGTCTCTAGAAGAGCGAAGCGTTCCAAAGGATTGGAAACGGGCACAGGTCATCCCCATTTTCAAGAAGGGACGTCGAACAGATGTGCAGAACTATAGACCTATATCTCTAACGTCGATCAGTTGTAGAATATTGAAACACGTATTATGTTCGAGTATAATGTCTTTTCTGGAGACTAGAAATCTACTCTGTAGGAATCAGCATGGGTTTCGAAAAAGACGGTCGTGTGGAACCCAGCTCGCGCTATTCATCCAGGAGACTCAGAGGGCCTTAGACACGGGTTCACAGGTAGATGCCCTCTTTCTTGACTTCCGCAAGGCGTTTGACACAGTTCCCCACAGTCGTTTAATGAACAAAGTAAGAGCATACGGACTATCAGATCAATTGTGTGATTGGATTGAGGAGTTCCTAGATAACAGAACGCAGCACGTCATTCTCAATGGAGAGAAGTCTTCCGAAGTAAGAGTGATTTCAGGTGTGCCGCAGGGGAGTGTCATAGGACCGTTGCTATTCACAATATACATAAATGAGCTGGTGGATGACATCGGAAGTTCACTGAGGCTTTTTGCAGATGATGCTGTGGTGTATCGAAAGGTTGCAACAATGGAAAATTGTACTGAAATGCAGGAGGATCTGCAGCGAATTGACGCATGGTGCACGGAATGGCAATTGAATCTCAATGTAGCGAAGTGTAATGTGATGCGAATACATAGAAAGATAGGTCCCTTATCATTTAGCTACAAAATAGCAGGTCAGCAACTGGAAGCAGTTAATTCCATAAATTATCTGGGAGTACGCATTAGGAGTGATTTAAAATGGAATGATCATATGAAGTTGATCGTCGGTAAAGCAGATGCCAGACTGAGATTCATTGGAAGAATCCTAAGGAAATGCAATCCGACAACAAAGGAAGTAGGTTACAGTACGCTTGTTCGCCCAATGCTTGAATACTGCTCAGCAGTATGGGATCCGCACCAGGTAGGGATGATAGAAGAGATAGAGAAGATCCAACGGAGAGCAGCGCGCTTCGTTACAGGATCATTTAGTAATTGCGAAAGCGTTACGGAGATGATAGATAAACTCCAGTGGAAGACTCTGCAGGAGAGACGCTCAGTAGCTCGGTACGGGCTTTTGTTAAAGTTTCGAGAACATACCTTCACCGAAGAGTCAAGCAGTATATTGCTCCCTCCTACGTATATCTCGCGAAGAGACCATGAGGATAAAATCAGAGAGATTAGAGCCCACACAGAAGCATACCGACAATCCTTCTTTCCACGTACAATACGAGACTGGAATAGAAGGGAGAACCGATAGAGGTACTCAGGGTACCCTCCGCCACACACCGTCAGGTGGCTTGCGGAGTACGGATGTAGATGTAGAATAAAATTCCAGCGAGGCTACTGAAAACATCAGTAAAAATTTTCGAACCTATGATGGACACGTTATGGCACTCCGCAGGGACCGCGCCAGACACTGGTTCCTCTCGCCTGCTTTCGTGAGGTCCGTTGCCTGCAACGCCTCCTTATGTTCCTGCCTGGAAAATGTGACAAAGTACTAGTCGACAGAAAACTGCGTCCTCGTTTTATGAAAGGCTGTATTGCAACAACAGAGCGACACTTGCTCCTATTGCCCATCATTACTCGAATTCCACGTCATTAATGTACCCAATACTGAGACGTATTAAGAGAAAATAAATGTCACATTTGGCTCCGAAACACCTTTTCACGAGCAGAAGAAAGTAGTTTGTGCAAATAAATGCGACGTAGGAAAGTAAAATCATTTGAGTTAGAAATAAATGAGTAAAAATAAATTTCTCTACAAACAAGGTAATGCATTGATGCCGAACTGTGCATATTTTGAAAATAAGGCAATACGCGTGATGCTTACGTTCACCTTGCTCGTCCCACAATAACAGCGAACAGTTGATCTACTCAGGATATTCGGTAGGCCGCCGCAACAAAGTGAATTGCCGTCATTCGGGTGCCTCGGGACGGGCTTAGGTGACCTGAGATGTTCGAAAACCGGTCACTGCGATGCGAGCGCGGCGTCGCCCCAGTCCGGCTAGAATGCGCGCCTTTTGCTGACGACGCCTGCCTTGGCGTCGGCCGAGTGCAAAAGCGCGATGGGTTCGGAAGGGGACGCGAAGGTTACTAGAGCCGTGCGCGAACCATACCACTACTCCACCTCCACCACCCCCACACCTTAGTCAAACGTCTGGCAGAGAACGAGACAAAACTCGGGTCGTCCTCCCGAAATCGGTAAGTAGGTCTAAGGCTTGTTGACCAGTCTGCTGGTGTGGCAGTTTCACACAGCAAAGCGAAAGCCGAATTTTGAAATTTCACGTTCAAGAAAGTTCACACTGGAGAATCGTACAAACATACCGTCATTTGACCGTAGGGCAGGCTCCTGTACGGACAGCATAGTAATAAGCACCCCTGGCGTAGAGAAACTGAGAAACTGGAAAGCAAATAAATCACCAGGTCAGGATGTGGAATCCCATTTCGATTTTACAAAGAGTACTCTAGGGAATTGTGAGTCTCTCGCACAGTAAGTCTGTAGTTCCGTCACCCACAACCGGGCCACGTGCTACATTGTTCAGGGCTGTTCAACGATTCTTTTAAAGAAATCTTCCTGTACCAAGCTCGGTTTTCTATCAGACAAGTTTTTAATCGGCAGTTCACCAATTTCGCACACTAGGGCATTATGCAACACCGGCTGACAAAGTTAGAGGCTTCCGTCGGTTAGGATGTCGTGTTCCACAGAATCGTGGAGAACGTACCGACATGTAACACTGTCTCGCAATCTCGTGTGATGACGGAATATCTCACATCCACAAACTGCAAGCTCTATACACCCGAGGAAAAAGTTGCAAAGCTTACTAGACGTTTATAGTAGGCTGCCAACTCCTTAAAATTTCAAATATAGAACCTCACAGCTACGGTTCAGTGTAAGATATGGCACTTGTTGACCTATTGCACACCGATCCGAGGATGGCGACATGTTGAGAATTAATGGAAATGTGTTTTATGTGCGGCGTTAATTGATAACGCTATCAATGCTTAAATATAAAAAACCCTAATCCGGTAAAAGTGCTCGCTTCGAGGAAATTAGTGCTGCTTGGATTCTAGCATTAAGGACGTGGTCGATGCTCTGGCGAAAGTTAGATCGTTAACTTTCACGGGTCGTAAGACACACTAATTTCTTCATTGACACCACGACTTAATGATTGTCTCGTGCATACCTCTATTACAAACATGCCGCTGCACTTTGTACATTAGGTTATTTCTGAAGACGGCACTCAACACACCCAAATTTAAACTGGCACGTACTGCCTCTCGTATGAACGCTTTTGACGGGGGCAGTCGTTTCCTTGTTACTAAAACTGTCTTGTAGTCCATTGCTAAAAGATCACAATAAAGCATTGCGATTTATAACTGAGACTTCTCATACTTGCTATGGAATTTTCACAACTACCGTTCTGCTTATTTCTGTTTGCGTCAAGGATTTTCGTAAGTTACCTATTGTAAACTCGGTGCTTGCGATATACTAAAAAATGAGTGGTCGATAATTGCCGACCAATTTAGGACCCTCAATACACGTTTGTAACGAGGAAAAGCGGGCCTACATAATTGACACGCCCAGTCGCGGAAACTTTCCTTTCTATTTCGAAAATATTGAAAACTTGGAGCTGCGACTTGTACGACAGAAGGATAAGAAAGTGGCTATGTTTACCGACAGAGGATAGAATGCCGAGTCGGGAGCGAGGCTGTGGTCGCGCCGGCAGCGGCGCGCCACTACGTCAGTGGCGAGCCCTAAGTGGGGCATTACTTCCATTAGGCGCATCCTGGATGCTGCTGTGGCGCAGAAAGCGAGGCCTCGTGCACACCAGGCCTGCAGATTCCAGCTATTGACTCGGTGCGCCCGTGTGTGTGTGTGTGTGTGTGTGTGGGGGGGGGGGGGGGGGGGGGGGGGGGTAAAAACAGTGAAAGCTCTGAATACCTCTCATTTTCCGTCATTCCGCGTGACAAACGTTACTGACCCACGACGCCTTTCTCGTAGCTTTTACCACGAGAGTTTTTCAAACGGATCACCCCCGTGATTCTTGCACGTTTAGTAGATGACCCCGTCACGAAATACGGTGCTTTTCTTTGGATTTGCCCGGAGTCCAGACGGGAATCGCTGAAGCGACAGTTTCGTAAGAGGCTTTTTTTTTTTTGTAAATGAGTTTCAGTAGAATTCTTCCAACGAAAGCCAGCCAGGCATATCCCTTCTCTAGAGTGTTTGTGGTGTCGAGATGCATACATCTCGATATTTCACTGTTGTCGTTTCCGATCGTTTATCACGAACAATGTAATCGACCGGTAGTGGCTATCTTGACCTATTTACGCGTAGTAAGCTCCGTTTGTTTACGTCAAGTGAGCTGTCATCGTTGGCACCAGTCGTCCATCCTCTGCACAACACCAGCAGCAGCTGCATCTCACGCCATCTACTACGTCATTATACGTTCCCTAGGGGTGGTCCCGAACTTACCTTTACGTCTGAATAGTTCAGCTAGGAAGGCCGACTACAGTCACAAAGCTAGTAGAATATTCAGCAAGTTCGCGTTTTGCTCACTAAGTGAGAGTGCAGAACTGTATCGAATGGCTTTTGCGGGATTTTAAGAACGCGTCGTGACGTGGTCCGTCCTGTGTTTCTAATAATTGTCTGAGCATTACTTGTGCTGTATGGAACAGAGCAGATAGCCTGCCAGAGATAATGGAGCTGGAAAAAACGCGCTCGCGAGTACTGTAGAGGGCGGGGAGGGAATGGAACCGGCTGCGGCCAGAGATAGCGCGTGTTTATCTGCGGGCAGGAAGGCGGATTCCCCGAAAATATCCGCCGGACGCTCCGCTTAGCGGCAGCGTAACTCAGACTAGCAGCTCGAGAACAAGATCTCAGCTGGCTTCTAAATAGGCAAAAGTTTTTACGAATTCCGGACGTCTGACGGTAGCGTGTCAGAAAACAATTTCCAGCGTCGATGTATTTCGCAAACACAGTAGTAGTTGCATTGCCACTAGTAAGGAAATTACCGTGCTGCATTTGTGCACTACTGCATTTTGACGATCGATCGTTAGAAAGATAACCTTTACAGGCAGTTACAAAATAATGGACTATGCGAACAACGTAGTGATGCGTGTGCGTGCGTGCACACTCTGAAAAGTTTTCCCTTTGGTAGATTTCGTGCAGGCAGGCGGCAGCGAGTGCAGTAGATTAGGGCGGGCAGAGCCAAACCGGCCGCTCCGCTCCGCTCCGCCTGGTCCTCTGGACCTGGCGCGCACGTCTGCCTCCCAACTCATTTTACACACCGCTTACTTACTCACCTCACAGGTCTTACGTATCTTCAAGCGCCGTTTATCGTGTGATGTGTGCCAAGCTGTATCGTGGCCATAAAGTTGCGTGTCGAACAAAAATACAGAATTTCCCCAATACCAAGAGCCAGTAAATACTGGTCATCCAGATTTAATCCGAAACCTTCGGTATGTTATAGATTGTGCACAGAGAAACAAATTTATACGGACACTTGGGGAAATATCGTTAGAGGTCCTAAGAGAATTCTAAAATGCTGACACTACATTGCTGCACTCGCCGAGTACTTTGCTCCATCTTCGGCAGTGGGCACTGAAGCAATCGAGATCAGACGGGTTTGAAAACTATGGCAGTTTTCATGAAAGTAAATGTAAAATATGTGGAGAGCCAAATTACTTGCTGCAGCAGACGAGGAAAGCTTGGCGTCCCAGGCAGCACTGCTGTTAAAAGCGACCGTAACAGTCGGAATTGGTCAAAGGTATGCGCGCCTTCAGTGTGTTCACACGCAGTTCCGAGAAGTGCAGGGCGATTCGAACCTCTCCGTGCTGTCAGCCAGCATCTGCAAGTTTTCCCTATTAATTTGAAGCAGGCACTGTAAATGTTCTTTCGGTGGAAGCGGCCCACGTTTCGCTAACAGTGTTTTTCTCTAGAGGAAAGAGTCGTTGCACCGCGATAAAAAAATTCGGAGCAACTTACACGATATCTATACTCGAGTGTCTCGCCTTTGCCGTTGTGATATCTCGGTCACGAGTTTCCAAACAAAATGACGTGAAATGAAGTGTTGTGGATTTATTGAGAGAATTCTGGGAAAATGTAGTGCAGTTGCAACTGAGGTCACTGTGATAGGCTGTTAAGACACATCATTCGGCACTGCAGTGTTCGGTAGCTACAGCAGGTGCTCAGTGATCTGGTGTGCCAATTATCACGAGTCGATCTTCCTTTCCCGAAACGCGACGGGACACTTTACCGCTTCTAGCGTGCATCCCGCGTAAGGCAGAGTACCGTTAATATTGGTGTAAGCCGCGCGGCGCTGTGTGTGTGTGTGTGTGTGTGTGTGTGTGTGTGTGTGTGTGTGTGTGTGTGTGTGTCCGTATCGACTGCAGGGGGAACGGTGGCCCTCTCGTGTCGTTCAGTGTTACACTGCCACATCACCTGTTTTACGGACCAAATATTGGAGATAAATAGGCGCGACCGCCACAGACGGCGAAAGCCCGGCATTGCGCGATCTCATTCTGGGAACGTGAACGTGACGTGCGTGCTGTGGTATCTGCGAAACCTCTCGTGTGTCAGCCTCGGTGGGTCGCCGTCTCACTGCTTCTTCCTACTTTCCCGACGGACGCGTATACAAGATCTGGTTTACGCTTCAGGCGCGTGAGCAGTGCAGAGCGTTGCTGTAAAATGTTGGATTTCTGGGTCACGTCCGCGAGCCGAGGGCGCGTTTGTTCGGACGGAAATGAGGTCGCGCACTCCTCCAGGTGTGCTCAATGAAATGCCTCTGCTGCCGCTACTACTGTCAGAGTAGAAGCAGGTGGGAATACGTGGGCGCATGCTCTCCACTCCGTAAGTGGGAAGCTGTTGCCGACCACCGATCAGGAATACGGGGCGCCATTTGGTCTAAAATATTCTGAAATTGGCTCGCAACTGTAAGAAGCTATACAAATGTTTCCCTTCTTCTCACTAAGCTAAGGGGACGTCCTACTGTGTGCCTTTCTGTGCGTCTCGGCAAAAATGCTGTTCTTTCTCACTTTGTGTTTACAATCTAAACAGTAATATCGCAAAATACGTTCTGAAACAGTTTTAATTTCGCGGAACACGCTGTTTGTAAAGAACAGCTTGATGAAACCACCTTGTGTGTGTGTGTGTGTGTGTGTGTGTGTGTGTGTGTGTGTGTGTGTGTGTGGGGGGGGGGGGGGGGATGATAATGAACATGTTGAATTCGCTGATTAGTGCTACATCGTGTTCCAGGAATGTTTCTTGGCGTCAAATACATTACTATTTTTAGATGCAGCATCTATCACGTTTTACGAGTTAGGTGCTCGTAGATGTAACGGATGGTACTGCAACATCAACAAAACGTTTATTTGTACAGACTTGTTACCGTACGCCACGAGCTGCGTTCAAAAATATTTATTCGTTCGGTACTCCGGTTTAGACATATACAGAGAAAAAACTGCGCGCAGTCTTACATCTGTAAAAGAAAGCAGTTTGTATATATTGTAAATCGTTACTTCCATGTTGTGTACATCTGTATCAAACTACATTTACGCCTAGCATGAAATCTTTGATGTGAAAACTGACGTCGGTCTAGAAAACATGAAAGCTCATATATTTAACATCTGATTGTAACAAAGTGTGTGCGATGGCCGTAGGGCCCATTACGTTTCTTACCTCTGGTGCACGGGTTATCGTTTGTAAGTGGCACAGCTTTGAGTGCTAAACGACCACACCTCTCAGTCGTCTTGGACATCACTGTTGCGGGGTGAAACCGTGGAACTTCCGGTCTGGGCAAGGAATGTTTCAGCAAGATGGACGCTGGTGTCGTATAACGAGGTGCACAGCAGTATTTCTTGTAAAAAAAAAAAAAAAAACCTTAACAGCTGCGGAGCGCACCAGATTTTCAGTCACCTATTTGACTACGAAGGAGCTTCCTTTAACTTTATGTAGTACGAATCCGCGAGCCGAGGACACTGGTTGCCGGCGGTTCCGCTGGGTGTATTGCACGACACTGAGCCGACTAGTTAGATTTTAATTCGTTTATCACTGTGGCTGCCTCTGTTGAGGTGGTGTGCGGGAAAATGCGTCGATGCTCTGGTCGGGGACGCGTATGCGCTATCGAGTAACGGAAGTAAGGCCTGTGAGAGCCGTGGCCGCGCTCCACATCTGCATGTCGGCAGAGTGTCGCACTCACCGAAACAAATGCCTTCCCGGCCACCGTAATTTCGGTTCGCGCGGTTTGCCCAATTCACGTTAGGATCGGTTTCCTAGGAAAAGGCTGTGCCTGCCATCTGTAGCTCGTCCGCATTCTCACATTCGCAACGACAGACGGGGCGTGTTTTGGCGCTGCTGTGCGGATTGTCACGAGCCTCTGCGGCTGCCGCCGAAGCGCTCGCCTGGGCACTAGGCAGGCAGCCGCGGAGGGTCGTACATAATCCGTGCCTTCTGCGAATACCTGACCAACTACACACGTGTATGGAACACGATACAAGTGATTCGTGTAACACGCACAACAACGCGATTCCCCGTTGCCGTGACTCGTACTGACTTTCCATACCCTGTAATTTTCCTTTGTATTTAGAACTGACCCATCGCGGTAACTGGACTTGAACATGAGAAGACAGATGCCGGCTGCCTACTGTCGCCAGCCACCTTCGTCCGAACTACATTCACAGACTTGGTGAATTGCCGACGATTAAATCTGACTCGAACTACGATGAGTAAGAAATTTCTACTCTATTTACACCGTATACCGGAAGCTGGAGCACACCTCCTACTTGCCTATTCTGAGCATCTTTCCTCTGCACTCACATCCGCACGCTGCAATCTGAACAATGTTCCTGGTTTCTGCTCTCAACTGCGTGTCGTCGTGAAGTGATGTATGGGGTTTTTCTTCGCTTGCCCCGTAGGGTAATCGGACATTGTTACTCTCTCGCCAATCAAATCCGTTACCATTTTCACGGCATTACTTCGTATGCGCCGCATGTTCCCTGATAGTCGAACCTTGTACGCTTGCTTTACACTCGAACAGCATTCGAGTGTGGTATGGGCAAGTGTCGTGCATCGGATCTCTTACGAAGAAGAGAGAAGGTTTCCCAGAATGCTGCATATTCTTCGTAGCTTGTCATTTTATTCACTCACAGGAGGGCTTCCGTCAGCACCTTGTGACGCGACTACCTGCACTTGTCAAACAGTGGCGCCTTTTTACGCTTCGTGAAATACAAAGCTGCACGGTTCCACGCTTTAAGAGCCAGTGCCGCTTTCGGCCGAATTTATTTTGTTGCCATCTATGTGGATATTATAGAAATTTTTGCCGGATAGTTTCCTCGTAGGAATACTACGTGATCAAAAGTATCCGGACACCAAATAACTTAAAAGTTCGTGGCGCCCCCCATCGGAAGTGCTGGAATTCAGTATGGTGTTGGTCTCGATGACAGCTTCCACTTCGCAGGTACACGTTCAGTCAGGTCCTGGAGGGTTTCTTGGGGAATGGCAGCCCATTCTTCACGGAGTTCTGCACTGAGGAGGGGTATGGGCGTCGGTCTGAGAGACCTGGCACGGAGGCGTCGTTCCAGCACATCCCACAGGTGTTCGATAGTATTCAGGTCAGGACCCAGTGCAGGCCAGTCCATTACACGGATGTTATTGTCGTCTAACCAACCCGCCACAGGTCGTGCATTATGAACGGGTTTTCGATTGTGTCGAAAGATTCAGTCGCCATCCCCGAATTGCTCTTCGACAGCGGGAAGCAAGAAGGTGCTTCAAACATCAATGTAGTCCTGTGCTGTGATAGTGCCACGCAAAACAACGGGTCCAAGCCCCCTCCATGGGAAACGCGACAGCACCGTGGCACCGCCGCCTACCCATGTTACTATTGGCACTACACACACGGCCAGATAACGGTTACTGGGCATTCGCCATACCCACACCCTGCCATCGGATTCGCCACATTGTGTTCCGTGATTCTTCACTCCACACAACGTTTTTCCACTGTCCAATCGTACAACGCTCCCTACACCGAGCGACGCGTAGTTTGCCCGCTCGACCACGAAATCAGTCATCTCACCTCCCTCCTGTCATAGTAGTTGCAGTGGATCCAGATGCAGTTGGGAATTCCGATGTGATGGTCTGGATAGATGTCTGCCTATTACACGTTAGGACCCTCTTAAACTGTCGGCGGTCTGTCAGTCAATACACGAGATCCGCCTGTACGCTTTTGTGCTGTACTTGACACTTCACGTTTCCACTTCACTGTCACATCGGAAACAGTGGACCTAGATACGTTTAGCAGCGTGGAAATCTCGCGTACAGACAGAAGTGACAAGCAATCACCTGACCACGTTCGAAGTCGGTGAGTTCCGCGGAGTGCCCTGTTCTGATCTCACGATGTCTGACTGCCTAGTTGCTGATATGGAGTAGGTGGCAGCTCATATAAGTGTGTTTTTGTGGGTGTGTCCGGGTACTCAGGATCATAGTGTGACTACAGTAATATACTACTTGCCGAGTCGTTAGTGTTGAACACGAAGAGCAACGTTCCAGGTAGGTCACGTGGCCGCGTCACAAAGTTGTAGATGTAGACGTAGAGAAATGAGAAGGGGCGGCCCGCCGGCCCGCCGGCCCGCCGGCTTTATCTGCGGAGGCGCGGCCGGCTATTGGGGGCGCGACCTCTTTGGCGAATCGCGGTCGCCGCGCGGCCCACTAACGCGACCCGAGCTGGCGCGGCGCGGCGCGGCGCGGGCCAGGTGCCGGCTCTGTTAGGATGGTAGCGCGATATGACTTCTCAGCTGCATCCTGGTCCCACATTGGCGTCACAGGCGCACCGACCTTGAGCTCCAGTTTGGACGGCACCCCCGACGTCTCTAAGGAGCTTAGAAACTCTACAGGGTACGTAGTAGCGCCGGCTCTCATCAGTGTAGGTGCCCCCCCCCCCCCCTTCAAATGGTACTTGGTCAAGGATTTTTTGTTTCCGGGCGATTTAGTCTTGGGGCCCCAGTATTGCTGTTTCACATAACCGCTCCTAGTTTTTCGGAAAAAAAGATATTTTGTGTGTTAATTCAGGGCACAGGCTATTTCAGAGATCTCAAATCCGTCCATCCGCTTCACTTTGAAGGAGAACAAACATACGGACGCACAAACTTTCTCGTTTATGTGCGACTAGTGCCACCTATTCTTCAATACTGTTAGTGTGTTTGGGATTCTCACCGGGCAGGATTAAAGGAAGACGTAGAAGTAATACAGAGTGCGTGCGGCTAGATTTGTTACGGTTAGGTTCGATTAACACGAGAGTAATAGGCAAATGTTCAGGGAGCTCGAATCGGAATATCTGACAAAGAGAGTTTGCGAGAAACTAAAGTTTAGAAAACAGGCATTTTCTGCTGACTGCAGAACGATTCTATTGCCACATGCGTGCTTATCTCGCACGAGGAGGTCGAGACTAGAAAAATTGGGACTCATTGTCTGGCCTCTATCTGCTGACGGACTGAAGATAACTTCTGGCTGTTCGTGACACGCTACTGCATTGTGAAATACCCAAAATATGGAAAGACATAAGACCGTAATTACTTGATCTTCGTGTCTGTTGCGCTTGTTTCTTAATTTGCTGTTAACTTCGGCCTCATCTGTCATCCAGCATTTCAGGTTGTCCTGTTGTTGCTCTCCCCACTTCCCTGCACTCAGTACTGGCGCAGATGTTTTCCTCACTATCATTTGTACCGTTTTACTTTCCTCGCTTAATCTCAGTGCTTCATTAGCCATCACCTGTCTCCATTTCACTTTTAGTATTTTCCTCGACATCGATGTTTCAGAGCTGTCGGAGTATTTTTCTCTCCGACGATTGGCTGTGACGCAGTTCTACACTCCAGATAAAACGTGTAAGGAATCTCGTGCTTACGGGCACGACAAAATTGTTGCCACACGAATCCTCTACACCGCAGCCTCTCGGCCCGACGTCAGTAGACTTGACTTCAGGTACTCGAGATGGAATTTTTCGAACACTTTTCGTGTCGTGTACATCAACTCGACACAGCGAATAAATACTTTTTAACTGAGGCCGCGGTCCTGTATTCTCGCAATGGTCACGCCGTCTTGGAAATACGTGCTACCAGCTTAGTGGTAGTTCAGGTTGCTGTTTACCAGTGAAGGCGCCTCTGTGGTAAGCTCAGTGAGTGCTCGAAGGAAAGCGCTCGCGAGTACAAGAATCGAGAATCTGATGTAGGGGACCACGTTGAAACAGGTACCCGACACCTGGAAACTGTTTTCTATGATATTCTAACGTATTATGTTTGACAGGCGGGCAGCGTCAAGTTTCGTGCGAATACTTCCTATACTCACTTCATTAGGTTTTTCGCATTGTCAACGAGAAGAAACGCTGTGAACTGTAGGTATAACGCTACAGGGGATATTTAGGACACGAAGCTGTGTGGCAGTTGAAAGAAAAATCGCGGTAAAATAGCAGACATTTCGTGGCGCATAGCTCTACCGGTACATTCGCCGCTACTGTGTATCGATCGCATATTATCGCTTCCTTAGAACTGATAAGTGTGCCTGTGTGGCGGTATGCGACGTTGTACTAGCAGAAAATGTTCGGTTTGCTGCACCTCGCCAGTAATTTTGTGCTGACGAGCACTACTGGGGCTTGTACTTACTCCATTTAAGAACTCTGTTTAAAAGCACACGACCGAGGTGCACCACACCCGTTCTCCGCTCCGATAAATTACTTCGTGTCGCCTGCCAACGGAAGTAACACGTGCCGAAAATTCGACAGTTAAAATACGCCACAATTTTGTCTTTCTTACGGAATCTCCTTCGCGACGCAGGCCGTGTCCTGGATGTAACAAATAACCGAAAGAAACAGCACAGGCACCCGAAACCTTGCGCTGTTTCATTAGGGGCATTAATCGCTGGCTCGTTACCAGGCACTCTGTTGCAGAAGTCGTAGACAGTTGTTGCCATTGGGGTTAGGTAACATCATTGTTTTGCTCCTTGTCAGTGTAACCGCACCGGTAATGCCGCCCCGCAGACACCAAAACGAGTGTCGGTTGTCGGGATGGCAGATAAGGCGAGCGCCTCGTATCTCCGCCCGCGCCACGGGTTTCTGGCGGGCTGCGTCCAGTTGTACGAGGGGACTTCAGAACGGGAGAAACTCCACTGCACTATTCCTCAACGTAGTCCAAGTTTCCGTGAACGACGGTCGGGACTTTGTGCCAGCCGCCGGGTTCCCCGACCACAGAGATGCCCTTCCCGGTCACGAGGTCACTCGAGAACCGCCGTGTGAAGGTTCTCGTCGTCGTCGGAGAAGCTTTCCACGCCTGTTGTTTCAATTTGCTGGAAAGTTAGAGACGGGAATACCCTAACTTCTCTATCGGCGTCAAGCACGTCTGTGCACCCTCGGTCAGACTGTGGGATCATTTCACTTGTTCCGTATACTGCCAGAACGTGTGTGGAAGTCAGGTCTTTGCCCAAGGGCTGCTAGGTGCAGCGCATCATCGCTCGCGCTCCGTCCTGCACCTGTTCTGTGCCACGGTCACAACGTGGAATATCTAAACCTTACCTTCTCAATTACGTACGTAGATTTCCGCAGTTATCTGGGCGAGTGGTGGCGTTTGCTGCCGGATTTCGTATACATCGGTTAAGTGCGGTTGAGCCCAAGGTGACTGTAAAACGCTGGTGGTGATTTGAGGATACGTTTAGGACTAAACTCATTAAAATTTCTTCCCTGTCGTGCGTATCCTGCCTCTTATATGTCTGAAGACGTGACCACGTGGCGTTTTTTATTCTTCCTGAGATTTTAATGGCGTATTTCTTGGTTTTAAATGTGCTGATACGTAGTGTAACTGAAACTGTTTTATTTTTAACCGACATCTTCGAACGTGCAGGCGCGTTTCGTGTGAACCTGAATTCCAAGTACAATACAGTGCAGGTTGCTCAGTGGTATTTCCTGGTATTAAAGGCGTGGTTCAGTGGCGCAACGTAACTGTGCTTTTTTCGGGTTCTTGTGCCAACAGTAAACAAGCTGCTATATCTCTCAACCGAACGCGCCACCACAAGAAACAGTAATGCAGACATTGCTCGGCTCTGTTAGGTGGTTTCCGTGCGTACAGCTGGGTGCCACTGGCAACGTACAACAAACTCCGCCGGAAGAGCAGCTGAACGATACATAACGTAAGCTGGAGGTGAGGTGAGTGTTTCCGCTGCCAGCAACAAGAACACAGAGTACAGGCCACACACAACGTACCGTCGACATGTGCAGATATTTTCAGCTCAATACCTACACAAAAAGGTGAGAAATGAAATTTTACGCCGGAGACCACAAATGAGGCGTTTTGCTGGTGGCACACGTAAAGAGAAAGGCTAGGCACAAAGAAAGAAGCTGACACACTGAACGAAGCTGTCCGTGAAGTGGTAATTAAATTTAACGTGTAGTTTGAGCTTGCTGGCGAAAATCGGCTTCGTTCGTAACACACGACAGGCTTAAACGGCCGACCGTTTGCTGGAAGGCATCCTCAGCCGGTCCCGACAGCCCACTAGTGTTTTTCCCGCGTCCCGAGCAGGGAGGGAGACCGCAACCGGGGACCGAGGAACTGCGTACTACTCGTTCGTCCTTACTCCGCCCCCAGCTTCAAAAAATATTTTCTTCTCGCCGTGATGCTTGTCAGGTCACTGAAGTATTGCAGTTTGTCTGTTTTAATAATCCTGCAGCTTTGTTGACCATTTACGATGACGGATCTCGTCAGTGAACGTTCTAAATGTCGTTCACCTAGTGTACTAATCATAGTGCGGACAATAAGACGAAATTCCGTTCAAATTTCATTTTTAAAACTGCAAAATGAAACTCTTAATCACCGTCTGCATTACGTTATATAAAAACGTAAAAATTAACCAGCTGTCGACATAGTAATCGTAAAATTATAAAGATATTCCGAAACTTCCTGGTAAACTTAATTTTGCTGCTCATTAATAAATTTTAAAATGTTAAGTTTATCTTAAATTTCTCCTTCCCTCCTGTCTCTCGTCTCGCACTTCCCTCGCGTCGACGGAAAGCCGATCCCAAATCCGACATTACCGGGAGTCAATTCCTCGGAAGCATTCACGTAAACGTAGTAATTTTACAAATGCGGAGCAGAGGGTTAGTGGTATAAACTACTCTAACGATGTTGCACACCTAGACACTTTCTGGAGGCCGGGAAATGTAGCTGCCTTTTCTGAAACATCGTCGGAATAGTCCTAATTTCTTTATCGTAGCTTCGATCGTGTTTCCTACCTTGACGTCCAGTGTCTCATCGTGTCGCACGCAGTCATCTCAGTTTCCGACAGACGCATTACGCGCCAGTGGAAGACTGAACGGTCGAAGGTGGCAGAAAAGAAACAGCTGTCGCTCAGATCGACCACACGGGCACGGCTTCCAGGTCAGCATATTTTATACTGATGTCAGGGCAGCCATTCCCATCTTACTCGCAGGCACTGATTCCAGTTTGTGCACTGTCAGGCCTCTTCCCTAAAGAGGCGGGAGGCAGGCTTTAATGCGTTATAAGTTGCTCCGCGTGTGGGGTGCAAGCGTCGTCCTCACCCGTGAGTTTGGCGCCGATGAC
The DNA here is from genome assembly GCF_023897955.1 of Schistocerca gregaria. NCBI lineage: Eukaryota > Metazoa > Arthropoda > Insecta > Orthoptera > Acrididae > Schistocerca > Schistocerca gregaria. Next base: position 222,367,722 of record NC_064929.1, read on the forward strand.
CGTGATGTCGAGCGCTCCTCACTTACAATCAACATCGTCATCGTTCGGCATCGAAATACCTCGTTCGTCACAAAAGATAACGGTTCGGTATTGCTTAATTAAGCTGTCGTCTGTTCATATGCGCCCCCGAGTCGCACGTGACTTCAGACCAATGTATCGTCTTTTTATAATCTTTCGTGTGTTCTCGGATCATCGTGTGCCACTTTTAGAGGACGAGTGTATCTTTTCCAGGCGTTACACCGATCCGGTTGCGCTTCCTGGAAACCCCCAAATAAAGTGAGAACTGGAATGCTCCGAAACACGGGTGGTGAATTTTATTTCCGTGATACTGTGTTACTACACAGTGGTGTGGGACATTTCGCCACCGCCTGTTTGGTGTGAGGCGGCGGCGCTAACAGGAGGGGCCTCGCCGCCAAGGCCCGCGATAAGATTAGCGCAACTGGAGCGCCGCGGCCGCAGGTGCCGTGTGCGAGGCACGCCGATGGCCGTCGTGCGTCCGTCTCGTAACGATAGCTCAGTCCTCTGGTTTACAACGCTGTCTCGTAGTTTCTGTGTCGGTATCTCTACTGGATTTATTTAAAGGACTGGTGTACAAACAGTTGCTAAATGATACGCAGTGGAACAGGTACGGGAATTCGATGAAGAACTTAGTCTGTCTGTCTCGTAAAAAGAGCTGTCGGTACAGTTTCAAACTGCTACCTTTTCAACGGACTTTAAGTAAAAGTGACAACTGTTGCAGCGATATCGGGAATTTCCGAGAAATTGGGTAGACTGTAATACGTGTCGAGTACTGAGAAGAGAAGTTGTTAAAAATCATTTATCGATTTCACTATAGATGAGAAGCTCCCACTGTACGTAACGTCAGAAATTCGGCTTTCGGATCTCCGTCGCGTGACTCGGCGTCGGTTCGGCACTTTTGTCTAAAAGTGTTGCACCGGCAGGAAATCGTAAAGTTATTACCTCCGTCTGTAGTCGTTCCCTCGGCCCGATGTAGACACTGTCGTGACGTACGTCTGACACTTATTTTGCTTTTGTATTTTTACTGTAGGCTGTGCTGACACTGATCTCTAGCACAGCCCGAAACTGAAATTTCAGTTGCGGCACACATTTTGCGCTTACTGGATTTCGACGAATGCACAGTGAAAGGCTGCGGCTACTCACGACCGACGTGTGACTCGCAGTTCCTAAACAAGTTCTGAAGGTGCCTCACTCGAAAAGGCGAAAGGCGTCAGTGAAGCTTCTGCCGTCATTGCGACCTACACTGTTTTCTCGAACTGGGGGTGTTTCGACATTGCTGCACTGTGACCGGAAAGCGGCAGGATTTATATTTCGGTGGGCAATTGGTGTCCATTTTAGGATGTCGTGTAAGAGAAGAAAGTCGAGCTTTAATTTTGGGCTGGCAGTGTTGTCGATGTGGACGCGCACATTTTGCACCAGCTCTCTTTCTAGCACGGCGTTATGTCCATAGGTGGGAACTGAGCTGCCGGACGGCACCTTTGTCGTTCTTAAGTTTCGTCTCTGACGAATGAAAACCTCTGAGCAGGCTTTGTCAGTTCACTTTCCTAAAACATTCAGGTATGTTTATCTTCATGTAAAAATAATGTAATGTTATTCTGAGACAACGTAATTGCTTACGAGCAACATTCTACGTTTTTAAAACTGATAAAAATAAATATGTATAAACATTTCTACCTTCAGGAAATGCCAATTACTCAAAGGAAGAAATGGTATACTAGCTTGTTTGATTAAAAAATAATAAAGCAGTGCTGAAGAAAAGGTTCATGTGATCAAATATTGTTTTTGCGGAATTTGTGTGTGTGTCATACTAAAGCCTTTACATTACTAACAGTTACTGTGCACAATACAGATTTCAGTTACTATTAGTACTACAACTTAATATCAAATAATAGTGAAACTTGCACAGTTTTATAACAGTGTCACAAGATGTTGTGAAACGTCATTCAATAGTAGTTCTTTATTCTAGAATAACCTCGTATTAGAATTCTTCGAGCGTGGTAAGGGTTCAGAATCGTGTCGTATCTTTGTGATACAAGCGATTGAGAGGTGATGAAATTATCAGGCTCACCAACTGACAGGTGTGAAAATTCCTGGACTATCAGTTCAGTAAGCCACAGCTGCAAAATACTAACAAGAATTCTTTGCAGACAAATGGAGAAACTGGTAAAATCGAACCGCTGGGAAGATGACTTTGGATTCTATCGAAATGGTGTAACACGAGAGGCACTACTGACCCTAAGACTTACCTCAGAAGACACAGGAAACACAAATTTACGTTTCTAGCATTTCAAGAATTAGTAAATGGCATTTTGTTCCTTTTATTTTACCCCTGCCACCCTCAGAATTTGAAAGAAGAGTACACAATCGGCACCGTCAAAAGATTTATCTATTTGTACAGAAACCAGGTGGCAGTAGTGTCGAGGGGCACGAAAGGGAAGGTGTGAGACAGGGTTGTAGCCTATACCTGATATTATTCAATCTGTATATTCGGCACGCAGTGAAGAAAGCAAAAGAAAAATTGATCAGGAATTAAAAAGTCCGGGGAAAAGCAATAACAACTTGCCAAAAACTTGTCAACAACATTAATTGGGTCAGAGACAGCAAAGGACCTGAAAGAGCAGGTGGATGGAATGGACAGTGTCTTAAAAGGAGATAAAGCGGCTTGCACACGGGAGTAGCAGGGGCAGCTGCATCGAACCAGTCTCTGGAACTGACGGCCACCGACTACGTGAAACAAGGGTGGGGGGTGACGCCAGTTGGTGGTCAGCAGCTCGCCATTAGACACACAATATTGGGAGGTGACTGACCACCTTGTTAAGAATGTGGACCATTTGACATACTGAGGGAACTGATTGCACAGGAACCAGTGCCGCCCCCCTCGCCGAGCGCACGGGCCTGTCGCTCTGGCGGCGTGGTGGTGGAATACCAGTTCTAATTAAGAAATGAACTGTAAGAATTAGTTGCTGCTTCAGAAGCAAAACAGATTGCAATCGTAAAAAACCCCGCAGTGTGCTGTCGTAGGCACTTAGTCTTCCACGAAATAACTTCGGGTCTTTTCATTATCTGCACGGGATTAATGGTATGCTACTTTACAGTCAGTGATTGTTTCTTTGTAATGACTTAAATGTATCGGGTACGCAGGTCACCTGTCAGGAAGACAGAAGTTATTAGATTTATAAGAGAGACAGCATAAACAATGCTGTGACCTGTACTCTAGTGCTGTCGGAGTTTTCGGGAACCCCACGAAGTTTCATTAAAAGAAGATAACAAAGTGATTCGGGAATGTGCTGTTAGATTTGTTGCCGGTCAGTTTCTCACTGAGAGCGAGTCGCATAAATGCTATGAACTCGGACGGGAACTGTCGAAGGCAAAATGCTATAGGGCAACAATTTTTCTCCCACTCACTCTAAAGAGCCTTTCACAGATGTTTTTAGATTTAGGTAAATTTCTTTAAAAGGTGTTTAATTATTGTCTCTTTTCTTTGCAGGTCAAAGTTGTCAAATTTAGCTACATGTGGACAATAAACAATTTCAGTTTTTGTCGCGAAGAGATGGGCGAAGTTCTAAAATCGTCAACATTTTCGGCAGGCGCCAATGACAAATTGAAATGGTAAGTTATTGTGGCATTTGCAGCTATCGCTTTTGTATTCATTAAGAGGACAGAAATACTGAATGTGGCCAATTTAACTCATTGTTAATAAACTTATCTAGTAAATGCGTTCACCGAATGATATTTTACACTCGCACTCCAATACTCGATTTACTTGTAATACTGCATTTGAGTTGGGCCAAAGGCAACCTGCTAAATATCACTACACTGGCCTCATCTCCTTTTCAGTCCGTTTAACGCCTATTCCTCCTCCTCCTCCGCAGTCTGCGTACCACCTACTAGAATAAAATTTTTAGTGTACAGTTTTCAAATTTGTATTTTTCAGTGAAAAGAGCTCCACGTATTAGATTTTAAATTACAAAGATTTACATGTAAGTCAGATACACTGAAAATTTTTGCAGGTGTTTACGAGTCAATCCAAAAGGTTTGGATGAAGAAAGCAAGGACTACCTCTCCTTATACTTGCTTCTAGTCTCCTGCAACAAGTCAGAAGTTCGGGCAAAGTTTAAATTCTCCATTCTTAACGCCAAACGAGAAGAGACCAAAGCGATGGGTAAGTTTCACTTCTCCTGCTCCTCTGTCGTACGTTACTTACCGGTGTTACATCTGTTTTCTCTGTACGGTGTGAGTTGTGTCGTATTCTACACTGCCTCTTAACTTCTCTTTGCAGAGAGCCAGCGAGCCTACAGATTCGTCCAAGGCAAGGACTGGGGCTTCAAGAAGTTCATCCGCAGGGATTTCCTCCTCGACGAAGCAAACGGTCTTCTCCCGGATGATAAACTCACCATTTTTTGTGAGGTAAATTGTTACTCAATTTCCTAGCTACCTCCGATAAATCCCACTCGGTGCCCTGACGTACGGGAAACTTGTCGGATTTGTCCCTTTTGTATTTATGCTTCCTAGTTTGCAATGATTATGTCGTTCATTGTGATTTGTTTGTTCCTAGTGCTGTGTCTCTGAAATTGTCCTAGTTTCAAACGGTAAAAAGAAAGCTACAAAATACAAAAATGGCAAAATATATTGTGGTGATTATGAAGTAATAATTCTGTGTGCGTGTGAGTGCCTCCCGAGGGAAGTGGGAAGGTTGGGAGGCTGTCTACAAATGTTCTCTGGTTGTTGCTTGTATACTCCAGAGATTTGTTAATTTACAATGAAAGTAGATGAACAATCTTATACAGAATCCAGTAGTTACTGACAGCATCTTGCTGACTGCGCCTCCAATTCTGCTCGAGTATTCTAGCAAAAGTGTTACTAATCGACCTTAGTCCGAAATAAAATTTCTGCGGCAACTAAAAACTCTTGTTCCGCAGCAAGCAAAAAAGGTTGATGAAAACAACTTGATTTTTCTATCATTTTTCTAAAAGTGGGTATTGACGAGCAAATCTCCCCGTTGCGCCCTTCCTCCCTCCCTACTCCCACCCTTGCCCCCTCCTGTTTAGTGGTAAGATGGCCCAGTAGATAGCCAGTCGAAAACGGAATACACACAAAGCTTGGAAACGGGAACTGTGAAAAAACAGACAAAATAGAAACAGTGATCGGGCCAAGCACCGAGAGAAATGAAAGAACCACTGCGTTGTGATCGTGTAGTCGCGGAGTTGATCCTTATTTAGATCTCCCTCGTGTCCGATCTGTTTTTTTTCCTCCCGTCCGGTCACCGATGCCTGTTCCGCTTCTGTGGTCTCGGCAATTGTCATACTACACACTGCTTACATCCGGTATGAACATATTACCGTCGCAAATAAATACGACGAAAGATGACAGCGAGAGAGATATCGTAGAGACTTCTCGCAGAAATGAAAACGAGTAAATAGGTGTGAACTGCGTTACGACTGAGGACACAGTTAAAATCTCCAAATTGGAATGCGAGAGTCATAACACGTGGTACTATCTGTCCTCGCGTGTGTATCTCACTGTTGCGAATGGTGTTACACCACACCGCAGACACAGATCTGAATACAAGGAACAGACACTTGTAAGACTGGATGGACAGCTTATATCATTGTGAGGAAAAAATACGGAGGAGGAGGAGGGTGGGGGTGTTGAACATGCAGTCAGATACTGTGACGACATAGCCATGACATCGCGGCTTTCCTACGCTCGATGTTGCACGTCTTCAGTTTCGACCATTCACTGTCTTTGTTTTGCTCCTTTTTTCACAGTTCAGTATGGCTTCTTCTTCTTCTTCTTCTTCCTGTGCTTGATCTGTGTTCAGTTTTTGAAAGGCTATGAACTGAGCCATCTTATCTCTCAATATTGAGGGGGTTGTGATGCAGAGTTTCCCTCTGCTACAAATTAACACGCGATCTAGTGTTTTCCCTCTGCTACAAATTTGCAATGAATGTGAGCCTACTGAGAAGGCATATTAATGTATCTGGTGGTTTTTTGAGTAGCTTAATACGTCCTGTGTTGTTCTTTCCAGTAAAATTCAATGGCCGAATGTAAGCTTAAGTTTCCCATTCTGCAACCACTGTCTCTTTCAGTTCTATATTTAAGTCCAAAAAAAGTGCAGCTTTTCAACAGAAACAAACATAACTCTCCCTTCATTAGAAACTCTTCTCCTTAGTGCCATTGTTAAGTCACAAAAACATATTTTTCCATCACACTCAAATGTTCCAAATAACTTGGCATTGTTACATAAAATAATTCCAGTTAATTTTAAAGTCTTTACAAAAATCTGTTGATAAATTTCATTCACCAGTCGATCTGCAGCTTTGTACACAATGTAAATTCTGTCTCTCTCTGTCTCTCTCTGTCTCTCTCTGTCTCTCTCTGTCTCTCTCTGTCTCTCTCTGTCTCTCTCTGTCTCTCTCTGTCTCTCTCTGTCTCTCTCTGTCTATCTGTCTCGCGTGTGT